>NC_132917.1:90813669-91128751 GCF_047675955.1 Chlorocebus sabaeus | reverse complement strand
GACTCCTGGGCTCAAGCAATCCTCCTGCTTTGGCCTCAAAAAAAAAAAAAAAAAAATACTGGTATTATAGGCGTGAACCATTGTGCCTTGGCCTGCACTTTTTTTCTGGGATGGTTACGACTGGCATAATGATTAGAACCAGTGCAGCCCTCTTGAGACCATGAAGCATTAAGCTCAAAATTGAAATCCAAAGTGGTACAGGTGCAAAGCAATTGGAGGCTGGGCACGGTGGCTCACGCCTGTAATGCCAGCACTTTGGGAAGCCAAGGCAGGTGGATCACCTGAGGTTGGAAGTTCGAGACTAACCTGACCAACATGGAGAAACCCCATCTCTACTAAAAATACAAAATTAGCTGGGTGTGGTGGCGGGCGCCTGTAATCCCAGCTCCTCAGGAGGCTGAGGCAGTAGAATCTCTTGAACCCAGGAGGCAGAGGCTGCAGTGAGCGGAGATCATGCCATTGCATTCTAGCCTGGGCAACAAGAGTGAAACTCTGTCTCAAAGAGAAAAAAAAAGAAAAAAAAGGAACAGAAGAAAAGAAAGATATATTGGAAAGTTGAGGTAGGTGGATGGCTTGAGTTCAGGAGTTTGAGAATAGACTGGGCAACATGGTGAAACCCCTATCTACAAAAAATACAAAAATTAGCCCGCTATGGTGGCATGTGCCTATAGTCCTGTAGTCCCAGCTAAATGGGAGACTGAGGTGGGAGGATGGTTTGAGCCCGGTGGGTAGAGGCTGCACTGAGCTGTGGTTGCACCATGGCTTGCACTGTGGTGGTCCAGCTAGAAGATGATGGAGACTGCCTGGGGTGTGGCAAGAAGGGTGAATGTTGGGAGAGGGATCAGATTTGGGATACATTTGGGGTCTGGGATCCTTGGCTTTACTTCCATTTGTTACAAGGTTCCCAACGCAATGTGCTACATATGCAGCACTTCTGATATTCTTGTTTTTTTCATTATTATTGAGTTTCATTGAGAATTTCAATCTGCCTGCTGGTGCTCAAGAAGGAAACTTCTCGTTTTTTCTTAGGATTCTTTTAAGTAAGCAAGATTTTGCCTTTACTGCATTATTTCCTTTCCTTATTGTCCCTCCTCTCTGAAAGGAGATGGCCCAGGTGCTTCACTTTGGAGAGTCTCAACCTCTTACCCAAAGACTTTGATCTAATGTTTTCTCTTTTGCTTTCATGTTCCTTTCTTGCTTCTTTTTTGTATTTTTAGCAATAGCAGTATCACTTTTTCCTTTTATTCCTGGGTATTAAAGATGCAATCTTAGTTTATAACACTGATTACCTTCAGCATGATTAATGGATTTCCAGTCTGGTATTTAGAAATGCACATCTGTGTGCCTAGGAAGCTGCCTGAAGAGTCATGATCTGTCTAGCATGGGTGCCGGGGCCTCTCTGAGTCCTCTATCCAGCCAGCCCTTCAGGATCTCTCTGTGTTTTCATATCACTCACTGCCTTGTCTGAATGAGATTCTGATAAGAATCCCAGTACATCCTACTTGAATCAGGGGCCACCTATACCTTCCAAGAGGGCTGAGGGTCATGGGTTCCTGAAGACAATCACAGGTCCAGAGAATCACAGCCAATGACTATCCTCTGTAGAGATAGCTTCTTCCAAGATGGCTAGGAGCTGTCTGGCTCTGTCCTTCCTTGTGCATGATGAGAGGGGACAGAGTAGGTCTCTAAGCAAACGCTGAGCAAGGCCATCCTGTGTGTGTGCCTCTGACCTGGACATAGGGTGACACTGGATTCACTTAAGGAAGTGAAGTGATTTATGATCATGAGATGATTGGGAGGGAGACAGGGGAGAGAGAGGAAATGCAATATGTGTACAGTACCAATACTGAGAGTTGATTCTGTGACGATTTACTGCTCAGCATGATTCCTGAATTATCACATTCTATTCCATGGAACATATGACTATCTTCTTCTACTACCTATTCCATATTCCCTTTGCCTTCAGCAAGCACCTCGGCAGGTGGAGGCTTTTTTTTTCTTTTTTCTTTTTTTTTCTGGTGGACGGAACCAAACCTTCATTCCTGAAAGATCTAGGCCATTTGTAGCCATGCCTGAAATGGGCTGTTGTAGTTTCTCACCGACCTTAATCACAGGGCATGGTAATACTAAGAGACACTCTAATGGATCTCCTGTATTCCATGCATACTCTTCTTTACCTCCATAGTAGACTGATTTCATCTTGATAGTCTGGGTCAATCACTGCAGCCAACACTGGAAGTCCCTTCTTAGCCTCTTGACTTAAAGGTAGGAGGAGCCCAGTGTCCTGGTGGCAATCTTAACTTCCATTTTAATGGAACCGTTGTTGTGTCTCCCAGTGGCAGTGTTCCTCCCTCTGGAATTAAGACATCTAGGCCAGCAGAACTTAATGCTGAAAAAACAGGAAGCAAAAATTTTGCTGGTGGATCGCTAGGGATCATGGTGAGTGGTGCCACTTTCACTTCCACCCCTTGGTTCCTGGACCTGTGAATCCTGGCTATGGGAGAAACAGTACCATATATTGGATGGTGATTCAGAGCATACACAGCCTTCTGGAGAACTATGCCCCAGCCCTGCAAAGTATTGTCACCTAGTTGGTGTTGTAATTGTGACTTCAAAAGGCCATTACACCATTCTATCAATCCAGCTGCTTCAGGACGATGGGGAACATGGAAAGACCAGTGAATTCCATGAGCATGAGCCCACTGCCACACTTCTTTAGCTGTAAAGTGAGTACCCTGGAAAGAGGCAATGCTGTGTGGAATACCATGACAATGGTTAAGGCATTCCATGAGTCCACGGATGGTAGTTGTTGCAGAAACATTGTTTTCAGGATAGGCATAGCCATATCCAGAGTTAGTGTCTATTCCAGTGAGGACAAACCTCTTCCCTTTCCATGATGGCAGAGGTCTAATATAATTAACCTGTCACCAGGTAGCTGGCTGATCACCCTAAGGAATGGTGCCATATTGAGGGTTCAGTGTTGGTCTCTGCTGCTGGCAAATTGGGCACTCAGCAGTGGCCTTAGCCAGGTCAACCTTGGTGAGTGGAAGTCCATGTTGCTGGGCCCATGCATAACCTCCATCGCTGCCACCATGACCACTTTGTTCATGGGCCTGTTGGGTGATGACAGTGGTGGCTATAGAAAGAGGATGAGTGGTGTCCACAGAATGGGACATCATCCTATCCACCTGATTATTAAAATCCTCCTCTGCTGAGGTCACTCATTGGTGAACACTCACATAGGATACAAATATCATCAGTTTTCGACCACTCAGAAAGGTTCATCCATATACCTTTTCCCCAAATGTCTTTGTCACCAATTTTCCAATCATGCTTCTTCCAATTCCCTGACCATCTAGCCAAAGCATTGGTTATGGCCCATGAATCAGTATATCATCACACATCTGGTCATTTCTCCTTCTATGCAAAGTGTATAGCCAGGTGCCCTGCTCAAAGTTCTGCCCACTGGGAAGATTTCCTCCACTGCTCTCCTTCTGGGGTATCCTAGAAAGGGGCTGTAGTGCTGCAGCTGACCACTTTCGGGAGATGCCTATGTATCATGCAGAATCATCTGTGAACAGACTCTAGTCTTCTCTTCCTCTGCCAACTGAGCATAGGAAACTTACCATGAGGCTGTTGGTGCAGGCTGAGGGGAGATAAGGCAGGGTGACAGAAGTGGAGACCAGGGGCATTTGAGAGACTTCCTCATATAACTTATTTGTGCCTTCAGGACCTGCTCGAGCTTAATCATGTGTATACCACTTCTTTTTGATGATGGAATGTTGCTGTGCATGACCCACTTTTTGGCTAGATGGGTCAGAAGGCACCCAGTTCATGATAGGTAGTTTAGGTCACATGGTGACTTGATGACCCATAGTCTAAGCCAGCAAAGGGGATAGGCATGCTGGAATGGGTATATAACATGAGGCCAGAAGATTCATTGGAGAATTATTCTCCACAGAAAGAGCCAAAGACAGGCCATTCACCATGATGGTAAGTACGGTGTTGGAGAGTGGGACATCAGCAATATTACTATATTGATAGACATATTGATTAATACAATATAATAGAATAGATATCATCAAGAGTAGATCCTCTCCTCTACAAGCTAGAGCTTAGAATAGGAGAGACTGTCACAGATCGTTGATAAAAATGGGATTTTCGGACTTCAGACAATAAAGTCCAGGCGGCAGCACTTAACCAACTGATGTCAGGGAATCTGGATGATCATAATGACAGAGAACATCAGTAAGGGAGCTTGAACCTGCAGAGATTTGTGCAGATGGTCAATAGTACACTGTGTCACTAGGGGCAAAACAGATGTCTAGGAAATGAGAGTATGGATCCCGTAATCTATCCCAAAGAAGGCAAGAGTGGATGAGCAGGAGGCTGAGGGCAGTGGCCCCAGTAGTCAAAATCTCTGGTGCCATCTTTGGTCTGGGTAAAGCCCAGATCCCCCTAATTGAAGAAGTGGCCAGTATCCATGAAGGGGGACCCTGTGTCACCACCAGCAGTGTGTGAAGCAATGATTTCGCCGTCCTTCCCATGTTCATCATATACACGGGTGCTGTACTCTAGGATAAGGGGAGGAACCAAACATTGTGAAGGACAATTGGGCACAAAGCCTGAGTTGACATAGATTCCCAGGGACCTGAAATATCAACATGGCCCACTTGCATTTGTTGGAGTGGGAGCATACCTGTTCCAGGCAACAAAGAGTATCTTGGTCAATATCTGGCTTACAATTAGTTCATGCAGGGCTGGGGCAAGTGAGGCGCTAGATTGCAAAATTAAAGAAGATACTTTCAGAAAAAAGTGAATAAAATGTCACACATCAGGACTGATATGCCCACCAAAGCTTTGACTTATCTTGGTGCATGATTGAATTAGGATCTAATAGAAGGAGGCACAGAAGAAGGTTAGATATGGACTATTATTCCTTAGGTTCTCCTAAGGGGATGGAGGCGAAATAATTCGGGAGTTGTCAGAAAATACCCCCAGGGCTCTTTCTCAGTTGCCTGGTAACAAACTAGCTGAGGTTTGGTGCTTCTTTTCCCTGGAAAGGGGTGCTATGATTTTCTATAGCTTCCAGGTTGCCAGGTGCTGAACGCCCCGCATATCCAGGCATTCCTCAAAAAGCTGGTTCCTAAGCTCGGAGTGCTTGGGGCCTGCACAGAATATTCCTTCCCTGTGCTGATGGATAGCTCTAAGCTAGGAGAAGCCAGAGGAGAAGGGGAGGCTGGTGTGGGGTGAGAGAAGTGAACATTTCTCTCTGCTTATTGTTTTGTATTTTAATATATTTTCCATTCAATGTGTTATACATATAGTTATGTGTACAGTTATTTATTATTTATTTTATGTAACATCATCCTGTGAAATATGTCATTATGCTCATTATTTTTCTACTGAGAAGTATGAGTTAAAATCTTTTGTGTTGTTAAGGGTGAAACTTGTCTATTACTTCTCATTGCTGCCTGATGATCCAGTCAAGATGTCAACTACATTTAACCTATGTTCCTGGTAATAGATACCCAGGTTGTCTCTAATCCCTTATCTTTAGAAATAATGATACAAAAGCTTTGTGGATATCTTCTTAGTTGGCTTCAAAGAGGTGTGTGTTTTTGGATTGCGGGGGTTATTTGGAAAATTACATGGAGCAAAACTGATGGTTCATAAGAAAATATTTAGTTGACTTGAGTAGTGCCAGAATTTTCTTTGGAAGGCTTACATTGACAGATGTTAAAGCTGGAAAAGTTTTAAATCAAATTATACCTCTCTTACTCTCAGAAAGAGAAAGCTTTAATAACAAAATTACACAAAGATCAAAAGGTTAGCATCCTGCTTTAGAAATCTTCAATCTCCTTCTTCAGGTGAATGAAGCTTTCCTGCAGAGCAAAACAAATTATCTCACATTTAACAATGGAAGCATATGTGACATATTTAAAGGCCCCTTCAGCTGCAGCAGGCTCTGCAGGGCAGAACAGCAGCAGAAAGGAGGACGCAGTGGGCTCTGAGCCACATCTTGCCGGAGGAAAGGCTAAATGAAAGCACATCCTGACTCTTTCTGCCAGTGTGCAGATGCCTAGCAAATACAGGTAGCAGAATACTCCAAAAATTCAGGCCACTTTGTAGCAAAACAAGTTGGATACACATGCACACATTTAACCAAAACTGCATTGATTTCACTCGCATAATTGTCAGTGTGGAGCCTAGAGACAGTGCACAGACTCCTGTGAGCAGGACACTCACTGGGGCCCTGGACAGTGTGAAGGTCCCAAACACAAACCTTCCAAAAAGACTCAGCCTCTCAGTGTGGCAGGAGCAGCTGTCGTGCCGAGAGGATGTGTCCACACCAAGCTCAGGTGGAGGTGGCTGGAGAGCCTTTGAGTTAGGGAGGCCATGAGGCACGTTAGGGGCACGGGCTCTTCTTCTGTGTGAATGGGGGCCAGGGCTTATATAGATTTTGAAAAAGGCTATTTTAAGATCTCAAGGAAGAATAAAAAACCAAATGAAATAACTTCTGTTGATTTCCAAAATTAACAAAAGTGTTCTTTCAACCATTTAATTCCATACCAAGTTACCACAAATCCAAAATTCAGAACATGAAAGAGCCATGGGCTGAATGAATTATTCAGTGGCCATTATTAGCCTTAAATAATAACACAAGCTCTGCACTAGCAGGTGGAGATGGTGAATTACCTCTAATGTGGTAGCAGTAGCATAGTAATAAACTTCACTTTTGGAATCAGGGATACGTGAGACTGGGTAATTTATAAAGGAAAGGTGTTCAATTGACTCAGAGTTCTGCAGGCTGTGCACACATGGTGTGGGCATCTGCTTGGCTTCTGGGGAGGCCTGAGGGAGGTTTCACTTATGACAGAAAGTGAAGCAGGAGCAGGCATATCCCACGACTTGAGTGGGAACAAGGCAGGTGGGGAGTGGCGTGAGGTACCACACATATTTAAACAACCAGATCTCACAAAGTACTCATCATCATGACAGCACTAAGCCATGAGGGATCCACCCCATGACCCCCAAACCTCCCACCAGGCACTATCTTCAACATTGGGAATTACATTTCAACATGAGATTTGAGTGGGATAAATATCCAAACCATGTCAACTTCTATCTTGGCTTTTCTTGGCCAAGAGAGAGAATAATCCAAAGTTTAAGTGCTCCTTGAAGGGCAATTGGCCTCACCTTTTGGTACTTTTAGAAATGTACATGTTAGTTCTTCTAAAATTACTATTATGCCAACCAAAAAAATGAAATATTAGTAATAAATGACGAATAGAATAAAATAAATAATTTTGTTTTCCCTGGAAGAGTCATCTGATGAAATCACAAAGTTTACAAATAATTGGAGGCTAGGATGACTTGTTAGTTACTTATTTAGGCAGATCTTACACATTTCCTATTCTTGCTTTGGATACTAGTGAACTCCAAAACTCAAAGATTACTTGATTCTTGCATAGGACGCAATGTAGCAGTCCTAGAAGAAATTTAAAACCGATTATGGGAATTTATATTAATCAACTTACTGGGGAGCTCTGATTACACAGAAATTATCTAAGACAAAAGAAAAAGAAGAAACGTGCTGATTAACTTGTTAAATTAAATGAAATATTTAGTGGGAAATTATATTCTTGAGTATGCTTCTGAAAAACTGCACGCTTTTACAGCTGGCATACGGTTTTGAGATTTAATAAAGGTAATTTGCTTGGAATAGAAATTAATTTCTTAATAGTGATCAGAATAGGAGCTCAACAATGGAAAAACCTTATAAACAGCCAGGGAAGCTGTGGTTTTTTGGAGACCTTATTTCAGGGACAGAGGTCCCTTTCTTTAAGGGTGAGAACTGAGAGGGAATCTTAGAGGGCATGAAGACTGGAAAGGACACAGAATGCTTAGGGATGCAAAATCCCTGGCTCACTTTGTGCAGTGTGATGGGGCTGAGATGGGTCCCACAGAAAATGAACATGCGCAGAGGAAAAGCATCCATGGAAGCACAGGATTCCACCAGCTAATCTCATAGCTCAGTGTGGACTTTATATCATTTATTTTTCTATTTTTTCTAAGAAAGAGGAAAATCAATTGAAACATTTGAAAACAGGTTCAGATTAGGCTGATCAAGAACAGGGTTTGAAGATTCAGAAAGGTCAAACATGTAAATATCCCTGTGTTTCCCAGTGTTTAGACAGCTTCTCAGAAGCAGAAGATACCTATCCACAAAGCCCTCATTCCCTGTGTTCTCTGTGTACCTGGATATTTATCCATGAATCTGTGCTCCAGTGGGTCACAATCTTCAGTCAATGACATAATACATACGACTTCAATCTCATGTTCCCTGGAAGCCAGAAATCCAGCGCAGAGGACCTGCAGCTTCACAAAGTGAAGCTCCCTCTGTGGGTGGCTTGGTCTCAACTCTCACCCAAGCTCAAACTTTCAGCTTTAATAAAAAATAAAATAAACCTCCATTGAGGTCCAGGTGGGGAAAAGGCTGCAGTGTGACTTCAGTCTCATCCATAGCAGTGTGGATTTTGTCAATCTCCACTAATACAGTCTTTATAGAACAAAGTCTACAGAATGTGCAACAATGATGTATAAATGAGCCAAAGACGTCTTGTGTGAACTGCCCATATGTTGTTTGTTTCTAAACTGCAGGCTTATTTCTCTATGGCCTGTGCCAGACTCAAACTTTACAATCAAATCATTTCAAACCCCCCCCCAAAAGCAGATTTTTTTTTGCCATGTAGGGAATGCTTACATTATATATCTCAGAGAAACTCACCCACATCTGCTAGCAATAGGTAAGTCCCAGGTTATGAAAACCCCAGACTAATATCTCCCTCTGGATCTCTCTGACCTAGAGACTCCCTACTGTGCTGCTGTATTGGGAAAAGCTGAGTGTTGGGAGAAGCTGAGGCAGGGCTTGCCTGTCTAACATAATGTAAAAGAGTCTTGGAACATGTCCAGGCTCCAGGGTCTAAAACCCCTTGTGGCCTTTGGAACACCAAGCTCTGTGCTATAAAGGGTGGAAGGCTATCCTGACACACTATAATCTAAGCTCAGGGCATAAAATCCCATGTGGCTTGGATAGGATCCAGGGCTGGTGGCTCTGGAATGCGTCTACACTTGCTGGCTCCTTGCTCTCCTAGGATCGATTGTATCTTGAGTTAAAAGAACCTGCTCTCCATTATCTCAAGTAGCAGAGCAAATGCTAAACCATCACAGCTGTAAATCTTGTGCTTAATGCAACATGCCCTTTTGACCCCCACATTCTCACCACCTGTTTCTTTGTTTGATTACCAATAAATAGCACTGGGCTCCCAGAGCTCGGGGCCTTCGCAGCCTCCATGATCGTGATGGCTCCCATTTTACTTCTCAAACTGTCTTTTCTCAATCTTTTGACTCTGCCAGACTTGGTCGCCCACGTGTCCTGGTGTTGGGTCTGATAACCCCAACACTGCTGTGTGACAACACCTAGACATGTAAGCCCCTTCTACAGCAGTTTTCTTCCTCCTCCTCTTCTGAATAACAACCTTGGCCCCTTGGCCCATAGACAGACTCCTGCTCTGAGGAACTTCCGGCAAACCTGTCAAAGCTTCACCCAATAAAAGTTGTGTGTGTTATTGCCACCCTGTGGACATCTCTTTTTCTTTGCCCAGGCTCCAAAGTCCTCAAATGATCTACAAACAACAGGATCACACTCTCCATCCAACCCCACAAACACTGACTTCCAAGGATGCAAACACTTCAATTTCCAAGACTATCTTCCCATGTTCCCACGTCATACAAGTACTACACTTACTTCCAATTTTATGGACTCTGATCTCACAGCATCAGGCCAAGGAGACACAATCACAGTAAGAAACACCTGTATCAGTCCTTCGTCATTCAGGTGACCATGATTCAGATGAGAGATACACAGAGGCCTGCTCCCCACCTGGATCAAATGGAGACTGTTCTTACACCTTCTTACCTGTGTCCATTGTGGAGCGACCAGTTTTGTCCACCGTTATCAAAGCCTTGGCATAATGTGTTAATGTTTAGAAGACAGAGATTTCTATTTGGAATTAGAAATATTATTACTTAAGTATATAAATAGTATAGGGTAGTTTCAAAGTTTTTTATTTTTTGCACCAAATAATTTGTACAAGATTTTACATTTTCTGAATATATAAGGGCAACAGGTTCTGAAGTAAATTACCAAATACAATGGCAGACTTTTTAAAGCTTTGTTGTTAATTTTCACAGGGAATAGGAATATTCTCTGAAATTCAAAAATATTACAGGATATTTTGCAAAAGTAACGTATTCTTGAATTGGCTTGCAAAAGAAAGCATGACAGCTTTTTTATCATTTGTCATTTTCTCTCAATTCAAGCATCCATATTAGATAGTAGATAGAACTGGTTCTTCATTTAACATACTTTCAGAGTGATCCTTTAAAACCAGACATAATGCATCCAGTAGTGTTCTTTTGTGTCAGTATATTCGGTTTAGCTTGCATTTTTTATTTTTTCTTTTCACCTACCAATATTTCTGACTCCTTTCACTAGCATGGTGAATTAGGGGTCTGAAATTTTCAAGATTAAGAACATACATTGAATTGGTCAACATCATGGGATAAAAAAGTTAAATATACAAAACTTACAAAATGAAATAAAAGAAAGTAATAAACATTTTAAAGACTGAAATATAAGACTTTTAGTGCACTCCTACCTCCTCGTGATAATTTGTGATCATCAACTCAGAATGTTAACATGGAGTTCAACATTTAAGATTGGTGTCATTTTTACTCAATTATTTTTTTCCAATCTTGTTCAAAAGTCTTATTTTGGTAGACTTCTCAGAAGACATGCAGACCAAGCTTTCATGTGGGATCATACTTAGAACTGCATTTCTTTGTGTGTGTGTGTGTGGTTTTTTTTTTTTTTTTTCCAATTAAGCATGACTTTCGGTTAAATTATCCAAGATTACACAGTACTGCAATCTATTACATTGGCTCTCCCCAGATATTTTCTCTCCAGGACAGTGAGTGTCCTCGTGAAGGGATTTGATGTAGGCATGATCTTTCAGGAGTGGTTCAACTCATTCTTGAGCATATCATTGACAAACAAATAGTTGGATTGTTTCCCTGTTTTCATGATCAGCTGTGTGGTAGATTGACATCTCTGAGCTGTGATCATCTTTACATGAAAGCTCAGGAAAATGTGTAATGGTAACCCTGAGACAGGAAATCTGTGGATCCAGTTCATGCTCTTCTTACACAGAGAATTTCCACTCGAATTATGAACTCATGGCTGTAGCTACACCACTTACAGGTCCAGGGGACACTCAGGTCTCACTCAGAGTTGACAAGAAACTGGAAGTCCTGATAGGACCTCATTCTCTGTTGTGGGAAGTCAGGGACCCTAAACGGAGGGACCAACTGAAGCCGCAGCAGAAGCACATAAATTGTGAAGATTTCATGGACATTTATTAGTTCCGCAAATTAATATTTTTATAATTTCTTACACCTGACTTTACTGTAATCTCTGAACATAAATTGTGAAGATTTCATGGACACTTATCACTTCCCCAATGAATACCCCTGTGTTTTCCTATGCTTGTCTTTACTTTCATCTCTTAATCCCATCATCTTCTTTGTAAGCTGAGGAGGATGAATGTCGCCTCAGGACCCTGTGATTGTGTCAACTGCACAAATCGTTTGTAGAGCATGTGTGTTTGAACAATATGAAATCTGGGCATCTTAAAAAAAGAACAGGATAACAGCGATGTTCAGGGAACAAGAGAGGTAACTTTGAACTGGCCGCCGGTGAGCCGGACAGAAACAGAGCTATATTCCTACTCTTTCATAAGCAAATAGGAGAAATATCACTGAATTCTTTTTCTCAGCAAGGAACATCCCTGAGAAAGAGAATGCGCCCTGAAGGTGGATCTATAGAGGGCCCCTTTTTAAGGCATCCCGTCTTTTATGGTCTAATCCCAGGCTTATCAGGTGGACAAAAATTCCCACCTAATAAATTTTGGTCAGACAGGTTATCTGCTCTCAAACCCTGTTTCCTGATAAGATGTTATCAATGACAATGCGTGCCCGAAACTTCATGGGCAATTTTAATTTCACCTCATCCGGTGGTCCTGTGATCTCGCCCTGCCTCCATTTGCTTTGTGATATTGTATTACCTTGTGCAGTATGTGAGCTCCCTGACCCACACCCTATTCGTGCACTCCCTCCCCTTTTGAAAATCGCTAATAAAAACTTCCTGGTTTGACAGCTCGGGGAACATCACGGATCCTGCAGACATGTGATGTCTCCCCCAGACACCCAGCTTTAAATTTCTCTCTCTTGTGCTCTTTCCCTTTATTTCTCAACCCAGCCGAGACACTTGGGAAATGGAAAAGAACCCATGTTAAACATCAGGAGCGAGTTCTCCCGATAATTCTCCACGATGAGGAAGGCTGTGGGAAGAGCTTTTCTTAACACCATTTAGAAAAACATAGTGCAAAGGTAATTTTTGTTCATTCTATATCATTATCCTAGAAAAATCTTCCCTTGATAAATCCTTCTGGCTAATCTGGCGTATGTGAGATGATTATGATGGGATATATACCAGATGGAACAGTTGGTCACCAGTAATTTTATATTCACTGCCCGAGGAAAAAATTGTTTCCCCCTTTCCTCTTACTTACACTGGGCTCTTGGATCTAAATGTAGAGACCCACATTATTTTCCCTGTGAGGCCCTTGGACAGAGCGCTCTTATGGGGCTCACTCACCAGGTGCCAAGGGAGGGCAGATTCCAACACCTGCTGTGAACTTTCTTGAACAGTTATCCTGGAAACAGCAGATACCAGACAACTCTTGAACTGGCTCAAAACTGTGTTTTATTTGTAGGCACGCTGCTCATCAGTGCTCATAGGAAAGGGTAATGTTTTCTTTTTTAGATTAGCTGGCAGGGGGCCAAGAAGAACGGCATTCACCCATGTTCATTCTAGACATATTTCCACATCGTTAGGGTTGTTACGCTTTCCTAGAGTTGCATGTCCTATAATGGAACCTACCCAAGATCCAAACTGTCACAGTCAGATCCTTCCTCCCATTTTATATCACACTGCTCACAGGAGAGACTTATCCCCTGCCCACCTGCCCCATTGACTCTTTCCACACCACTGCATGCACCAGGCGATTTGCATATTGTCCCATAGGGAGGTCTTTTCTTAGCAAGTCTGAGATAAAAGCTCAACTCCAACCTTGCCTTGACTGATCAGGACTCCTCAGTTCACCTTGTCACAATGTGGCACCCTGCTCAGCTCCTGGGGCTGCTAATGCTCTGGGTCTCTGGTAAGAACAGAAGGAGATGAGGAAGGAGAATGGGGTGGAAGGGTGAACTCTAGGGCTCCACAGCAACCTATGTTTAGTCTAACCCTGCGTTAGAGGAATATGATCTGTGCTGTAGAAAAGGGAACTTTGTATTTTGCTCTGTGAATAATTGTAAGCTCATAAAAAATATGATGTCTGGTGCTCTGATTAAGATCTTCAAAATACAAAGGTCTCTTATACTTTACAAAAAATGAATTCATTTCAGAATGTGTATTTTTATGGCATAAATCGGTGTTTTTAAAAATTAACTTTAAATAAATGACATAAGATAAATTATGAAAATTACTCATTAAGTTGTACATAACTTTGCAATTCATTATTTCAGCCTCCAGTGGAGATATCGTGATGACCCAGACTCCACTCTCTCTGCCCGTCACCCATGGAGAGCCGGCCTCCATCTCCTGCAGGTCTAGTCAGAGCCTCCTGAGTAGCAATGGATACAACTATTTGAGTTGGTACCTGCAGAAGCCAGGCCAGTCTCCACAGCTCCTGATCTATTATGGTTCTAATCGGGCCTCCGGGGTCCCCGACAGGTTCAGTGGCAGTGGGTCAGGTACAGATTTTACACTGAAAATCAGCAGGGTGGAGGCTGAGGACGTAGGGGTTTATTACTGCATGCAAGCTTTACAAACTCCTCCCACAGTGTTTCATCCCTGAACAGAAACCTCCCTCCTGGGGTTGCCCAGTTGCTCACATGTGCTGCTTGTCTGGAGAGCAACTCGGCAGGGTCTCTGTGTCTGCAGAAGAGGAGGCTGTTGGAGACCTCAGGCAGAGGTTGCTGCTGAGGACTCTGGCTCATGATAGCCTCAGCTGTACTTCAGTCCCACATGTTAATGCCCCATTAGGTGAAAAATAAATGATTCCAAAAACTGAAATGAAATACCAAGGAGAATAAGAGCACAATTAAGGCTATTACAAAGAAGCCTCAAAATATGGTGGACTAAATGTGACAGGGTTTCTGTGTCTGTTGCCTGGCAGTGCAGAGGCAGGTAGGTGGCCTTGGTGGTGTCGGTGGCTCTGCTCCATGAGGTCACTCAGATGGGCAGGAGGCACGACCACCCTCAGAACACAGCCTTCCTCCTCCTTCACAGTCACTTGCCCCCACACCCATCATCGGCAGCATGAGGTGGAACGAGTAGAGAGAAAGCTGTTTTCTTCTAAAGACCAAAGAAATCTAGAGTTTTCTATCAGGGATAAATGTTCTTTTACTTTAAGCACACATTGGAGAAATTTTCCATTGAGTGGAGCTGCTGATAAACCCACTTTGTTTGTTTGTTTTGTTGTGTTGTGTTTTGAGATGGAGTCTCACTCTGTCACCCAGGCTGGAGTGCACTGACATGATCTTGGCTCACTGCAAACTCTGCTCCTGGGTTCAAGCGATTCTTATGCCTCAGCCTCGCGAGCAGCTGTGATTACAGGCGCCCACCTCCATCTCAGGCTAATTTTTGTACTTTTAGTAGAGTCAGGGTTTCACCATGTTGGCCAGGGTGGTGTTGAACTCCTCATCTGAAGCGATCCACCTGCCTTAGCCTCCCAAAGTGCTGGGATTAAGGGCGTGAGCCATTACACCTGGTAGTTGTTTGTTTTTATATGAAAATGTAAAATTATTTTGGAAAATAATTTTTTGAGTATAAAGTTATGTTTGTGGCAGCCTATTTGAATTTATCACTTGATAATTTCTACTAAAATGTCTTTGTAATAAAAGTCATATGACTTTAATTGTCCTCTTCTGAAAAGAATATGGGTTTTTATCCTCTCAGGCTCCTTTCAGGGTCTTCAATTAATATCATTTTTACACAATATACTAATTTTAGATTATTATTTATGAATAATTTATTAAGTAATTTTCACTATCACAAAATTAAAAATCCCATAAATTGCTATGTCAACAACCTGTCTCTGGGTGCAAACACACTCCACAATAAACAATAAAGAACACCAAGGTCTTAGAAACCCTGGGAAAATAAGAGTGATAGTGTCCCATTATCAATGGGAAGTCCCTAAAGCTAGAATGGTGTCTCATGTGTGACCTGGGACATCTGGGAGGAGCTGCCAGTGTACTGAGTTGTGGAGAACCTGCTCTGTGTTCGGAGGCTGGAAGCACATCCTTTCCCTCCCCACTGCCTTACCTGTGCACATCCTTTCCCTCCCCACTGCCTTACCTGTGCATATCCTTTCCCTCCCCACTGCCTTACCTGTGCACATCCTTTCCCTCCCCACTGCCTTACCTGTGCACATCCTTTCCCTCCCCACTGCTTTACCTGTGCACACCTGCTATGCTCTAAATTGTGTTCCCACTTTCATGTTGAAGCTCTAATCTCCAACATGGCTGTAGGAGATAGGACCTATGAGAAGATAATGGAGGTTCTAAGGGTGGGACCCTGACTCAATAGGATTAGTGGTTCTCGTAAGATCCAGAGAGCTCTCTTTTTCCTCTCTCTGTAACTCCCACACTCCTATGGAAAGACCACGTGAAAGCATGGTGAGAAAGCAGCATCTACAAACCAGGAAGGTCTTTACCAGAAAGTGAACCCTGCTGGACCTTGATGTTGGACTTTCCAACCATCAGAAATGTGAAAATAAATGTCTGTGGTTCAAGCCATCCACCCAGAGTATCTTGGTGTTGCAGTGCAAGAAGACTCAATCACTGTCCCCACCCTCTCTGAGCAGCCAGCATCAAGAAATAGCTCAGGGACGTGGGGACCCAGCTTTGCTCCTATTCCTCCTGCTGTTCTCACTCTCTCGAGGAAGAAAGGAGGGTTCAGGCTTCATCTTCAGTTTGTTTGAAATAAACAGGAATATTTCCTTGACAATCAGTTAATTCGCCTGTTTTGCTTTCTGAACAAACGACTTGCTTGGTATTAATATTTGGGGTGTTCATGTTTGTTCCCCACTTAGATGGCAGATAGGATATTATATGGATGCAGTCTCTAGCCCCTCTTCCTGTGTACTAGTACAGAGGGTCACTGTCACCTGCAGGGCCAGCCCATGGTCTCAACAGTGTCCTAGCCTGACACCAGCAGAAACCACGCCTGGCTCTGAGCTCCTGCTGGCTCCTACTGCCCACTGTATACAATGCCTGTAGGGTTAGGGGTGATGGGCTCGGACAGAGTTCACTCGGGCCATCAGCAGCTGAGCTCCCTTCATAGCGTCCCATTGTGAACAGGATGTCAGCAACCTTGTGAGCCATGAAAACTGGGCGGAGAGATCCCACATCACTCCAGTCACGGGAGAAGCTGCCGATCGCCAAGTGGAAGAGTTTTGTCCTGTGACTAAGCAGCCCCTGAGTCACCGGTGCTGCTGTGTCTGAGAAGAGCCCCCAGGGGAGGAACTGTCTACTCGGAGATCTGGGAACAAAACTCTCCACTCAGGGCCCAGACCCACTGCCCATCTCCCAGCCACCTGCTGATTGTGGTCCCCAGAGCTCCCTTGGGCCTTAGGGGCTCTCTGTTCTGCTCAACAGGGACATGGGGAAGGGTGCGGAGCTTGCTGTCCCTCAGGAAGTCAGGAGGGATCATGTTTATGGTGTGCTATTGCTGGTTTTAAATGTTCATGCTCAATTTATCAAATTTGAAATCATACCTTATGCCAACAGTTATATCTATTTCTATGTAAATATACATATTACATAGATGTATAATATAGATACATATCGTATACAGATACATCCATAATTTATACCCATCATATTATATATATTTAATTTAAAAATCTATATAATATGTCTATATATTTATTATTTTTGTAGCATGTGTTCCTTTTATTTCTGTGCAGAACAGAGGCTCTCTGAATAAAGTCTGTGGACATTTGTTGACTCTCTCTCTTTGGCTCCAAAAGGGTACTGGCATCTCAGGACCAGTAAGGACAGAGCTGAGGAGTCAGCCCCAGGAGCCCAGGCCCAACTCTAAGGCTCTGGTCTCAGAGACATTCATCCTGACCTCGGGCTCTGGGCTCGGTGTGGCACCCATGGGTGTGGGAGCAGTTTCCTTCTCTGAAGCCCTTCCATGCAGCCCCGTGGATAGGGCCTGTGGTTTCCCCCAGGTCCTCAGCCCCATGGTTCAGGAGAGAAGCTGCTACTGCCACAGACTAGGGCCGGTGCCCGGCAACTTGGGTAATGCAAACCTTAGCCCTGGATTGAGGAGCCTATGCCAAATATCTCCCCCATTTATTCTAGTACCTGAAAGTCTGTCCTGGTCTTAATTGCACAGGCCGCATTTCATTAACTACAGAAGCCAACACTGTCAACTGAAAAATTAGAAATTTGACTTCACTGTCATCCTCAGGGTCTGGCTCACTCCAATCTCACCAGATAAAGAGGCCCTTGGACTTTCTCTTTCCCATGCAACCTAACTTAGACACATAGTGAAATATAAACATCACAAAACTCTTGGCACCTACACAGCAGCTGTCCCCTCTCCTTGGGTGTATAAGGGACCAGCTTCATCCTGCTGCACATGGCAAGGACAGTGAACAGGAGCAGGGATTGGGGCACATGAGATCAACTCCACAATGAGATGTCAGAGGTGAGCAGTGGTTCAGGGAAGGACTTGGATCCCTCATAAAGGCAGAGACGGTGAAGAGCTTTGTCCTGCATTTTTTTCCTGGAACAGGTATGTGTGTACATTGATACTTGGAGCCACTGCAGCCCTCTTAAGATCGTGAGGTATTGAACCCAATACTGAAAAACTGAAGTGCAAAGCAGAAATGTAGCAAAATCCTGGGTACTTTCTGCTGCCACCAAGTTGCTGCATCAACCCCAAATGTTCCAAACTTCAGACTTCTTATCTCTGCTGCAGTTATTGCTATCATTTCTTGCAATTACTTCTAAAATTCTTTTAACTTACCCAGAAAAGATACTCAAGGGAAAGAGACTGGCTGGGTTCTTATTTGTGTTTATGGGAGTCAAAGTCACAAAAAAACCCAGGAAATCATAAAAAGTGATGTCTTCTCCTAACATCTTTGTCATTCTATGCCCATGGTTAGAGAAATCCAAACCACTTTGAAGAATGTATAAATTCTGCTCTCTTCCTGTCTCCATTTCTGTTTTTATATCTTAAGCATAAAACAGCTCCTTGTTCTTCTTAATGTCGCCATCCTTCAAGATCATAAAAACAGAATCGTGGTTAAGAAACAGGAAAAAAAAGTTGGACACAACATGAAATCTAGGGATTATATGTATTTCCTCAACACTAATGTGGTGTTTGCAAGTTTCCCATCCTCAGTTGTTTTTGCTAGGAAGATGCTGACTGCTCCAGCCAGATTCCTGTCAGAGGCTGTGTTTGGAGGGTTTACAAAGAAAAGCTTCCAAGGGCTTAGTGCTGAATTCCAAAGAGGATAGCCGGAGAGTGGGTCTGGATTCCCAGCATGGACGATGCCAGATTGAGTCTTGGGAAAGGCTATGGACATACTGGGTCCCAGGCAGAGACTTGTAACAGGGAGAAAGCCTCCACGGAAAATCCCTGCCAGGGCAATGTCTAGTAGAGCCATGAAAGTGAGGCAGCCTGGGAGCCCACAGAATTGTAGGGCCAGCAGCATGCAACTCCAGCCTGGGAAAGATGCAGGCACAAGATTCCAACCCATGAAGGCTTCTGTGTGAAGTAAGCCTAGTAAAACCATAGAGATGGGACTGCCTGAGGCATTGGTAAACCAATTCCCACCCCAGATTGCCCCAGATATGAGACTTGAAGTCAAAGATTATTCTCCACCTTTAAGACTTAACATTGTTTTTCCTGTTGGGTTTTGGTCTTGCTTGGGATCAGTTAACCCTTTCTTTTCATCTATCTCTCTTTTTTGGAATGAGAATGTTTTTCTTATGCCTACTCCACCATTGTACAGTTGTCTCTCAGTATAAGATAAATATTCAAGTCCTGCAGTCAGCTCTGAAGAACCTACAAATACAAAAAGTACGCCCTCTGCATCTGTGGATTCTGCATCTGCTGCATACTCGATTTTCAATCCATGGTTGTTGAATCTGGATGTGAAACCCATAGGTATGAGGGCCAATTGTATTTTGGAAGCATGTAACTTGGTAATTCACAGGCTTGTAGCTGAAATAAATTTGCCTGGGATAAACAATGCCGCGAATCTCACCCATATGTGATTCAGATGAGGCTCTGGACTTTGGACTTTTGAGTCGATGCTGGACCAAATTGAGACTTTAGCTGCTATTGGGATAAAATGAATGTGTTTTTCATGTGAAAAGGACATAAGCTGGAGAGAGTAGGGTGGAATGCTGTGATCTGAATGTATCCTCCTCAGTTTATTTGTTAGAAATTTACTCCCCAATGCAGCAATGTTGAGAAGTGGAAACTTTTAGAGTTAATTAGGTCACTAGAGTTTTATCCTCATGAATGGTTAATGTTATCATGATGGGAGTAAGTTTGTTATAGTGAGAGTGGGTTACTTATAAAAACAAGTTTGACCCCTTCCTGCTCTTGCTCACTCTGTCTTGTCTTTCCACCATGGAGATGCAGCCAGAAGGACCTTGCCAGATACCTGCACCTTGATATTGGACTTTCCCACCTCCAGAACTGTGAGAAATAGATTTCTACTTTAAAAGATACATTACCCAGTTTCACGTATTCTGTTATAACAGCACAGGCTGAAACAACTATGTTATCATGATTTATTTTCAGAGTCAACATTCCCCTATTTTGTCCAAAGGGAGCCGCATTCAAGCTAGTTCCTAGTAACTTTTTCTCTTACCCCATCATTTTCTGAGCACTTCCTTAGTTTCTGACACAAGAAGTGCAGGTTCATCTTACATTTTTTCTGTTTTAAACCTGAGATCAGCTATTTTTCCAATAATTATTCTTTTTAATAGAGATTTATATTCAATAAAACAAGATTTGGGCACTAAAGGTGTTTATTGAGGCTTGTGTGTTACTGCTTCTGGGAAAAATTACCTATCGATCTGCATTTGTTTTAATCTATATCTGTATAAAACCATCCAAAAATTAGTGAATCTACCTTAATGTCTCTAATTACAATCCATATCTATACCCTCTCCCTTTTTATATTTGTAACTTTTTTTCCAAACTGAGAATCTTGGCTGTAATTATTCATACCATATTTACTTAAATGATCAAACATTTTGTGTGACACCAATTTCCTACTGTCCCTATCACCCGAACTCTCCTTGCAGATAACTTCCCTCTTATGCCTCACACACCTTCATTAGCCTTGATACTCCGTGCCAGTTCACCATGAACTTTGAACCCCTGCATAGGTGCCCTTTTCCCCCCTGGGCTCTGACATTAGCAACTGTGGTAGCCACCCCTGTGACTGTCCTACTCATCCTCATTCAGTTGTGACGTCCTGCGCAAGTGGGATGAAGGGTCTTGCACCCTGCACACCCAGGTAGGGATACTTGTCTCTGCTATCTATAGCTTCAACACCCAGGTGGCCTTTCCTCTCCACCCCACCACATGGGTGCACTTTCTATACTGTGTAGGCTCAGTATCCCATACAGTTCCCTGACATTTTGTTGCATCATTTTCTTTCTGAACTGCTCGGGTCAAGTGCCCTAAATCCAGTCATTAAGAACTGCTGTCTCTTAGGAGCTGGAAGAGATTGGTGATTTGGAAACGTGCAGGTATAAGGAACAGAGTAGACAGGGATAGAGGGTGAGCACTTGGTTTAGAGGACACCTCACCTTCTGAAGGAGAATGACTTGGATAAGATAAATAAAAGGCATAAATAGAATTCAGGGAGCATGGGAAACATCTAGCATGAGACTGTAGGATGGCATACAGAGCTAGAATATAGCTGAGAACTTTCAGAAGTAAAGGGAGAAAATTTTTCATGTTGCCTGGCCTAGATGGAAGAGGTAGGAAAGAACATTCAGATATGGAGGATAACAATTATGTCTGGAGGTGGCAGATGAGCTATGCCAGATGGTCAGTGGCAGGACCCTTCCCTGCTTTGGCACTCTTTTCAAGTATTAGGTTTTTTTTTTTAAAGTTTTTAATTTCTTTTTAAATGAGCAAATCTATCTATCTATCTATCTATCTATCTATCTATCTATCTATCTATCTGTCTGTCTATAATTTGTGATTATACTTTAATGCATCCATTGCTGGTAGCACTGACAATTTACAGCACTGGGGGTTCCAGGGAATTGGGTCAAAAAGGAAGTTTTTCTGACCTTAATAATAATCACTAGTATCAAATGCAAGAAAATTCTAAAATTTCTTGAGTTTCTAGAGATGTTTTTCCCTAGCAGACCTTACCATAAATAGAAAGCTAGAAAGAGAAGTGTGTCATGAAACATGAAGAGAGCAAAAGAACACTCCATGCATAGGCCAGTAGGCTGATTCTGTCCTGTAGCCCACAGGGAGAAACACAGGCTCTGCAGACTTTGGACACCTGGGAGGCACTGGGCCTGTGCAGTGTTATTGAGATAAGTCATCTTTGCAGCTGTGCAGATTTGCATGCCCCACAGAGCAACGCCTACAGCCCTGAGCATTTATCAATAGGCTGGTGACACCCTGTGCAGAAGTCTCTCTCAGTCAGGACACAGCATGGACATGAGGGCTTCAGCTCAGCTCCTGGGACTCCTGTTGCTCTGGCTCCCAGGTAAGGAGGGAAACAACAAAAATTTTACTCAGTGTAGTCATTAATGCCTGGTACTTCAGGAAATTCTTCTTATAACATTATTAATCATGTGAATATGTGTTTTTATGTTTCTAATATCAGATACCAGATGTGCCATCCAGATGACCCAGTCTCCATCCTCCCTGTCTGCATCTGTAGGAGACAGAGTCACCATCACTTGCCAGGCGAGTCAGAGCATTGGTAGTAATTTAGCCTGGTATCAACAGAAACCAGGGGAAGGTCCTAAGCTCCTGATCTATGCTGCATCCACTTTGCAATCAGAGGTCCCATCTCGGTTCAGCGGCAGTGGATCTGGGACAGATTTCACTCTCACCATCAGCAGCCTGCAGCCTGAAGATGTTGCAACTTATTACTGTCAAAAGTGTGACAGTGCCCCTCCCACTGTGATACAAGCCCGAACATAAACCGTGGAGGGAAGTAGATGTGTGAGGCTGGGCTGCCCCAACTGCTTCCCCTGGTGCCACCGACTGCTGACAGCAGTTCTCAGATGCAGCCAAGGTTTGAAGCGCACCAGAAAGTTTTGGTAGAAGGGGTCAGGGAGGCACATCTACATTCTATCCCTCTTTATCCTCAGCTCCATCAGTTGATATGCAAATGTCTCTCCTGATTATTATTAATAAAGGTCAAATAAAATTACACCTAGGAGGTCTAGATTGCAGCATAAGTCAGACTTATACAACAAAGGAGAAGGTACTCTAAATATTTTTAAAGGATTTTTTTTGATACAAGGGATTAGAGTCTAAACTAAGACCTTTCAAAGATCAGACATAAGTTCATACACATGTAAGTATGTTCAGCCAACAACATATCAAATAAACATATTGCACCCATATGTATATTGTAAACATTTATGTTCTGATCCCACCTTCTTCCAGCACTGCCCAGATTAAGATCCACACTCTTCTCAGCATCTCAAATGTCTCCCCAGGTCACTTCCCTGTCAATTCCATGTTCCATCTATCATCATACTAGGTCTCTGCTGTATTTTATATCAATATTTATTAATTTTTCCTCTACTTAAGCTTTATATAATTGCAATCATATGGTATTTACTCTTTGATGTTTTGCTTATTTTGATCAAAATATTTTTTAGCTTCATCTGTGTTGTTTCTTTCGCAGTCATTTATGCCTTTTTATTGAGGAATAATTTTCTATGACTATACAAAAACATATTCATTTTTCAACTAATGATTTGTTTTTGGTTTGAGAATACTATTAATAAAAATATTAAGAACATTCTTGCGCTTGTATTTTGTGGACTTATGCACTCATTTCTCTTGGGAATATTCCTAAGAATGGAAGTGCTGAGTTAGCATAGATTTTGTCTTAGTAAACACTGACAGTTGTTTACTGAAATGCTGAACATGTTACACGAAACCAACCACATGTAATAAAAGTCTCAATTGCTGTCAATCTTTTTCAGTACTTAGTACTGTCAAACTTTTTATTGTATCTAGTGTGGAGGCCAAAGCAACGCCATCTTGGATGCTAATTTGCCATGTCTGACTTCTGATTAACACAAGTTCTGGGACGGTCTCTAAGATTTTCAGTTTATCTATTGTTTCTTCTTTAAGAGCAAGTACTTAGCATAAATCCTGCCCTTAAACAGCCTTGATGTAATCATTCTTTGATTGTCGTACACATCCTTTCTGATCCACTGATTTCCTATGGTATACAAGCCCTATTTGAGAGGGGTCATGGCAAGTGATCGACCATCTTATCTCCCCACCGTCAGAGACACAGACATGGCTTCTGTTTTTAAGTCTCTATTACACGTTTCTGAGAAACTGGATGTGTCAGCCTCTTCCTTCAGCCTTTCAGCTTCCTCAGGCATTGTGGTCAAGTTTGCATACATCCGTCCTGTCATGTGCGCTTCAAGATCAGAGCTAACCAGACCCATGAATGTTTATGTCTTTCCACAATGTCAGACTTTTACTGATGCTATTTCAAACACAGAAGCTGGAAGCTACATGCAGCTCCCAAGGAGTCATTTGATGGTCAGTGTCGTGGGCACACAGGCTAAAACCACTGCACAAGCTGGTCAATATTGCAAACCATACACAACAGCATTCTTAATCAATACACAAACATTGTAAGTGAAACTTTACACAACAAACAATGTAACATTTAACACCAAAAGAAAAAACTAGGAGAAAGAGTTATCAAATCAGTCCAGGGATAGTGAAGAAGACAAAAAGAATCCTGGTCTGGCCTGAAGGTCCCTCCGTCCTTGCAAGGAAGAGTCTCTGATGTGGTAGAGCCACATGATCTGCCTAAGATGAGGAGTTCTTGGCTGTCAATTAAGATGGCCCTTTTGAGATACTGACAGCCTGCACTTTCATGATCACAGAGTCCTCCGGTGAGAACTCATAGTGGAAGAGTGTGCTTGTCTGTGACCTTATCTGATTGGATGCAGCCTTTATTTTTATTTTTTTATTTTTTGGGCAAAATATTTTATTCTTCTTGGCAAGCTGCCCTATGAAACATATAATGCAGCCTTTATCTGAGATGGAGTTAATTATGGCAAAGTTGCACTATACATATCGATCGCAAAACATCTGTATTGATAAATCTGAAGTTGTATCATGATTAAAGTTTGTACTTCCTTAATAGATAATGATGTTGAGTCACTTTTCACATATTTATTTTCATTGGCTGTTCACATCTCTTTAGGGAAGTTCCTGTTCAAATCGTATGAGTGTCTGGGTGTGCAATGTTATATTAATCATACACATATATATGATTAGAAGTTCTTAATTATAATGTAATCTTATTTGCCATTTTACTTGTCATTTTTTTCTCCTGTGTTTGTTTTGTGTGTTACATGTGTCCTCTGTTTAATAAATTTTTACCACCAAAGGGCTTAAAGATATTCCCCTATGCTTTCTTGTAGAAGCATCATTATTTTACCTCTCACATATAGGCTATAGTCTACCTCTAATCATATTTTTGCCTGGGGTGAAGTGGATCAAGAATTTTATTTTGGTGTCTTATTTTTCTTTTCACAATCAACAACTCCTCACCATTTTCGCAAAAATAGAGCAAAACAAAACAAACGAACAAACAAAAAAACAACTGAGAAATAACCTATACTTCACTCTATTGCCTGTATTTAAAAATCACATGATTGTGTATAAAAGAATCTTTTTCTTGACTCTTTGTCTATCTCTGTACCTACACTATACCCACCATCTTAATTACTGTGGATTTATGATAAGGAAAAAAAATAAAATCGGAAGACATAATACCAGATTTTTAGACTTAAGATTTTCTTGGCTATTCTACATCCTTTGAATTTCCACAAAAATTCTAGAATTGCATTTTCAATTTCAAAAGTAACTTTGGGGATTTTAATTGGACTGCACTGAGTCTACACATTAAATCAGAGAAAACTGAAATCTTAACAATATCAAAAATTCTGCTCTATGAACATAAAAATACTATTTATTTATATCTCCTTTAATCCACATTGTATGCAGAGACCTTGATAAGTTATTATTTCTAGCGATTAAGTTTTAGATTAAGAAATTATGTACAAATTTTATCAGTAAATACAGACATTTTGCTTATTCATTTCCAAACTCCATGAATTTTGTTTGTTTATTTGTTTTGAAGTTTTGTATGTCTTAGGACTCCCTTATAATTTTGTATAGTGGATGGTTCAGTATTTTTTACAATTTGAAAAGTAAAATGTTTAATATTTTATCACTAAGCATGATGTTTGCTGTAGAATTTCCTGTACTGCTTCTCAATAATTCTAAACCTCAGTAATTCTAAAGGTGAATTATTTGTAGATGCTTCATCAAAACAAGGTGTTTTTCCCATTATTCCTGGCTTGCTGAGAGTTTTATCAGGAATAACTATTGACTTCTTTCAAGTGATTTTCAGCTACTGTTGAGATAATAAAAGTTACTGTTCTTCATTCTGTCAATATGATGCATTATATGGATTGATTATGCAATGTTATAATAGCCTTGCACTTCTGAAATATATTCAAGTTGGCTATGGCAGATTATCTGAGAGAAATGGAGGTAAATCTTCCCTTTTTTTTGAATGTTTATGTCTATGCTTATGAGAGATATTGACTTTTAGTTTTTCTATTTGAAATGTCCTCAATAGTCTTTTGATCTTATCATTCTTATTGTGCAGTTGTCAACATAACTAATCAAACTAGACAATGAGAGATTAGAACATGAGCAACATCATTCTTTTTTTTTTTTTTTTTTTTGAGACAAAGTCTTGCTCTGTCGCCCAGGCTGGAGTGCAGTGGCGCGATCTCGGCTCACTGCAAGCTCCGCCTCCCGGGTTCCCGCCATTCTCCTGCCTCAGCCTACCGAGTAACTGGGACTACAGGCGCCCGCCACCTCGCCCGGCTAATTTTTTTTTTGTATTTTTTTAGTAGAGACAGGGTTTCACCGTGTTAGCCAGGATGGTCTCGATCTCCTGACCTCGTGATCCGCCCGTCTCGGCCTCCCAAAGTGCTGGGATTACAGGCTTGAGCCACCGCGCCCGGCAAGCAACATCATTCTTAAGGCTCCTTCTGGTTATCAAGATGCTGGAGGGGATAGAGAGATAAACCTGAGAAATATTTCAGTGAGAGAGTTGATGGGACTGAAGTCTGCACAGCAGATGGCAGTTGATTTTTAAAAACTGCTTATATGTGCAATTATATTTTCCTTTATAATTTTTACCCTTTACTCTGTGTGTAGAAAAGCATATTTTATCCTGCTCTACTGGGGCATTTGTGTTTTCATTTCTTTTTATAAATCTGAAATTCATGTTTATTTGTGAATTATCGCTTTGCTTAAACATTTTATACAATGCTGTTCTAGCAAGTTGAGATTTTAGAGTACTACGCTGCTGATATTGAATGGCGAACATAAACATAACCACTAATAGTAACTTATGATCTAAATAGAATACATACTGGTTGGAGTGGGGAAATTGTGCATATCATGAAGGAAGGACAAGCATTAGAAATAAAGGAAATATTTTCTAAGATATTTGATAGCTTAGGAAATATCATTTCCTAACACTTATATTTTCAGAAAAATATTTGAGATGTTTGTGTTCTATTTCTGAATTAGATGCCAGAGTAATCACTGAGCTGACTCAGCCTCTGGTCTCCAAAAATAGCTGGATCAGTTAGGGCTGAGCAGTGACTCAGCCTGGTATTGGCAGAACTCAGTTTAGTATCCTGTGATTCTTATTGTGTACCCGCCTGTCTGACTTCACCCTGACTCAGTGAAGTTGATCTGAGACAGACGCCTTGCTCACAGTTAGGACCCGAAGGCTGAGGACACTGCACAGTACCACTTGCGTCAGTCCTCCTCACATGACATTGCAGGTCAGGATGTGACCTGCTGTGATGTTGATGCTTGAGAACAGCATGCACCACTTCTCAATAACTCTAAATCTAGATAATTCTAAAGATGGACCATTTGTAAATATCCAGAGTGCATATCAGAACAAAGAGCCCCAGGCACCAGCCTACAAACACCTCTTTTGGTTTCTAACTACTCATGTATTTTGGTTATTTCTTGCCCAAGATCTCTTTGCTCTTAAAACCCTAGACCTTTTATTAACAACTTTATCATTATATAAATCAAACAGCATATAACTCAACAATTTATATTGTACAATTCAATGGTTTTTAGTGCATTCACAGAGGTGTACAGTCATCACCACAATCAATTCTACAACTTTTTCATGACACTCAAAATAAATCTTGTGCCCATCAGCGTTACTCACCTTATCCGCCAGCATCTCATATCCCCTGCCTCAGGCAATCAGTCATCTACATTTTCTCTATAGATATGATTACTAAGGATATTTCCCAGAAATAGAATCATACTGTATGTGGTCTGTTGTGACTGGCTTATTTCACTTAGCATGTTTGCAAGTATCCTCCATGTTGCAGTGCATGTCTGTACTTCAGTTCTTTGTATGGCCAAGTAGTATTCCATTGCATGAACATACCACATTTTGTTTGTCTGTTCCTCAACTGATGGACATTAGGGTAGTTTCCACAATTTGGTTATTTCAATTATGATGCTATGAAAATTCATGTGCAAGCTTTTGCGTGGACATAGGTTTTCATTTTTCCTGAGTATATATCTAGGGGTAAAAGTCCTGGCTCATATGGTCACTAAGTTTAACCACTTGAGGAACTGCCAGACTTTATTCCAAACCTGCTGCCTCATATTAAGTCCCTACCAGCGAACAAAGATTCTATTGAATCACCAAACTGTGCATAAGAAGAAAGGTTTTGTTAGTGAGTGAGTGTTTGGAGGAGCTAGAATATATCTGGATGCAAGAAAATAAATCCAAGACAACTCAGAGATGACCACTGAATATGCTGTTAATTTGTTCCACTTTTCCAAAAACTTTGCCAATGTAATCTCTACATTGTGGATGAGAAATCACTTCCAAAGTTGTTGAGAGGAGGGAGTGGGCTGAGAGTCACTGGAGAAGCTGAGTCAGCTAGGAAGAACTGGCACAAGACACAAACTGGGGCGGACTTTATATTATAAACTATGGATAACATTACCTTATATTTAGAATGTTATATATATGTATATACTCATTTGATTATAAGTTCTTAAAATATAACCATATATTTATGTATGTATGTATTTATTTATTTTGAGACAGAGTCTCACTCTGTTGCCCAGGTTGGAGTTCAGTGGCTCAGTCTCAGCTCACTGCAACCTCCCTCTCCTGGGTTCAAGCGATTCTCCTGCCTCAACCTCCCAAGTAGCTGAGACTATAGGCACGCACCACCATGCCCAGCTAATTTTTTGTATTTTTAGTGGAGACAGGGTTTCACCATGCTCGACAGGCTGGTCTCGAACTCCTGAATTCAAGTGATCTCCCTGCCTCAGCCTCCCAAAGTGCTGAGATTACAGGCGTGACCCACCACACCTGGCCTATTTTCTGTATTTTTCTATGTACACTTTGTGTCCTTTGTTTTGCATTTTGTTTTGAGAATAACATTGAAGAAAATTATATATAGATTTGCTTTTATTTAATCTAAATCTGTAATTCTCTATTTCTAAAGTCAGAAAGAAAATGGCCCTCTTTCTCAGCATACATTACATTAGTTTGGTGGCAAAATGTGCCACCTTTTATTGTAGCCCCCAACCTCAACTTATTATTTTTCATTAATAATGAAGTTTTATACATAGATTATTTTATTAAAATTAAATTGTATTGGATTACATAAATTAAAATTGATGAACTATTTCTAGGCAATAACTGCATTTATAGATGAATTATCAACTTATATTGATAAAATATAGATTTCTATGATCTATACTCACCATAAATATTTTAAATTCACAAAGAACAGTTTCCGCTTCTTGAGCACTCCACTATATTTAAATTATTGAACAATAGAAATAAATCTTTCAAAAGTTTATATTTTTAAATATTCATAAATATATTTGGTTTGGATTTTGATCTGATTGTAAGTTCTTAAAATATAACAAGCTATTTGTGTATTCTCTCTTTTCATAATTTTTTGTAAAGAATTGCATGAGACTATAAAATGTATATTCATTTGAACACTATAAACGCTATGCAGTCTCATAACAGATTTTCTTCATGTTTGAATATTACCTTTTTATAATATAGAATGCTTGTGCATTCTATACAAAACCACAAGGTTTTCTCTCAAAACATTCTGGTTTTGTATATATCACGACATTGTTTTCTGGGAGTTCATCTTATAGACTAGGACTTTAAAGCAAGCTTGATTTTTATTTCTCGGAAAAAAATCCTTAGTTCTTTTGGATTTTTATTTGATCACACATTCCTAAAATATAACAAATTCTTTGTGAATTCTATCTTCATAATTTTGTACAGAATTGCATGGAACTATAAAATTTACACTCAGGTCTAGCTAGGCGGGGTGGCTCACGCCTGTAATCCCAGCACTTTGGGAGGTCCAGGTGGGTGGATCGCAAGGTCAGGAGATGGAGACCATCCTGGCTAACATGGTGAAACCCCGTCTCTACTAAAATTACAAAAAATTAGCCAGGCGTGGTGGCACGTGCGTGTAGTCCCAGCTACTCTGTAGGCTGAGGCAGGAGAATTGCTTGAACCTGGGAGGTGGAGGTTGCAGTGAGCGGAGATCGTGCCATTGCACTCCAGCCTGGGAGACAGAGCGAGACTCCGTCTGAAAAACAAACAAACAATGAAACAACAACAACAACAAACAAAGTCACACTCACTAGTATTTAGTAAACTCAGGGATATTATTTTAAATTATGTTTCTCATTTTTTTTTTTTTTTTTTTTTTTTTTTTTGAGACGGAGTCTCGCTGTATCGCCCAGGCTGGAGTGCAGTGGCCGGATCTCAGCTCACTGCAAGCTCCGCCTCCCGGGTTTTTACGCCATTCTCCTGCCTCAGCCTCCCGAGTAGCTGGGACTACAGGCACCCGCCACCTCGCCCGGCTAGTTTTTTGTATTTTTTAGTAGAGACGGGGTTTCACCGTGTTAGCCAGGATGGTCTCGAACTCCTGACCTCGTGATCCGCCCGTCTCGGCCTCCCAAAGTGCTGGGATTACAGGCTTGAGCCACCGCGCCCGGCTGTTTCTCATTATTTTTATGATAATATTCTTATTTCTTTTTCTTGAGATTTTTTTTTCTTTTGATTGTGCATTTAAGGTTCTATTTTTAACATATGCTGAAAGGGTTGATAAATGTATATTATTTTCACTTGTTACAGACTCCTGTTCCATTTTTATTGAGTGCTGTGATATTATTCCTTTAATTGTGCTGATTATGCAAAACATTTTGTAGAAATTTTCTTCTGGAATATTCATGAGATTTTGTTTTATTATTCCTTTCCTTCCTTTCTTTGCTTCATGGTTTTTGATTTTTTGTTTTTCTTTTTTGTTTGTTTGTCTTTTCCTATCTTTTAAAAAGATACTGTGTTAGTGCCAGTGCAGTGACTCACACCTGTAATCCCACCACTTCGGGAAGCCCAGGTGCATGGATTAGTTGAACTCAGGAGTTTGAGACCAGCCTGGGTAAAATGGCGAAACCCTGTCTCTATTAAAAAATACAAAAATATCAGCTGGGTGTGGTGGTGCACACCTGTGGTCCCAGCTACTTGGGAGGTTGAGGGTGAGATGATAGCATGAACCCAGGAAGTCAAGGCTGCAGTGAGTGGTGATCATGCCACTGCACTCCAGCCTGAGTGGGAAAGCAAGACCCTGTCTGAAAGTAAGTAACTAACTAAATAAATCAATAGATATCGTGTTAATGGATTACAGTGAATTGTGTAATTCTCTTATAATGATAGCAAGCTTGATTCACAATGCACTTCTGTCATTGGCCCATCTGAAGCTCTTTCTTATGCATCCATTTAACCAAGCGCTCACTCATTGTTTGTAACAATGTAACAAGCTCCTGTGAACCTACCTCACAAAATATAAGTTCTCTGTTATCTCATGTGCCTCCCTCCCACTACCAATTTAACCACAATTTTGAATCTTATATTTTTCATGGTTTTTCTTTCTGTTCTTATTTCTTTTATATTTATCAAACAATATTTTTATTTGCTTTAAACTTTATAAAAATGAAATAATACTATCAGATCTTATTTATTAATCTTCTTTGTGTGGTTATTGTTTTGTGCATCCTCTTCCAGAAACCTTTTCCAACCTCCACAGTGATGAAATATGTTCTATACTACTTTTAGAAGATTTGTGTTTATTATTTAGAATTGATATTTGTATATGGTAAAATGTATACGTTAAAGTTCATTTTAATGTGACATGAATATCCAATTGATCCAGTACAATTCGTTTATTTTTTAAAAATTTAAACATTCTCTGCTACATTGCAGTGGCACTGTCATTGTAAACTGTATGATTACACATGTGTGGATAATTTTCAAGATCCTTTAATTCATTGCACTGACTTATTGCCTACCACTTCAGCAATAACATACTATATTTAATTAGCATCCATTGTTATAGACTTTATTTTTTGGGGTTTTTTTGTGTTTTGTTTTGTTTATTAGACTTTGATAATGAGTATCGTTAGTTCTCCAAAATTGTTCTTCTTTTGCCAGGTTATATTGGCTACATTGGCCTTTTGAATGTCCATATGTAGTTCAGAAACATATCTTCAAGTTCAACAAAAATCCTCTGGGATTTTTATTGTGATAGTATAGAATCATTTTGGGGAGAATTAGTACATTTGTAATATTAAGTTTCCCAATTCCTGAAAAAGGTATAACTTTCCATTTATTGGACTCTTCTTTTTTTTTTTCAATAATATTCTGTACATTTCTCTCAAGTTGTCTTGTACATATTTTAAGTAATCTTTTATTTTTGCATAATGTCAAACCTAGAGAAAAACTGCAAAAACAGTATAAGAAATTTCTATACATAATTTACCCAGATTCAGTTAGCATCAGTGGATGACTTTCTAATTCCACATTCTGTGTCCAGAGTTGGTTTCTGTTGGTGGGTTTGTGGTCTCGCTGACTTCAAGAATGAAGCCGTGAGCCTTCAAGGTGAGTGTCACAGCTCTGAAAGATGGCATGGACCCAAAGAGTGAGTGGTAGCAAGGTTTATTGTGAAGAGCAAAAGGGTCAAAATTTCCACAGAGCAGAAGGGGACCCAAGTTGGTTGCCGCTGCTGACTGGGATGGCCAGCTTTTATTCCCTTTTTTGACCCCTCCCATGTTCCATTTCTGTCCTATCAGAGTGCTATTCTTTCAACTCTCCCTGCTATTAGCTACTTTTAGAATCCTACTGATTGGTGAATTTTACAGAGAGCCAATTGTTGCGTTTTACAGAGCACGGATTGGTGCATTTTACAGAGTCCAGATTGGTGCATTTTACGAACCCCCTGTAAGACAAGGAAGTTCCTGATTGGTGCATTTTACAATATTTTACAATCCTTTTGTAAGACAGGAAGGTTCCCCAAGTCCCCACTCCACCCAGGAAGTCCAGCTGGCCTCACCACTCAATTCCTTATACATTTATTAGTTTGCATTCTAGTTTCTATTGATGAAAACCAAATTACCCAAAACGGAAAGGCATTATGAAAACTTCTATTATTGTACTATTATCTTCTTGGTGAAAGGTGTTGCTCACCAAAGTTCCATTCAGGGTTTCTTACATGGATGCAGTCAGATAGTGGCTGGGGATGAAGTCATCTCAAAGTGGTTCATGGTGGATGCAGGCTGGGTTCGTAGCTGGAGAAGTTAACCTGTTCTTGGCTACTTGACTTTATCTACACTTCCTCTGAGAGTAGAAGGCAGAAATTATATAGCTTTTATGACCTCTAATAGCCTCAGAAAACAGTGCTCCTTCCACTATAGTTACAGTCCCGTTTTGACCTAAGGGGAGGAAAGATGGGACGATAAGCCCAATGGGAGCAATGTCAACGTCAGACGGTGAGAGGAACATGTAGGATGGGAAATATTATTACAGGCATTTTGAAGACTACAATGGGCAATTGTCCACTTTTGACTTAAGCAACGCACATGGCCGGGCGCAGTAGCTCACACCTGTAATCCCAGCACTTTGGGAGGCCAAGGCTGGCGGATCACTTGAGGCCAGGAGTTTGAGACCAGCCTGGCCAACATGGTGAAACCTCATCTCTATTAAAAATAGAAAAAATAGCTGGGCGTGGTGGCAGGTGCCTGTAGTCCCAGATACTCAGGAAGCTGAGGCAGGAGAATCACTTGAACCTGGGAAGCTGAGGTTGCAGTGTGCCAAGATTGTGCCATTGTACTCCAGCTTGGGTGACAAGAGCAAAACTCTGTATCTTTAGAAAAAAACTAAATAAAATAATACAATGCACATTTTTTCCAATTTGCAAAATACACTAATTGTCACTCCAGTACCATAAGTATTATTGCATAATGGCATCAGGTCAAAGTCCACAATCTCATCATCAAAATCAAGTGCTGTGTGGATGAGTCCTCTTGCCATAGTTCCTTGAATACTGTTCCTTCAGTACCGGTCCTCCCAACTGGAAGACGTGTGCATGATGGTGAGACCGGGAAACGACTGTTCCTGCTATAAGCACTCTCATTGAAACAGGAGACACACAGCAATATTCAATATTTCATGGACTATACAGCAACAGCTTCCCTTTTGCATTTCCCAATCCCAGTCTTTTTTTCCCAAATTTTACATCTTACCCTTTAAATTATTTCATTAAATGCAGATAAGTAGTCTTAAAGAGCATGTATTTTGTTGACCTAAATTTTCATTATCCTTTGAGGCAGTTCAAATTAAGTTTCTTTAGAAATCATTTGCTATTTTCACTTTACTGTGATTTTCCTTATCTGAAAGTAGATCACACAGCATTATTATCTTTAAACGTAGCAGGCAATTCCTGCTATAGAATTCCACAAATTCTTGTTTTATGTTGTTTTCCTGAACTGTAAGTTCTCAAGTTTGTCCTATAATGGCATAGGTCTCATAATCTTAGTAATCCTCTCCAGAACATTCCCAGGGTTAGGTTCATAGCACGAAAAGGGCTGTGTATTTAAGCTGCTTGAGCTCACATCTAACTGAACTCTGTGTCAGCCATTATTATTTTCGATGAATGCTGACTGACAGGGTTCATGTGACACACTTGTGGTCACTCACAGCAGTCACCTCTAGAGGAAGGGCATCTGCAACTGAGGGCTGAGGGAACGCAGTGGTGACTTGGACTAAATGAGGGGTTCTAAATATTTCCCTTCCCAACTGAGGACTGTGGAGGAAGCATTCCTGTGTGGCAGCTGTGAACCAATCTGCTCGGAGCCAGATGCCCCCAAATATCTCAATCTGGGATGACTTTCCACACTTTTCCAAGAGCCCTTGGCCATAGATCAAAGCCCTATCAGCTGCTCCCTGGCTCGGGATAGGCGTCTGCCTCAGTCACATAGAGAATGATCGAGGAGCTCAGCTTCTCTGCCTCTAACTACACCAGGCCCAGGTCAGAAAATAGATTATGAGGCTCCCACATGATGAGGAAACAGCCTTTCTTCTCATTGTAAGATGAGTTCTGAGGGCTTGTTTGCATCTGTGAATTGTGACTTCTCACAGGGAACTCACACACTTGAGCGACCTGAGAAGATCATGAAGTGTGATGTATTTAACCTCAATTACATCATCATTTCTCATGTGTTTTTTTTGTTTTTTTTTTTTTTTTTCCATTTCATTTGCCAATGGGAACATTATGGCACCCAAACTTACAAAAGTTCCAGACAAACTTCATGAGAGAAGCTGAAAGGTCACCATCAACTGAGAAGCTGTGATGATATTAGTAGCTGCCTGAATTGGAGCCAACAAAAACCAGGTCAGCCTCTGAATCTTATTATTTATAGTAATTATGATCTGTACCTTGTTGTCCTTGCCATGGTTAGTGACAGTGAGTGGGCTGATTTCATCCCCTCCGCCAGCAGCCTGGAGGCTGAAGATGCAGCGCATTGCTACTGTCAACAACATAGTGGCTTGCCTGTCACGGTGTGAGAGCCCTGAACAGCGAGAGGACACCAGTCCACTCCTTTCCCTTGTGAAAATGACTGATATCTAAATGGAAAATCTAATGAACCCCTCAGAAAGGGTCTTTGGATACTACTTTATCCCATCGTGAAAGACAGGAACTGAAACCACACACATTTGATGGGAATTTGGGCTCATCCACTTAACAGCTGTGTGACTTTCAGGATGTTACTTCAACTTTCTTTGCTTGGTTTTCCCATCTGTAATAATAAAAAATAAAGGAATAACTACACCATAGGGTATTATAAGAGTTGACTAGATATTGTTTAAATGTTTATAAATAGTAAATATTTGATAACATTCGTTATCATTATCATTTTGCTTCAACCAGTAATTATGCATGTAATATTTCTCACCCTATTTTTAAAGTTGAACCATTTCATAATTTAAAAATTGTTTTGCAACTTCCACTTCTGTAAAATGCTAGAATGGCTTATTTGGAACCAACCTGCTGGGAACAACTATAAAAAAGTTGAATAAAATATGAAAACATTTTTGAAGGCATTAGAGCATGTCTTAGAGTCTAATTACTTTTGATGTTTTATCCCTGATGTCCTCCAAGCCCTTCCTCCTTTTTCTCTGCCCACATCTCTATAAGCACTGGTAGGAAATTCCCCACAACCCTCCAGCCCACAGGGAGAACATTCTCTCACTATCTCCCTCTACCAACACTAAAAGCCTAAACTCTGCCTCTTCAGGCAGGTCTGTGCCAGCTTGTGCCCACCCCACACAGGTATCCTTTGTGGGAACAATAAATACTCTCTCAAGTTTGCTTGGCCTCAACTTAACAATCATTAATTAGGAAACTGGCCCATCTCCCTCCATGTTGGGGCATTAAACATTACAACCCAGCAGTTCTTCAAGGAGACAAGAAAAGCAGGGAGGCCTAGACAGGTGAGCACTAGTTTTGTGTCTTCAATGTCTGTTAAGACATAAGTAGACTCAGAAATAGAGGTTCAGGCTTGAGAATCTGAAAGAAAGGAGGGGCCAAGAGGCCTTGGAGTCCAGCAGAGCTTTCAAAAATCTCATATGGCCACAGGTGAAAAATTGTCCTGAATGACTGCAGAAAAGGAGGGATCCTGACACACACCAAGGTCTTGAGGTGAAATCTTGCTAGGGAAACATACCAGGAGGAGGATGCACCAGAAGTAGCAAGGCTCCACCGTGCTGATATCCAGGCCCAAAGTAGTGCAGTCCTTTGATGGCATTAACTTGGTACAGCCCTAGCATTTCATTCTGGCAGAATAAGAAGTAAATCCTCTCTGGAATGTGAAAATTATTCCAGAGGCTAAAATTGCTTCTAAAATGTTTTAGGGCAAGTATCAGTTTAAACCTACATAGATACTAAGTGTATTAAACATAGTGTTATTTCAATCAACAATACCCAAACATAGAAAATGAAGAGGAAAAAAAGAGGCAACAGAAATGGACCAAAATAATTTGCAGATATTGGGCCAATAGTATAGTATATCCTGAATGCATTCCATGACAAGGTCAAGAATTTTAGCAGAGAACCAGAAACTATAAAAAGAAATCAAACAAATTTCAAATATAAAGTCATTCAAACCAATAACTCAACAGATGAATGTAACTGAAAATTTGACAGTTAAATTTGCTCTTGCAAGTGATCTGGTGGAAGTCTGGTCAGGCCATGAGGTAATTTGTAATAAATAAAAAGAATAAAATCATTTCTAAATAAATATGGTGAATGTGAGTTGATTTAATTGTGAATCATTGTCTCGAAAATTGTGAATAGATTGATCCTCAGGTGAAAGAAGCAACAATCCTTCCACTTTAAATCAAAATGTGTGAGAATTTCCTGACCAGAAAAAGAACACAGAGCACTGGGCAAGAAAAGGAGGCTGAGTGATGAGTTGGCAGCATGAGACCCTCGAACCCGTGTGAAGCCCTAAATTCCGCAGGCTTCAGTACCTTGTGTGGAACCAGAGAGCAAAGTCATTTACAAAAGCATTGCTCCGCATGTAATCCCAGCACTTTGGGAAGCTGAAGCAGGAGAATCGCTTGAACCCCAGAGGCGGAGGTTGCAGAGAATCAAGAGGATGCCATTGCAGTCCAGCATGGGCAACCATAGTGAAACTCCCTTTCAAAAAAAACAAAAACAAAAACAAAAACAAAAACAAAAACAAAACAGCCTTGCTCCCCGCCTTCACACACAGCTTCCAATACAGTTTTGAGAAATAATTGGAATCATTCCATAAATATTGGAATGTAAATATTCCATAAAAATCTAGAATGTACCCCATTCAGAGAAGATAGAAGAGGCAGTCTCCCTGCTCTATAATCATCTGGAGGGTGCTGTCCTGCTCTGAAGTTGAGCTCTAGCCAGAGCTGATAATATGAAGACCTTTTCCTGTGTAGCCATCAGCCCTGACCCCCAGCACTGCAGGGGAGCTGAGAGAGGCCAGAGGCACAGACGTGGTGGAAACTGCCCACAGATTACGACTGAGGGAACAACAGAAGAGCGGAGTAAGACATCACCGACTGAGCCACCTTACGGTCACTCTATCGCTAACTAGAGAGCGCTGGACAGTTAACATATTGTGTGGCCTCCACAGCACTTGGAAACCAGATATGAGGAAATCCCAGTTCATAGGTCTTAACATCTGACTGAAAGCTACCTACCACTTGCTTATGTTTCCACAGTTCTGGATAGTGCCTGAAAACCATTTATGACTGTTTTTGGCATCATAAACAAGCAAGCAAGCAAACAAACAATGAAGCGTGTTTGAGAATATGCAAAAAAGACGTATATTTTTCACTTGGAATGACACTGCCAAGTACCAAGAAAAAGCACCAGGTGTCTTGCCAGAGTTGACCACAAGAGGGGGCACGTGTGCAACAGCGATCTTAGAGAGGGTTCTGGGATCTCGGATAACAATGGCCCCAGAGTCCAAGATGGTTCTGGCTGTTATTATTATTATTATTATTATTATTATTATTACTACTATTACTATTATTACTTCATCATCCCAGTTCATAGCTTACCATTTTCATGCACTAATAATTTAACACCTCTTCGCGCTGCTCATTTTTCCAGTTGACTGTATTGTAGTAGGACAATTAACACTTAGGACTCAGAACAACCTAATCAATGGGTAATTCGTTAAACATCAGTTCCCTCTGTCACATACTGTGACATGCAGAGTGTGTGTAATCCTGGAGAAATGATTCACAGGAAATGTCCATGAGGAAGAGCTGTGAGTGAGAGGGTCTGTCTAGCAAAGGAGAGGAGTGAGGACTAGGTTTTTGGAGTGTGGCCTAGTAATTGAAGGGCATCAAAAGGACAAAGATCAAGATGTTCTTCATCCAGGTATGAGGAAGTGCAAAACCTGCAGGTCCTCGCAGGACAGTGGTCATGGTCTTGGAGACTTGTAGATCTAACCCTCATTTGCTCACATCCACAGTCACTGCCTGGCTCCGAAGATAGCACTGGTGTGGACTAGCTTCCCGGATCCTCCAGAAGTGTAGATATAGTTTGTCAATAATTAAGAGGACAATGAAAATTGTATATTTGATTAGATTTATATCTATGACTCCATTCAGGAAAGAAAAATGGGCAAAAGAAATAGCTCTCTGAACTAAATGAAAAATCACAACCTAGTGACACTTTTCCTTCCCATATTGATCCTTTAATATCATGTTTGACACTTCAGAAAGTCAGCTGACCCCCAGGATATTTATCCTTAAATCATGATTCTGCTCAACCTGAGCCCATGGTTGGACCATGCCCAGGCATCTGAGTACAGCTGGCCTGAGAGCTGCAGCGAGGCACTCTCTTTCATAGCAAGCTTTGATTGAGGTTCAGAGATGAACGCCTAGCACTCAATGTCTTTTGCATAGAAACACACATGGGCTATTTGACAGCTCCATCTAAGGTGTGAAAGTGAACCTATTATCTGATTCTGCTCATCTAGGCTGAAAACACACTTCTAGAAGATTCCCCTGCCCAGGATGGTCTTGGTGGTATGGATCTTCTTGCCCCTGGTGCTCTGCATTCATGGTACAGGAGTGATGGCCACTCTTATCCAGTGGGTGAGATGGTTAAGATCAATGACCAAAGTTTATATTTCAGTCTTTCATTCAGATGGCAGAGGCTTAAAAACCTGAAGAACAGCTACATATGATGCATCTTTTTTTTTTTTTTTTAATCACAACCACTGTTTTTTACTTGTATTCAGAATGATCAATTATTTTTCCACACTTTCCCATCAGGCTACTGTGCTGACTCAGCCTCCATCCTTCATGTCTGTTGCCGTGGGAGACAGGGTCTCCATCTCCTGCAAGGCCAGTCACAATCTCATCCATAGGAATAGAGACATCTACTTGAACGCGTTCCAACAGAAGCCACACCAATCTCCTCAACCGCTGGTCTATATGGTGACAAACAGGGCTCCTGGGTCCCAGCCCGTGTCAGTGGCAGTGGGTCTCGGAGGGAGTTCACACTCACAATCCCCAGTGTGGAGCAGGGAGATGCTGCATATTACTTTTGTAAGCAGCACACTCACTGGGACCCTAAACAGTGTAACGGTTCTAAGCATATACCTCCCTGTCAGGCCTCTGAGCCCAAGCTAAGCTGTCGTATCCCCTGTGACCTGCACGTATACATCCAGATGGCCTGAAACAACTGAAGATCCACAAAAGAAGTGAAAATAGCCTTAACTGATGACATTCCACCATTGTGGTTTGTTCCTACCCCACCCTAACTAATACAATGTAGTCTCCCCCACCCTTAAGAAGGTACTTTGTAATATTCTCCCCACTCTTGAGAATGTACTTTGTAATCCTATCCCAAACCTATACGAACTAATGATAATCCCACCATCTTTTGCTGACTCCTTTTTTGGACTCAGCCCGCCTGCACCCAGGTGAAATAAGCAGCCTTGTTGCTCACACAAAACCGGTTTGGTGGACTCTCTTTACACGGACACACGTGACACTCCCATGCCAGGTCAACCCTTCTGCTTGGCTGAGCATCTGCTTCCTCCAGGGAATCAATGTCAGTGCAACTGCTCCTCTTAGAGAAGAAGGAAGTTGGGGTGACGTAGAAATGGTGAGGAGTCCTTGAAGGAGGTGGGAAGATGTTGTGTGGCTCCAAGCCCAGGGGTCCCTCTCTTTAAATGATCAGTGTCCAGACAGCATTGCTGAGGCAGCTTCCAGAAGGCTCCATGCTCAATCTCTCTTCTCAGGCACCCCCCGCACCCATATCACTGGCCCTGAAGAAGTACTCTCCTGTCGTCCATGGCTCCAGGAACACAGCTTGCCCTGCCCTGACTTTGCTGCTCAACTCACAGCCTCATTGCAGATTCCACTGGACCATACACAGTGCCAGGTCCATAAGGAGATACTGATCTGTTCTAAATCAGCTGTTCTGATTCTGAACTTCTTGCCTTATGGCTCATCTCCATGAGATTCATGTGCTCCAGTCTTTCTGGCTCACCCATGCTCTTCCTGGCTTCCCCTAGTCCCAGGTTTTCCCCAAGAAGTTTGACAGCCTTCTCCTCTAAGTATGTTGTGAATTTATTTTCTTACTTACTTGATTCCTGAGGAAACAAGTCCTTTCAAGCCTAGGCCCTTCCGAGACCTCAGGGATGCAAGGCAAAAAGAGCAAAGCAGCTGCACATGTACAAGATTGAATTGGTCATCTAAACTATCATTTAACTTTTTTGTTAAGTCATTGCTTTTCTTTGAAAATGGTTTTTCAAGCTGCAAGTATTTGATTTTTAAAACATGTGTGGCTTTTCCAAATGCTGTTCTTCTAATTCTTCTTCTCCACAAGTCCAAGTTAGGCTACTTGTATCCAGGAAAGTCTGGTCGCCCTTCTCTAATAGTGCCTCTTTCCATACCCCTAGCAACACTCAATCATAATCCCATTGATTTGTCAGATCACAAAGGCAAAACTTGGAAAAGTATATATTCTTAGTAACAAATGCTGTATTTTTAAACTGAGGCCGTAGAATTTCATATTCTCCAATATTGTGTCTCAACTGTGTGAATTCTAATATGGCAGCAATTGTATTTCAATCTCCCCAGTTAGGAGCAGCTCAGTGCTTGCAGTACTTTTCCATTTGATTTCTGTAACATTCTGAGTGGTAGAAAATTCAATTCATTTATCCAATTACATGACTTAGTGACAGCTGTCTGTTGGTGTAATACTTCTATGTTTTAATAATCCTAGTCACTGTTCTTTATTCAAGCTATCAGCATTCCATTGGTAAATGGCATCACAGATAATTTACTGTTTAAGAATGAACACTATTTATTTTTTCAATATTCTTTATTGGTTAGCAGACCTCAAAAATAACTAAATTCTGAAAAAAAAAAAATAAGTAATGGCAGGTTCAGAGAAAAATAAACCCTTCCTAATAATGTGAGCACATGACCCAATAGAAAGAGCAGGGAAAGCAGTTGCCTGCGTTCCCTTTGTCCAGAATGTCTTACAAAAAGGATTTTACGGATCATCATCTTTCATCATCACAGATAATAAGACATGTTGACATTATGCAACTCAAAGTGATGCACTGACTGACAAGGACCATCTCTTCTGTGATATTCTTGTCAAAAACGTATGATCTGAATTAGTTAATAGAGAAGATTAGAAGGGTGTTCTTAAAAATCATTGATAGTACATTTTACAAGCATCAAGGTCATGAAAGACAAAGAAAGAATAAATAATGATCACAGATTGGAGGAGATTAAGGAGTCAAGAAAACTAAGTGCAATATGTCATCCTGGGTTTGATACTGGAACTTGAAAGAATCTTCAGTGAAAAATTGATTGGAATCCAAATATGGAGTAAATACTATTGTATTAATATTAATTTTTCATTTTATGTCATCCCACTTTGGTTATTTAAGATGTTTAATATGAAGGGAAGGTGGAGGAGAAGTATATCGAAACAATCTACTACTTTTGAAACTTTGTGTAAATCTAAATTTATTTCAAAATTAATTAAAATATACAAACAAAAATATGAGTAAGAAAAGAACCGGAGTTCCTAACTAGCAATTCCACAAGTATCATTCTATTTCTCCTCATTTTCTTATTTGTGATTTCTGTTTCTTGAAATGACCATCCTGGTTTCCATTATCTATAGCAGTGGTCCCCAACCTTTTTGGCACCAGAGACTCGTTTCACGGAAGATAATCTTCCCATGGAAGATTATCCCACAGAGTGGGGGATGGTTTCAGGATGATTCAAGCACATTATATTTATTGTGCACTTTATTTCAATTATGATTACATTGTAATATATAATGAAATAATTACACGAATCATCATAATGTAGAATCAGCGGGAGCCCTGCGCTTGTTTTCCTGCAACTAGATGGTGTCATCTGGGGGTGATGGGAGACAGTGACAGATCATCAGGCATTAGTTTCTCATAAGGAGCACACAACCTAGATCCCTCACACGTACAGTTCACGATAGGGTTTGCGCTCCAGTGAAAATCTAATGCTGCTGCTGATCTGACAGATGGTGGAGCTCAGGTGGTAATTTTAGCAAGCAATGGGGAAAAACTCTAAAGACAGAGGAATCTTCACTTGCTCACCCACTGCTCACTTCCTGCGATTGTAAACGAGCAGATAGGACATTGAATTCAGTAGAGTTATTTTAAAGATGTTCAAAAAAATTATTTCTTTCGATCAGTACTCTATGATCAAACACTTAAAATGGAAAATATGAAGAAAATGATTAAACACATTGCACCCACCCGAGGGATTTTTCCTGACCACTGCACAGATGAAGACCACAACATTGTGTAACTGCCCAATGTGTTCACCTTGCCCACTGCCTAGGCAGAGCTGATTTCTCAAGAGGGGAATTGCAATAGAGAAAGAGTAATTCAGGCAGAGCTGGCTGTGTGGGAGACCAGAGTGTTATTACTACTCAAATCAATCTTGTGAGCATTCTGGGAGCAGAATTTCTAAGGACAACTTGGTGGGGAAGCCAGTGAGCCAGGAGTGCTGATTGGTCAGAGATGAAATCACAGGGAGTTGAAGCTGTCTTCTTGCACTGAGTGGGAGACCATAAGATCAGATTAGCAGTTTATTGATCTGTGTGGTGCCAGCTGATCCATCAAATGCAAGATCTACAAAATATCTCAAGCACTGATCTTAGGAGCAGTTTAGGGAGGGTCAGAACCTTGTAACCTCCAGCTGCATGACTCATAAATCATAATTTCTAATCTCGCGGCTATGTTAGTCCTACAAAGGCAATCAAGTCCCCAGGCAAGAAGAACATCTGCTTTGGGAAAGAGCTGTTATTGTCTTTGTTTTAAACTATAAACTAAGTTTCTCTCAAAGTTAGTTCAGCCTGCACCCAGGAATGAACGAGGACAACTTGGAGGTTAGAAGCAAAATGGAGTCAGTTAAGTTAGATCTCTTTCACTGTCTCAGTCATAATTTTGCAAAGGCAGTTTCATTTGCAATAAAGAGTTTTGGTAGACATGAGGCTGGCCGCACCGCATGGGAGACAGAGTTAGTACTCAAATCAATCTCCCTGAAGGCCTGCAGTTAGGGGTTTTTCAAAGGCAGTTTGGAGGAAGGGGTGGCCAGGTAATGGGTGCTTGCTGCTGATTGGTTGGGTCAGAGATGAAGTCATAAAATGTCAGAGCCGTCCACTGGAGCTGATTCTCTCCTGAGTGGGGCCACAGGACAGGGGTTAGCAGGTCCAGGTGGAGCCGTTGGTGTCACATATGCAAAAATACCTGAAAACATATCTAAAAAGGCCAATCTACAATAGTGGTGTTATCTGCAGGAGTATTTGGTGACCAGTCCACACCTTAGCAGAATCAGACTGCTCTCTTCTCACTATTTGATGGCCTTTCATGAGCTTTACAAAGGTAGCTGAGTTTTGGGTAACCCATATCATCATTTAAACTATAACCTAAATATCTTCCAGAGTTACCTCTGCCCAAAAGCCCAGGAATAATTAAGGGAAATGCAAGATGGGGAGGTGAGTTAGATCAGATCTCTTTTACTACCATAATTTTCTTACTATTAAAATTTATGCAAAGGTGGTTTCAAAACAGTGACTTTCAATACAAAAGTAGAAGTTATGAAGACAAAAAAATACCAAAAGAGAATTTTAAAACTGAAAAGTAGACTAACTCAATTGAAAATTTAGATAGGTACCACAACAGTTGACAGTGTTCAAAGAGTGAGTGAACTTCAAGATCAACCAATAGAAATAATGTGTTCGGAAGAATAAAGATGTAAGCACCAAAGCAAGACCTCAGAGATGTATAGGTCAGTGTGAAGAACACCAACAAATGTGTATGGGAGTCACAAAGGAGGAGGGAGAGAGAAAGGAGCTGAAAAAACATTTGAAAAAATAATGGGAACATCTTTTTAAATGTAATGAAACACATTGCTATACAGATCCAAGAAATGTGATGAAACACATCCAGATGGAGCAAAAAAGATTCCTAACTACACACATTGTAATTAAAATGCTGAAATACAGTGACAAAGGGAAAATCTTCAAGAGGAAAAAAAACACTATGTACAGAGAAACAATAATGTAGACATTGAATAAGGGTCTAATTCATTGAATAAGGGTCTAATTATGTCTAATGGAGGCTAGAAGACAGTGGAATGGCATACTCAAATGTTGAAAGAAAAAAAACCCCAAATTCTATATGCAGCAAAAATATACTTTAAGAATAAAGCAAACTAAACATATTTCTTTGTCGATAAAGAGTCAAATTCTGTAAAATATTTGAAGAGATTTATTCTGAGCCAAGTATGAGTGACCATAGCCCCTGACACAGCCCTCAGGGGGTCCTGAGAACATGCACCGAAGGAGGTTGGGGTGCAGCTTGGTTTTATATGTTTTAGAGAGGCATGAGACGTCAATCAAATACATTTAAGAAATACATTAGTTTGGTCCAGAAATGCAGGACAATTCAAAGCAGGGGTGGGAATGGGGGATGGGGGAGCAGGGGAGGTTCCAGACTCTAAGTAAACATTTGCTTGTTGACAATTGGTTGAGTTTGTCTAAAGACCTGGGATCAATAGAAAATAAATGTTCAGGTTAAGATAAAAGACTGTGGAAAACCAAGGTTCTTTTGAAGTCATATAGTGGCTGCCCTTAGAGACAATAGATGACAAATATTTCCTACTCAGATCTTTAAAAGGTGTGAGACTCTTCTTTAAGATTGGGAGGGCATAGAAGAAAAAGATATAGCTATGTTAATAGAGATTCAAATTTCTCCCCACAAAGGACAGCTTTGCAGGGCCATTTTAAGATAGGGTAAAGAAACATGTTTTGGGGTAAAGTATTTTAATTTTCTGCCTTGTTGCATAAGGTGACACCAGAGTCAGGTTGGAAAGTAAGTCCAACGATACGTAGGGTTAACTAAAACCTATCTGATGAGAATTTATAGTTTTTAGGACATGACTCCCCAGACTCCTTAGATAAGAATTGGGGCAATGTTTAAAAAACAACAACAACAACAACAACAAAACAGAGCTTAGTCCTTATCTTGATAAACACAAATGGAAAGAAATTCTTACTTGTAGACATTCAATGAATTATCTGAAATCAGTTTAAGAAAAAATTCTTCAGAATCACAGGAAATTATAGAGGACAGTAATTTGAATCCACAGGCAGAAATAAAGGCCTCAAAATAGTAAAGAGGGTCAAAGGTGACACTGCACAAGAGAGTGAAAAAGATAAAAAGCTGTCCAACATCAATAATCATCCCAGGGCTACAAATGAAAATCACAACTGACTACCACTAAAACTTCAATAGGATGACTCAAAGGAACAATGTCAAATACAGTGACAGAAAGGGGGAACTAGAAGGGCCACACATTGTGTTTGGGAATATAAAGTGGTATCACAAGTTGGAGAACTGATGCTGAATATTCAATCCCTTTTAATCCGGTCCTTCCACTCAGAAGTGTGTACCGATGTGCACAGAAACAAATGTGCAATGACACTCATAGCATTATTAGTGATAGCCCCAAACTGGGAACACTCTAATCACAAATCAAGAGTAATTTACATAAATAAAATGAGGTAGATGCATAAAATTAAATACTATGGATGAATGAAAATATAAAAACTGCTACTATATCCATGAATGTGGGTGAATCTTACTAGCACAATAATGCTCAAAAGACGTTAGAAATAAAAAGCTCACTATCCATGATTCCTTTTCATATAGTTCAAAAACTGCCATCACTAAATCAATGTTACTGAAAGTGAGATTTAAATTTGCACTGGAGAAGAGTTGGGCTAATGTTTGGGAGGAGGCAGAAGGTACTTCTAGGAGACGGGAGTGTTTTGCTTTTGTACAGTTGTTACACAATGTGTTTGAATCTCTGAAACTTTTCTTAAAACCTGCATTAGGATTTGTGAGTGCCTAAACACATGTTAGGATTTATGAATATATATGTATGGGGAGGTTTTATATTATCAAAAATTTTATTTTAAAAAATTTATGAAGCATAATGTTATTTGCACCAATCAATGCATCCTAACTGCTTCAACTGTCTAATCAAATTATATTTAATTATAATCTGTATTCATTTTCACATTCCATCTATGAAACCAAGGCACCAAATGTTAGGAAGCCCAGGGTTTACAAGGTTACCACACTGTTAGTGTCATCAGGAACACATGAGTCACCATAACCTCTTTTTTTTTTTTTGTCCTGGAAAGCATCAAAATTCTAAACTACTCAAAATGCATTGCATTTTAATGATGGTTCTTATTTACCCTAAATTTATGAATGCAATTAAGTCAATATTTGTAGAATCAGAACAATTTGCTTCAATGTGTTTTTCACTTTTATTTATTCGCTGAAGATGCTGGTAATTTTATACTATAAAAAGTGAAATAAAAACATACACAAAGTTATACTTGCTATATCCTTCAGTAAAGATGAGATGACTAAAACCCAGATAGATTTGTTGATAGGAGTTGTTGAAGATCATCCACCTAGTTGAAGAGCATCACGTAGAATTCTGGTGACCCCGTTTTAGGACAAAGCTGTTCCTAAATAATTCTAAAGATGGGCCAGTAACTTGCTAAGAACATTCAAGTACAAGTTTTTGTGTAGATATATGTTTTCCTTTTCATTGAGTCTACACCTAAGAGCTCCCTGGATCATATGGTAACTCAATGTTTAACCACTTGAATTGCAGACTGTTTTCCAAACCTGCTGTACCATTTCTCATTTCCACCAGCAATGCAAAGATTCTATTTTATTGCCAATCTATGCAATGAGAAGAAAACACCTCTGAGTGCAGAGGTATTTAGAAGAACTAGAATATATCCAGATGTGAGAAAATAAATCCAGGGTTGCTTTGAGATGCCCATTAAATAGTTTTTAAATTTTTCCTAGCCTTCCCAAACCTGGGACCATGTTTTTACTACCTGGTGGATGGTACTCACTTGCAATGGTGTTTAGAGTTGGGAATGGACCCAGGAAGTGGAAAAGTTCCTTCAGACAAGGAAGAACTGGTTCAAGACACAAACTGAGGAGACCTGATCAGAATGAAAGACAGGGAGCTGAAGAACATGAAATGAAAATTTCCTATAGGAAGGAGACAACATTTAAGCAAGAACACCTTGTTCTTTAGGCAGTGTGTCTGTCCTTAGGATCTTGTGCTCTGACCTGTTGCCTCACATAAAAGGACTGAGCACTGACATCTCTTCCTCTCACTAATTAACTTCTTGTATCAGTTATCGTAATTCCTCATATAGAGTAGAATGATCTTGTGAGATTAGATGTTTTATTTTTAAAGAATTAATAAATGACCATTGTGAGTGAATCCCAAACAAGACAGCATGGGAATAAACTGAAGGAACAAAATGTAAGCATATATGTCATATTTACTTTTTGTTGTGCCTATATAAACCTATAATTTTAAATTTTGAAGTCAAGGAAAATACTGGTTATTAAATTTTATCATATATTAAATTAGTATGATGGTAAAACTTGTTATTGCCCTTCAGTTATGATTCCTAATTTTGCATGAGTAATATTGTCATTGTTATAGTCAGATTATTACAATTAAATTGCATTACATTAATTATATGCCTTATATTTGAGAAATTTTTCCTGTGGAATGACTTTGCATTTACCAACACATTTTTAACTCACTTAGATTAACTTTTAGGTTTTGTTGATTTCTATCCTCACCAACATTCTTTTACAATCACAAACCACAGCTTCCTCTTCTAGAGCAACCCACTTTACTTCATCTCCTTATCCGCTGCAATAAATTTTTCAAGGGTTTCTAGTTTCATAAATCCTTATGCATATCATAATTTACTTGTTGTTTCAAATTAAAAATTTTCTTTATATTTTATTTCCCTAGTTCAATATAAAATACATGCAGTTTGATTTCTTTTTTATAAAATCTTTGCACATTTTCAGATATAATTACATTGATTACTGGGAGTTCATTATGCAGGCCAGGACTCTGAGGCAAACCTGACATTTATCTCTGAAAAAAATAACCCTTACCTTCTTTGAATTTGTATTTTATTATGAAATATATGTGTTTTCTCATTTTATAAATGTTTGAATACAATTGTGTGACTCCTTTGAATTTTCACTCATTAATAGTTAACAGATACGGAAATTTTATTTCAGATTACATTTCTTCTTACTGGTTCTTTTCTAAGGACTCATTTCTTCCGTAGGAAAATGTTTAATTCTCAGGTTTAACTTCCTACTCTGATTTTCTGTCTAAGCTCTCTCTTTATTATCTAATGTCATGATTCTCTCCTTTGAAAAACAAAAGTGCTACTCTAGTTCGCCTTCCATATCACTGTTTTGATGGATTGCAGTGCCAATTCTGCTTTATTGTCTTGAATATTAGGTTTTGTTTTTAATGATGCAGTTTGTTTTGTTTTTCTTATATTTCAGCAGGGTTTAAGGAACTATACTTACATTTTTAATAATTACATATTTTTTGCTATTTTTTATCCTAGGTTATATGTCTTTTCTTTATTTTATTGATTACACAAAACATAATGTAGAAATGTTCTGGAATCTGCAAGAGATTTTTTTTTTCTTAACTTTTCTATTTATTTTTCTTACAACATCTTCTTGTCCTCCTTTCAATTCCTCCTTCCTCCCTTTCAGTTTTTTCTTTTTCTATTATCTTTTTTAATGGGCCTCAACTTTATTAACTGATTGCAAGGAATAATAATCACTGATGGTTAATAACGTAGTTATTATGTTTGGTCCATAATACACTTTTATTATGAGTCCATTATGGTTCTTATTTATTTATATTTTTAGCACTCCCTAATTCATTCACTAATATTGGTAATATAATAAATTCATGTTATTATCCTGCAAAACAACTAAAGATATTAACTCATATCCAGTTTGAGGTTCTCCACAATCTCCTAAACATATTATTTCCCACCACCATCAAGTTAATCACAAATTTCAATTCAATATTCTTTATCAATGTAGTTCACTTCTTCTATATGTATTCCTTTAAAAAGTTGTTTATTTCTTTTAAACATTATAAAAAGAATGTCACACTAGTGAAGTCTAATTTATTAATTTCTTTCTTTATGCTAGATATTTTATTTTCTTTAAGAATTATATTTTTATCTCTAGGGTCATGAAATATGTTCCTATACCCTTTTGTAGAGGATTTACTCTTGGGCCTTTCATATTTATATTTATGATTTATTGATGATTAATATTTGTATATGGTACAGAATTAAGATTCATTTTCATCTAATATAGATAAGAATTGATCCAGTATGATTAATTTATTTTACTTCTACTACATTGTAGTGGCACTTTTATTGTAAATCAAATGACTACACATGGGTGGATCAGTTTCTGGATTCTCAAACTGATTGAACTGGCTAATTTGTTTGACACTTCACTGATACCATATATTTTCATTACTATAACTTACAGGCTTTGATATTGTGTAGTATTAGTCTTCCAACATTTTTTAACTTAGCAAGACTATCTTAGTTACTTTTTGCATTTTGAATGTTCATATGTAAGTAATGTCTTTTCAATTTCAACAACAATTCTGAGATTTTTTTATTGTGAATATTTTCAACAAATTTTGGGAGAATATACACTATTAAGTCTCCCAATTCATGAGCATGGTGTAACCTTCCATTTATTGGAGTTTTCTTTATTTTCATTCAATTGCATTTTGTAAATTTCTGTTTGGTTTTGTTGAACATATTTTATGCGACTTTTTATTTGGGCATAATGTTAAACTTAAAGAAAAATTGCCAAAGTAGTATAAGAATTCCAATGTATACTTTACCCAAATTCATTTAGTAGCTATAGATGACTTTCTACTTCCAAATTATTTCTATATTTATGAGTTGGCATCTAGTTAGTATTGATTCAGAACAAATCACCCAAAACTTAATGACACATTACGATTTGATGTCATTATACTATTATCTTTGTAATTGTAGGTGTTTCCTGGGCTGACCAAGATTTCTGCTTGGCATTTCTTACATGGATGTAGTCAGACAGCAGCTGGGGATGGAGTCTTCTCAAAGATGGCCAATCCAGGATATAGGATGAGTCCTTAGCTTAGGCTGTGCATCTCTACATGTTCCTGCTTGGCTTCCTGTACGCTTCCTTAAAGAGCTCCAGACAGATGTTTTATAAACTTTTATGACTCACTATAGTCTCAGAAGACAATTAGTGTTACTTCTATCACAATTATAGGTTCACTAAGATTCCAAAGGGGCAAAAGTATGCTAATATGTCCAATAAGGAAATTATCAACATCTCACTATTAGAGGGAACTGATAAGATGGAAGATCTTACGACCATCTTGGAATATCCAGTTGGCAACTCTCTACACTTATTTAAATCAATCTACATTTTTTACTATATGCAACATATACTAATTTTCATCTGCAACATCTACAAGCATTTCCCATGATGGTGGTAAGTTAAAGTTCAAGATCTCATCTAGATCGGACTGTGCAGTTGAGCTTCTTTGCCCATAGTTCCTGAATAGCACCTGTCCCCAATCCCACTCAGACTTGTGAACAATGATGATACAGAACTAGGATGCAGATACTTGACAGACAACGTTGTAGATACTCCCTTTCAGGAAGAAGGCACTCAGCAGTCAAAATTCCACATAGCATAAAGCCACAGCTTCCTTTCGGGGCTTCCTGCTTCAAATGTCTGTGTTTTTTTAAATGTTTCTTTTTTCCCCGAACTGTACTTTTTATCCCTTCAAGCAACTTCATCAAATCAAACAACAAATAATGAGTTTTTAGCAGTGTCTTCTATGTTGATCAAAACTCTCATTATCCTTTGAGGCAGTTGGATGTAAACTTTCTTCATTAATTGTTTGCTGTTTTCACTTGATTATGAATTTTGTTCTTGAATTGACACTGTAAGGTATGGATTTTTTATTCTGTTATAGTTGGTATGGCTTTTGTATAAAATTCTCCAATTTCTTCTTTTACTTTGTTTCCCTCAATTCTAAATCCCCAAGTTCTGTTAGTAAGACAACTGACCTCATAGTCTTGATCCACTTTGTACGGAACATTCCCAGGTTTGGTTCATACCAAGAAAATGACTCTGTATTCAAGTCACTTGAATTAATAGCTGTACCAGTGATTATTATTTATGATGACCATGGTTAATAAGGTTCATATAACATGCTTGTGGTCACTCACATTAGTCTTCACCAGAACAAGACCAGCTGCACCTGAGGACGAGGAAATATTAGGGTGATGTGGAGTATTATTAAGTGAGAGGTTCCACATAGTCCCCGTACAGACTAAAGACATTGGGGAAGAAGCATCCATGTGTGTGTGTGACAGTTGTGAAATATTCTGTTCTGGAACAAGAAGCTCCAAAATATCTCAGCCTGGGATGACTTTGTGTGCTGTCCATAGAGCATTTGGCTACATATCAAAGCCATTATCAATGAGCTGCTCCCTAGCTCAGGACAGGTGTCTGCCTCAGCCATGTACATAATGGAAATAAGGAGCTCAACTCTTCTGCCTCCTGCTGCACTGATCCCAGAGGAGGAAAATGATTATGAGGAGGTGCCACACGATGGTGAAATTTGCTTTCTTCTCATTGTAAGTTAAATCTTTAGTACCTTTTTTTTTTTTTTTTTTTTTTTTTTTTTTAATCTGTGACATTTGATTTATCATGGAGCACTCACAGTGTTGAGTAACAGGATAAGCTCATAGAGTGGGGTGTGTTTTTAACCTCAGTGACATTTGTGCTTATGTGATTCTTTTTTTAAAAAACAATGCAGATGTCAATGAGAATATTGTGCTGCCTCAGTTTTATTTATTTTTATTTTATTAACTTTTATTTTAGATTCAAAGATACATGTGAAGATTTGTTACATAGCTGAATTTGTGCCATGGGGGTTTGCTATACAGATTACTTTGTCACCCAGGTATTAATCCCGGTGCCCAATAGTTATCTTTTCTGCTCCTTTCCTTTCTTCCACCCTCCACCCCCAGTGTGTATTGTTCCCTTCTTTGTGTTCATGAGTTCTCAATTTTCAAGTTCTGGACAAAACTTGAGGGGAGCAAGTTACTATCCAGAACCCTAGTGTCCCTGCATGGTTGAGTGACCATGAGTCTGAGGTAGATTTCGCTCCCACAATCGGCAGCCTGGAGCCTGAAGATGCAGCGTATTGTTACTGTCAACAGCATCAAAGCTTGCCTCCCTCGTGTGACGAAACTGAGCAAAGGCAGTGCAATGATCCAACAATGTTATCTTGTTCAAGTTACTCATACATAATTGATGAAATCAGGTAGAAAGCTCAGTGAAAGAGATTTTGAAATACTAGTTTCTGTGATAACAGAACATACAGATTGTAATCACATACGTCGGTTGGAATTTTGGCCCTTACACTTAATATATGTGTAAATTTGGCAAAAGACTTAAACACTTTTATCTTGTTTTTTTTTAATCTCTAATAAAGGAAAATAAAAAAGTAACTATACCATAAGACTATTATAATCATTAAGTAATTGAATACTTATAAAATATTTATAACTTTCAAATGTATTAAACACTAAATAATTGCTAATAATCATTGTAATTTTGCTACATCTCTTAATTATGTAGATACAATGTTTCCCCAAATCCTGTTTCCTTTGACATTATTTACTAAATTATGATTTTTTCCCCCAAAACTCTCACTATGTTAAATGGCAGATACATTTTTTTCATGCCAAGCTGCTAAAAACAGATATAAAAAGCTAGACAAAATATAAAAAGCTGATACTGTAAGGTACCATACCTTCAAATAAGTGCTATACAATAAGCACTCTGACTCCATTTTTGATGTTTGATCAGTGACAGTTTTCAGTCACCACCTCCCAGTTTCCCTTCCACCACATATTTGTGCAACTGCCTACAGGACAGTCAAGCCTCAGAGATCCTCAGCAATACAAGAAAACATATCTCCAGTCCAACTAAAAAAACCCAGCCCTCTGTCTAACTCAGGCCAGCTTATACCAGCTTGTGCATATCCTGCTTTCCCCAAGATTCCCTTGTGTGAGTTACAAAATTTCTCCCAAATTCTCTTGTACATGGAGTGTCAACAGCTTCACCATAATATCTATTAATTAGAAAAGATCCATCTCACCTCCATGAGTGACCACAAAATATGCCAAGAGAGCAAGTATTTGATGAATCAAGAAAATAAGATAAGCTTTTATGAACTAAATATTTCTGTCCCCTCAAAATTCACCAGTTGAAGCCCTAAGTCCATGTGTGGGTGTATTTGGAGACAGTGTCTCTAAGAAACTAATTACAGTCAAATTAGGCCATAAGGTTTAGGTTCTGATCTGATTCAGTTAGGGTCCTTATAAATAAATAAATAAATAAATAAATAAGGAGGGAATGGGCACAGAGGCTCGTGATGTAATCCCAGCACTTTGGGAGGCTGGGCAGGCAGATCATGAGGTCAAGAGATTGAGACCATCCTGGCCAACATGGTGAAACCCCGTCTCTACTAAAAATAGAAAACTTAGCTGAATGTGGTGGCACACACCTGTAGTCCCAGCTACTCAGGAGGCTAAGGCAGGATAATCACTTGAACCCAGGAGGCAGAGGTTGCAGTGAGCTGAGATTGCACCACTGCACTTCAGCCTGGTGACAGAACGAGACTCCATCTCAAAAAAAGAAAAAAAAAATTAGAGACCAAATCTATTAGCCCATTCTTGCAGTGCTACAAAGAAATACCTGAGGCTGGGTGATATAGAAAGAAAAGAGTTTTACTCAGCTCACAGTTCTGCAGGCTTTGTAGGAAGTAAGATGCTGGCATCTGCTCAGCTTCTGGGAAGGCCTCAGGAAGCTTACAGTTGTGATGGAAGGCTACGTGGGAGCAGGCCCATCACAGGGCCAGAGAAAGAGCAAAAGAGAGAGAAGGAGTTGCCATAAGCTTTTAAACAAGCAGATCTCATGAGAACTTACTATCACGAGAACAGCACCGAGAAGATGATGCTAAACCATTCATGAGAAATCTATCTCCATGATACAGTCACCTCCCATGAGGCCACACTTCCAATACTGGGGATTACAATTCCACATGATATTTGAGCAGAAACAAATATACAAACAACATCCTTTTACCCCTGGACTCTCTCAAATCTCGTGTCCTTTTCACATTTCAAAATACAATTATTCCTTTTCAATCTCTGCCCAAAGTCTTACCTTATTCTAATTTTAACTCAAAAGTCCCAAGTCCAAGTCCCAAGCCACATCTGATGCTCATCTCCTTCCACTGATAAGTCTCTGAAATCAAAACAAGTTATTTACTTTCACAACAATCAAAAGACAAAATTCCATTGGTTAGTCACAGCAGAAATGAAAAACTTAGAAAAATACCAATTTTGAGAAATAAGTACCATGTTGATATAGCCACATATTCTGCAACTTAGTCCCTAGGATTTCAGATTCTTGGAATCATGTCTCAACTGTGCATCCTAGTATGGCACCAATAGCATCTCAACCTCCCACTTTAGAAGTAGCTCGATCAATTCTAAACCTTTCCATTTAGTTTCCTAAATATTCTAAGTGATGTGTAGGACAATATATTTGTCCAAATTACTCAGGAACTGGTGGGTACCACTATGTTTTCATAGATACCAGTCCTCTCTTCCTTCCTTCAGGTCGTCAACATTCCAGTGTTGAATGGCCATGATGGAAATACTTGACATTTAAGAGTGAGCACAATCAGTGTTCAGCCTGCTTCCGGACGGGTGAAGAGACTCGTGGTCTGGTTCTAGGACTTCCCTAACAGCATGGCCCCTAAACACCAGTCTACACTCCTGCCTCAAAAGAAGAAACCAAGACCACCGCCTGCTCTGGGACCAGAGGAGACATCGGCCTCTGCAGGCTTGCTGAAGAAGGGAGAAAAAGAACAGCAAGAAGCAATTGAACACATTGATGAAGTACAAAATGAAATAGACAGACTTAATGAACAAGCCAGTGAGGAGATTTTGAAAGTAGAACAGAAATGTAACAAACTCCGCCAACCATTTTTTCAAAAGAGGTCAGAATTGATCGCCAAAATCCCGAATTTTGGGGTAACAACATTTCTCAACCATCCACAAGTGTCTGCACTGCTTGGGGAGGAAGACGAAGAGGCACTGCATTATTTGACCAGAGTTAAAGTGACAGAATTTGAAGATATTAAATCAGGTTACAGAAGAGATTTTTATTTTGATGAAAATCCTTACTTTGAAAATAAAGTTCTCTCCAAAGAATTTCATCTGAATGAGAGTGGTGATCCATCTTCAAAGTCCACCGAAATCAAATGGAAATCTGTAAAGGATTTGACGAAACGTTCAAGTCAAACGCAGAAGAAAGCCAGCAGGAAGAGGCAGCATGAGGAACCAGAGAGCTTCTTTACCTGGTTTACTGACCCTTCTGACGCAGGTGCTGATGAGTTAGGAGAGGTCATCAAAGATGATATTTGGCCAAACCCATTACAGTACTACTTGGTTCCTGATATGGATGATGAAGAAGGAGAAGGAGAAGAAGATGATGATAATGAAGAGGAGGAAGGATTAGAAGATATTGATGAAGAAGGGGATGAGGATGAAGGTGAAGAAGATGATGATGAAGGGGAGGAAGGAGAGGAAGATGAAGGAGAAGATGACTAATAGAACACTGATGGATTCCAACCTTCCGTTTTTTAAATTTTCTCCAGTCCCTGGGAGCAAGTTGCAGTCTTTCTTTTTTTTTTCCTCTTGTGCTCAGTCACCCTGTTCTTGAGATCTCTTTTCTCTACTCCATGGTTCTCAACTTACTTGGGGGGAAATACTTTGAGCAGAATACAATGGGAAAAGAGTCTCTACCCCTTTCTCTTCGAAGTTCATTTTTATCCCTTCCTGTCTCAACAAAAACTGTATGGAATCAACACCACCGAGCTCTGTGGGAAAAAAGAAAACCCTGCTCCCTTCGCTCTGCTGGAAGCTGGAGGGTGCTAGGCTCCTGTGTAGTAGTGCATAGAATTCTAGCTTTTTTCCTCCTTTCTCTGTATATTGGGCTCAGAGCGTACACTGTGTCTCTATGTGAATATGGACAGTTAGCATTTACCAACATGTATCTGTCTACTTTCTCTTGTTTAAAAAAAGAAAAAAAACTTTAAAAAATGGGGTTATAGAAGGTCAGCAAAGAGTGGGTTTGAGATGTTTGGGTGGGTTAAGTGGGCATTTTGACAACATGGCTTCTCCTTTGGTATGTTTAATTGTGATATTTGACAGACATCCTTGCAGTTTAAGATGACACTTTTAAAAATAAATTCTCTCCTAATGATGACTTGAGCCCTGCCACTCAATGGGAGAATCAACAGAACCTGTAGGATCTTATTTGGAATTGACATTCTCTATTGTAATTGTGTTCCTGTTTATTTTTTAATTTTCTTTTTGTTTCACTGGGAAGAAAAGATGATGCTCAGTTTTAAACGTTAAAAGTATACAAGTTGCTTTGTTACAATAAAACTAAATGTGTACACACACACACACACACACAAAGAGTGAGCACAATTTATTTAATCAGCATTCTCTATTGGAGAGCAGACTTTAAGTAGAATTGAATTCTGAAAAAAATAAATAAGTAAAAAGAGAATCAGATAGTGTGTGAGTTCTTTCATGTAACTATAACACACTCACAGACTGGGAAATTTATAAACAATAAATATTTATTTCTCACAGTTCTGGAGTTCAGAAGTCCAGGATCAAGATGCTAACACATTCAGTGTTTGGTGAAGCTGTCTGGTGGAGTCAGAAACAGCAAAGAAGACAAACTGAATGTTGTGTCTGCACATTTCAACAGAGATGGAAGGGCCAGGCAGCTCTCTGAAACCTTCTATATAAGGCCATTAATCCCATTCATTGAGGGCAGAGCACATGACTTAATCACTTCCCAAGAGACTCTACATTTTCATATCAACTTAGGCTTTACATTCCAACAATAAGTTTGGAACATCACAAACATCTAAACCATAGTAGATACTACTAGACAATTCCTAACAAAGTCAGCATATAACCATATAGGAAGAGTGACAAAAGCAGCTGCCTTGGTTACCTTTGACCAAGACTTTCTTACAAAAAGAATTCATTAGTGATATTCCTTTATCAACTCCAGTGATGACATGTTGATATTATGTAACTCTTGATAGGATGTACTGAAAACACATCCCTGCTGTAATATTCTTGCCAAAAATGAAAAATCTGACTTGAATCAATAGAAAATACCAAACAATCGAATTTTAGGGACATTCTCAAAAATAAGCAGACAGCATACATCAAAAGTTTCAAGGTATTTCAAAACAAAGACTAAAAAACTGTCAGAGATTGAAGGAAATTAAGAAAGCATGAAAACTGAATGTAATATGGGATCCAGAAATTTTATCCTGAAACATTAAAAGTAAAAATGTTAGATATATATATCAGTGGAAAGTTCAGTGAAATTCAAATATAGACTGTAACGTCGTTAATAGTAGTGGATTAACCATTAATGTTAAAGCTATTTGAAGTACTAGAAAAATAAATCAAAGATGATTTTATATTCAGCAAATTTGTCCTTAAAGAAAAGAAAAGAAGCAATGACTAGCATATATATCTTATAAGAAATTCAGGAAGAAATCCTTTAGAATTCAGAATCAGTAAATGACAATGAACAGTAATTTGAATCCATAAAATTAAATAAAGACTTCATAAATATACTTACCTTAATTCACATGTTGCTGATGTTCAGGAAAACCGAATCTTCGTGATAGATATCAGAGTTGCAGTTCCCTTGGTAGGTTAGAGGCAGAAGCTGTAGACTAGAAAGGTGAATGAAGGCAGCTTGTGGAGAATTTAAAATCATCCATATTTGTATCTGGATAGTGAATGTGAGTACTTTATTTGGTTGAGCAATGAACATGTTTGCATTTTACTCAGGGCACAATTTATTTTGATTTATAAAATGACGAGCAAACCAAGACCTCTTCAACACACATGACGAAAAAATACAAAGCACCAAATATTTACAGAAGCTCAGCCATATTAAAGAGAAGTGTAACATTCACTGGGAAAATGCTAAGGAGGTAAAAAAAAAAATTGACTGTAAACATTGAAATATATCCTGTCCCAATAAGGCTGCTCAGATTGTTATTTCTAACAGTTTTTTCTCAAGTATACAAAATATGTTGTTCATAGGAAAGGCCCCTGTACATACCATGTTATTTCTACACCACTGCACCCATCAGGGGATTTGCATATTGTCCCCCAGGGAGGACCTTCCTTTGTGAGTCTGAGATAAAAGCTCAGCACCAGGCTTGGACTTGATTATCAGGATTTCTCAGGTTACCTTCTCACAATGAGGCTCCTTGCTCAGCTTCTGGGGCTGCTGTTGCTCTGGTTCCCTGGTGAGGACAGAAGAGAGATGAGGGAGGAGAATGGGGTGGGAGGGTGAACTCTGGGGGCTCCACTGCTTCCCATGTGTGTTCTGTCCTCATGTTAGATGTGCATGTCTTGTACTCTAGGATGGGGCTTGTAACTTTTGTATCTGCATGAGTAAGGCCTGTGAGGTTAAGATTGTCCCAGAAGGAACAAAGACTAATGCTCTGGTGACGACTCTGACAGAGAAAAAGGGAATGGTAGAGGAAACTTCTAGCACTCAAAGCACTCTGCTGTGCTTTGAAAATAAGTTTTTATTTTGAAATTATGTATTTCAGGGGTCTGAATCAAATTATAAAAATTGATTTAGCCTGAAATAAATAACAGAAGAAAAATTATTTTAAAATTGCTCTTAACGTTTCTATATAACCTTGCACTTCTCTCTCATTATTTCAGGATCCACTGGGGATGTTGTGATGACTCAGTCTCCACTCTCCCTGCCCGTCACACCTGGAGAGCCGGCCTCCATCTCCTGCAGGTCTAGTCAGAGCCTCCTGCATAGTAGTGGAAACACCTACTTGAGTTGGTTTCAGCAGAAGCCTGGTCAGTCTCCAAGGCGCCTCATTTATAAGGTTTCTAATCGGGACTCTGGGGTCCCAGACAGATTCACTGGCAGTGGGGCAGGGACAGATTTCACACTGAAAATCAGCAGGGTGGAGGCTGAGGATGTCGGGGTTTATTACTGCATGGAAGGTACACATCATCCTCGCACAGTGGTACAGCCCTGAACAAAAACCTCCAGCGTGGCCCAGCTGCTCAAGTGTGTTGTTTCTCTGGGGAGGCAGCTGAGCAGAATCTCTATCTGTATAAGATGAACATGTTGGAGATCTCAGGGCAACAGTTTGCATCTGAGGGTTCTGTCCCATGGGTGCCTCAGTTGTACGTCAAGCAAAACCCATTCACAGCCCTGTCAGCTACAACCGCCTTGGCATGGCATAAGCCATAAGAAACCAGAGGTGATCCCAGTGCCTGCGCAGGTGATAGACTGCCCTGAGGGAGAGCTGAAGGAAATCCCATCCCAATCCTCTCTGCCTCACCTGCATTGGGAAATAAGACTTAAACAGGTTAATAGCCAGACAAATAACCCAGATTTGTTGCAACACTTGTTGAAAACAACTTGAGGTTTAGCCGTTTAAAGTCTATTTTTAAGAGGATAATACGTGGTAATATTCAAAAATTGATATTTTTCAATCTTCCTAACTTCTTATCTTTCTCTTTCACCACTTATCATCCCACCACATATTGATGGTGGAAAGGGCCTTCTGCACAAGCTGTCATCATGAGGAGCTGACTGAGGGCAATTAGTAGAAATCTTGGATTTCAGCATCAAAATGGACTTTTGTAAATTCATGAGAGATAGAAAACATGCATGCTAAAATTATTTGATTTGCTTCAGTTGTGTCTTGCTGACGGAAAGGGGTAGTTTTTGAAATTTCAAAAGTTGAGTTTTATAAACTGAAACTTAGACTAGGAGACATGAGTTATAGAATTTGCCTCATAGACCACTGAAATAACACAGAATGATGTGTGATTTCTTTCCACAAAATGTAAGAGTTTGAGGACAGTGGGCAGACTTCAGGAATGGGAGAATGAATGGAAGATAGTGGGGGTCAACTATGGCCCAATAACCTGCTCTTTGACTTACATTAGGTACAGTTGTGGATGGCAGTGACTGTTGGGGGTTGACGATATAAACTCAGAAAGGAACCCAAATGTCTTTCTTATCAAGGAGGAGAAAGTATCACTCCCTGGCTCCATAGGTTGAGCCTGCACCACTGCAAGTTTCAAGGAAAAGTAGTTCATTGAGAATGATCTTTTAGTTCTGCAATCATCAAATGTTTCTTGAGGTTCCTGTGCAAATAGACCTGAGGCTATGTGACTTAATCACAGTTGAACTAAAACAATGAGCAGACGCCATGTGGTTGGGTTTGAGAACACGAATCATGCAGTGACACGCTAACCTGAAGTCCCAATAGAATCTACATCAACTGGGGAGCTGTGGCCATGATGACCAATATATCCGTGATTCAGACATGTACTATGAATGATATGCGCAGATTTATCAACAGCAAAAACTCCATGCACCTCTGTATGGGGAGTTTCTACCTTTCTAGACGAGCACCCATAGACTGCACATGTCATGAAACCACAGCCCCTGTTCCATGGAAAACACCGTCTGTGAGTAGAGGCTGCCTTGTGCAATGAAAGAGGCACAGCCAGATTCTCCTTTCACAGATGGGTTTCTCTGCCTGTGCCAAAGCAGAATTTGGGTCCAAATGTCCACCTGGCAAATACGGCAGGGGAACAAAAAGTCAGGTAAGCATCAGCTCAATTAGAAAGCTTTTCCTCACTCTGGAATTTTAGATTACCTAGGCCTCATTCTGTCCACTGTTCTCTGATGTTGTAATTTTATAACTTTTGTATTTTTTGTACCTTTTGCTGTGGTTGCTTTAAGGCTTTTAACCACAATATTATTGTAATGGGAGTGGAGATAACTTTTTCAACTAAATAATGTTTTAGAAATTACAATTTTGGTGTTCAATTGTCATGAAAATAATAAATGGTTTTCAACATATAAGTACATGCACTACTTTCACACGATGTAGTCATTACATGAAAATGAACCTCATTCCTATCTTCTAGCAGTAATTGTATAGAAAATATATAGCTTGCAGAGATGACACTTAAAATAATGCCCTAAAAGTATTTATAAAGTAATCATGACATAATATGATCAAAGTAAAGGAGCATTTGAATCAGCAGGACAACATATTCTTTTTCCTTGTTAAGGAAGTAAACCACATCAGAAGTGACTGTGTATTCCAAAATAATGCATTCTGTGTTGAAGGAAGATAAAATTCAATTTTTAAGGAGAGAAATCCAGAAAAAAATGGATTATGGCAAGACATTTGTAACATGGGTAAAGAATGACAAACCTTCAAAGTATTTTTCTGCACATATTCAAAAGTGGAGACACACATCCAGCCAAAATTCTAATGATTACATATTCACAATCCCTTCTGTGGGGCCTGGAGATACTGCACATACGACTGTTAGCAAGACACTCACTGGGACCCTGCGTTGTGTGATGGTCCCACATACAAACCTCAAGGAGACTCAGTCTCTCAATGCAGCAGGAGCAGCTGGGGTACCCAGGGGACACGTCCACACCAGGTGGGCTCAGTTAGAGATGGCTGGAGAGCCTTCAGGAAGAGGCCATGAGGTTTCAGTCACAAACACTGGCTCCTCCTCTGTGTAAACAGGGGTCAAAGCCCTCCAGGACAACTCCTAGAGCCTCTCCCTTTCTCTCCAATTAGTGCACTGACATCCCACAGACTCTCCAGGAAGTGGCGGTCATGTCCTCCCTGGAACTGCCACTAAAGTTCCCTACTACTGTCATGAATGCAGGGACACTTAGTCACGTCACTGGAAGGGGACCCTAGTGTAGCCTGACCTCACGTGCTGCCACTGATGACTTTCAGAGCACTTCTTTCTCCCTTTGCTGAGTGACCCTCACTGTCACCAACCATCAGGAGAACAGAAAGCTGCCGGCAAGGCATGATTTTGGCTGTTGAGCAAATCAAAGCTCACGGGAGTCTCAAGCGTGTACACCACTTAATAATCTTTTCTGATAATACTATTTGGACTTTCCTTTCTTTCAAATCTGGAACTAATGGAGAATATTTTTTGAACTCTTACTAACACTTAGTATATATGTGTAGTAGGTAGTAACTAGTTTGGCTACTGGTTCATTTTGTTTGCATGTTTCAGGCCACGATGCGGTATGTTAATACTGAAGACAAAGATACATTTTAGAATTAAGCATACTGTACGTTGCCTCTTTCCACACCACTGCAGCCACCAGGGGATGTGCATATTGTCCCTTAGGAAAGACCTTCCCCTGTGAGTCTGGGAGAAAAGCTCGGCTGTTACCTTGCCTTGACTCCTCAGTTCATCTTCTCATAGTGAGGTTCCCTGCTCAGCTCCTGGGGCTGCTAATGCTTTGGGCTCCTGGGAAGGACAGAGAAGATGAGGGAGGAGAATGGGGTGGGAGGGTGAGCTCTGGGGGCCCCACTGCCTCCCATGTATGTTAGGTCCACGTGTTAGATGCACGTGTCTTGTGCTCCAGGATAGAATGTGTGGGGGCACTTTTATATGTGAAAGAGTGAGGAAGATTCCAGAAAAAGCAAGGACCTAAGCTCTGGTGCAGACTCTGACTTGGAAAGAGGAGGGTAGCGTAAGTGACTTCCATAGGGCAGCTTGGGCCTTCAAAATGTCTTTTTTCTTTTTATTGAATTTTTTTGGTGCGTGAATCAAAATTACAAACACCCCCCAACACACACATCGCAATACAATTTTTTAGCATTAAATATATCACTGTAGAGAAATTATGATAATGTCTCATGATTTACATAACCTTGTACTTCTTTTTCATATTACTTTAGGATCCAGTGGGCATATTGTGATGACCCAGGCTCACCAATGGAGAGCCGGCCTCCATCTCCTGCAGGTCTAGTCAGAACCTTTTACATGGTAATGGATACACCTATTTGTATTGGTGCCTGCAGAAGCCAGGCCAGTCTCCACAGCTCCTGATCTATAGGACTTCCAATCAGTTTTCTGCTTTCCCAGAGAGGTTCTCCCCAATGGGAGGAGAAAGTAGACCAATCATCCCCAGATATGTCATAGGACTAGTTTCAACCTTTGGAAGCTAGTCTGTATCCTATGGTTAAATAGGCATTTGTGATATGACCTGAAATACATTTGGATAAGAACTTCACTAACAATTGAGTCACCAAAGACTTACAGCCATGTGTGATGCACCACTTAACCATGAGTTTGCAGTGGTTGCAGGTCAGGCACAGGTTTTATGCTTAAAATCAATAGGGTGGAGGCTGAGGATGTTGGCGATTACTACTTCCACCACACTCTACAATGTCCTCCTACAAAGGTTCAGCCCCAAACAAAAGCCTCCCAACTTGCATTGTCCCAGCTGCCCAAATTAGTTCCTTCACTGAGGAGTAGACAAGGATATATTCTCTAAATCTATGTAAGGGGAAGATGTTGATGAACTCAGGGGATTAGTATGAAGCTACACCTCAGGCATCACACACAAGAGCACTTCAGGAGTCGTAGCCTTAGCATGGGCAGAACCTATAGAAGATGCAAGTGCCCTCTGAGCCAGGATACAGGAGGAAGGAGGAAGGGAAAGGTGACTTAGCTCACCTCAATCCTCTTTCCTTTGCATACATTTGCCAATCAGATGTGTTCAGCCTACCAGTCACATAACGGAGGCTGATTCATGACAACATAGCACTGGCACATTTTTCGTATTGTTTGGCTTAGCAGTTACTAGTATATATTTAACGGGAGAATATTTGGTGGTGGTAACATATTGCCTTTCTCCCTTTCCCCAGTCATTCTTTACACTTGTTCTTGGCCCACATTCTCCTCCAAGACTGGAGCATGCACAGGGTTTTATGTTACTGTTCTTACGGGAGTAAAAAGAAAAACAATTCACACCCTTGCTACTGAATTAGGCTGGGATGCCCTGGGCCAAGTTGAAAATGTGAAAAATAAGAGTATGAATATTTATTAACTTTTATCTGGATCTAAGATACTTCTCCATGAACCAGTCCTGCAGCTGTGCCCAGCTGGCTCCATCCCCTGCTGATTTGCATGTTCCCGGAGCACAACCTCCTGCCCTAAAGACTTATTAATAGGCTGATCACACTCTGTGCAGGACTCAGTCCCAGTCAGGACACTGCATGGACATGAGGGCTCCCGCTCAGCTCCTGGGGCTGCTGCTGCTCTAGCTCCCACATAAGGAAGGAGAACACTAGGAGTTTACTCAGCCAGTGTGCTCAGTATACAGCCTGGCCATTCAGGGAAATCATCTTATAAATAGTTGTGTGTATATTGGTTTTTATGTCCCAGGAGTCAGATGTGATTTCCAGATGACTCAGTCTCCATGCTCCCTGACTGCATCTTTAGGAGACAGAGTCACCATCACTTGCTGGGCGAGTCAGGGCATTTGCAATTATTTAAGCTAGTATCACCAGAAACTAGGGAATCCTCCTCAGCTCCTGATCTATGCTGCACCCAGTTTGCAATCTGGGGTCCCATCACGGTTCAGTGGCAGTAGGTCTGGGACACATTTTACACTCACCATCAGCAGCCTGCAACCTGAAGATTTTATAACTTATTGCTGTCTACAGACTTACAGCAGCCATCCTAGAGTGTTACAATCATAAAATAAACCCCCCAGGAAGCAGAAATGTGAGTCATGGCTGCCTCAGGTGCTTCCACCGGTGCCTTCATCTGCTGAGAGTGTTTCTCAGGTTCAGCCAAGGTTTAAAAGTTTTTGTAGAATTGGCCAGAAGTCTCCTCTGCATTCTAACTCTTTTTCTTCCTGCTCAGCCCCAGCAGCACAGACATGACACTATCTCTCCTGATTTAATAAGGGATAGCAATTACAATACCTGAAGAATCTGTGTTATCACATCCATCTGGGTCATAGATCAAAAGAGAAACCACTCTACAGATTGCAAGAAAGCACTGTTTTAATACAGGGAATTAAAGTTGAATATACAAAACTGGGGGTATGGTAGTCAGAGAAGCTGATACTAGAAACAGGGAAATCTCTGGAGGTCTGCCAGAAGCCAGAGTTCATCAGCCCCTAAAGGCATGGGCTGTCTAATCATGTGGTCTTCTTTGTCGTGGAAGTCCAGATGCGAAGATGAAGATCAATTGATGCAGCACCTCACCAGGTGATTCTCCAATCTTCATCTCAGTGAATATGTTTGCCTACAGGTACCAAAGAATACTGAATCACCTTCTTCTTACCTTCAAATATGATGACAGGGCTTCTCTTTGAGCAACTCTACAAGAAACCATAGAGGGTTAAATGGGTTTTAGAAAAGGTGCTTTTAGGAGCTGACAGCCAAGTAAGGTAAGTATTTCCCAAAATCTCAGAATTTTCCAGGTATGGGGTGGCTTCAGAATACATTTGAATGTGCTTACACATATTATTAGAAAGTCTGGTATTATTGCAAGAAAATTTTATTAAGTCATAAAGTAAAAAATAAAATGACAAAATTGCTTAAAATACGTAACAATCGTTTGACAAATGAAAAAAAATTGTTGGCAAAACAAACAAGAACACCTGTAGGTGCATGTAGCATACTTTTTCCTTAATATAAAAGCACTTTGCTACTTAAAATTTGTCTGGATTTGAGTGGCATTCTCAGCGTCACTATGAACACAGTACAAATGCAAAGTAGCAGATGTGCTTTAGACCTTATTGCATGATAATCTGCACTTCTACAAGTTAAGAGGTAATGTACAGATGTTTTAAGAAGCCAAGTTTTAGAAGACATTTACTTCAGCTAAAGATTTTTTTTTTCCCACAGTGAGACCATTTATGTTAAAACCACTTAAAAATACATGCTGCTTTATTTCTAATTAATGCAAAATTACATTTGAAATCATTTTTAATATTCTAAAAGTTGGAAAACAATTATTTTATCAATGAATCAAATACTTTGATAATTAAATGCAGTAAATGTTTTTAGAAACTTTAGGACTTAACAAAGTGAAAGAATAAATTAAATTGTGTTCATTGTTTTAGAGAACATTAGGCTACCATTTGCCTGGTCAGCTTTGTTTGAAAATTGTGTTCCTTTTTTCTGCACTCCATACAAATGTTGTGTCTTAGCTAGGCCCTTCCTTGATCCCAAATGAAACACAATTTAAAGGCTGAAGAACAACCCTGCTAAGCCCTTACTTGATCCGCCATATCATTGTTATCATGAACATCTATGAACAAGAAAATACCTGCTTACTTTTATTATGCACTGAGTTTTGAGCAGTGGATAAGTACACATTTCCATAAGTGCACTTTTTCCATAAGTGAGGTGAATTTCACATTTTAATTCATATTGTTTAGTTTTACTTTCTTCTACCTGTCTTTATAAATGGATGACTCAATATTTATATTTATGCCATCAGATTGATAACATACATCTATCTGTATGACTGGATGTGTGAATATTATATTGGTCAGCTTTCACCCAGGTGGTCAGGTCTGAAAATGCTGTTAGCTCAGCCTGAGTGTAGAATTTCTATCTTAGGTCACATAATTATATCCCTGTGTCTTTCTGTCTCATGAATTATCTAGATTCAGTGAATGGTGTATGGTACAAGACTTGTAGGGACTAAATTAAGGTGTGTGGTCCCATTTCTTTTTTTTTCTACCCTAAATAAGCCTAGTTGTTTTTGTGGGTGCAGGAGAGAATATGGTTGGAATGAAGAGTTATTGGAACTTTATCTCCCAAGTATGCCTTTCATTTGCTGCTCAGGGATATTTTCTGAGGGCCCTAAAGTTTCCTCAAAGAGCAACACTCAAGTAAACCCAGTGGTGCAGGTGCAGGGATGACCACAACTGCACAGATGAGCAGCACCCAGGATCGATACCATTTCCCTGAAGACAGGCAATCATGCTGTCCATGCAGGTGACAGACGATGATGCTGTCCATGCAGGCAGGGAACAGCTCCTTGGGTGATCCTCTAGTCTACACACCACTGGATTCTGTACAATGCTTACCAACCCAGAGTCAGGTTCTCTTCTCCTTAATAGTTCTGAGAACCTCTGTTTACACCCTTGAATCTCATTTCATATATGACTGCTCCTTTCCTTTAACCAGTTAATATCTTTTGCTTTTTCATCTTTTCTCTAGGTATCAAGGAAGCAGTTTTATTAATGCTGCTCTAAGTTTGAATTGGATCTTCACTGAATCAGGAATTAGAGCCAACAATATTTATCTAACTGTCAAGACATTATCTTGGCAGGCCCTGAAATCAAATCCATTGTGTTGGAGACAGAGCTTTAATGCTTATATATTATGTGACATTAGTAAATTTGCTTATGTGAAATTTTGGCAATAGTAGAATCTACCTAAAAGGTCTCTTTACAATTTATACAAAGTAAAGCATTTATAATAGTGTCTAATCATAATGTATGCTGGTATTAATTTTGTTGTTACTATTATGATAACATTTAGCAGTGCAATAATCTTTATTATCATCACTAGACTAATTTAGAAGAGAGTTAGGACAAACAATCTTAATTCTAATCCAAGGATGTTTCATCTATAGCCACATTAGTTTCTGAGTTGGGATTTTCACTGACTGGCTCACAATTCTTAAAATGCTAATGATTTGTTCTTGATCTATATTAACTTGCTCAGACCTTCAATCATGCCCACTCAGATGTGTCCAGTGCATTTCTTCTCAACATTCATTATCATAACTTTATCCTATGAAAGGTTAGAATGTCATATTGTTGTCCTTCCTTACATAATCTTTATTCTGTCTTTTTAACCTTTTCTCATTTTTTCTACTACATCTTCCATAACTCAAAAACCAAATCTCAGGTTTTTCCAAGGATTGAGATGCTTCTGTGCTAAAGATGTTGTTTATTCTCTTAGTTTCTGGATTTCGACGGGGACAAATTGTTTCAAACTCAGGCCCTTCTGATACCTCAGAGGTATAGGTCATAAAAGAGAAAGCAAAAGCATATGTATGAGTGTGATTTGGCAAATTGAAAAGTCACTTCACCTTTTTGTGATGTCATCTATTTTTTCTTGCAAGAGTTTTCAAGTTGTGTAAATATTTTTAAACGTGTATGACTTCTTCAAACACTTTTCTTCTCTAAGTCTTTTCCTTCAAAAGCCGCAGTCAGATTAACTGTATCCAGTAAAGTATGGTTGGCCCTTCTCTGATAACCTCTCTCTGTAGACCCAAAAGTTTCCATTCTCTTCTAACATTTTTGTTTTATTACCATCCAAAGACAAAATTCTATTAAATTTTCGGATACTAAATTAGAAATTTGGAGAAGTACATATTTCTAGAAATAACTGTTATGCATATGTACCACATATTCTTTAACTGAAGAACCAGAACCTCATATTTCCAGAAAGAGTGTCTGAATTGTGTATATACTAAACTGGTACAAATGGTATCTCAGTCTCCTCAGTAGAAGTAGCTTAGGGCAAGCTGTTCCTACCCATTTGATTCCTGCGGTATTCCAAGTGCTAGAAATTTATGTTTTCCCAAACAGTCGATTCAGTAACTGCTGTTCATTTGTTGATACCACTACATTTTAATAAATCTCATTCCTCTGTTTTGTTTTTTTTCAGGCTATTAACATTTAAGTGGTAAATGGCCATCATTGTAACATTTGCCATTTAAAAGCCAACTCATTTATTTGTTCAATATTCTCTATTGTGCAGTAAGTGTGAAGAGGGTTAAAGCCTAAGTAACATAAGAAAAAACAGTTTTAGATGGGAATAGATTATTTCTCAGAAAGTCAGCAAATAACCAAATACAAAGAGTGATAGAAGGAGCTGGCTTAGTTAGCTTTGTCCAAGACCTTCTTTCAGAAACCAGAATCTTTGGGACACAGCAAAAGCAGTGTTTAAAAGGAAATTTATAGCACTAAATGCTCACAGGAGAAAGCAGGAAAGATCTAAAATCGACACCCTAACATCACAATTAAAAGAACTGGAGAAGCAAGAGCGAACAAATTCAAAGGCTAGCAGAAGACAAGAACTAAGATCAGAGCAGAACTGAAGGAGATAGAGACACAAAAAACCCTTCAAAAAAAATCAGTGAATCCAGGAGCTGTTTTTTTTGTTTTTGTTTTTGTTTTTGAGAAGATCAACAAAATAGATAGACTGCTAGCCAGAATAATAAAGAAGAAAAGAAAGAAGAATGAAATAGACACAATAAAAAATGATAAAGGGGGTATCACCACTGATCCCACAGAAATACAAACTACCGTCAGAGAATACTATAAACACCTCTACACAAATAAACTAGAAAATCTGGAAGAAATGGATAAATTCCTGGACAGATAAACCCTCCCAAGTCTAAATCAGGAAAAAGTTGAATCCCTGAGTAGACCAATAACAAGGTCTGAAACTGAGGAAGTAATTAATAGCCTACCAACCAAAAAAAAGTCCAGTGCCAGATGGATTCACAGTCGAATTCTACCAGAGGTACAAAGAGGCGCTGGTACCATTCCTTCTGAAACTATTCCACACAATAGAAAAAGAGGGAATCCTCCCTAACTCATTTTATGAGGCCAGCATCACCCTGTTACCAAAACCTGGCAGCGACACACACACACAAAGGAAAATTTCGGGCCAATATTCCTGATGAACATTGATGCGAAAATCCTCAATAAAATACTGGCAAACTGAATCCAGCAGCACATCAAAAAGCTTATTCACCACGATCAAGTTGGCTTTGTCCCTGGGATGCAAGGCAGGTTTAACATATGCAAATCAATAAATGTAATCCATCACAGAAACAGAACCAGTGTCAAAAACCATATGATTATCTCAATAGATGCAGAAAAGGTCTTTGATAAAATTCAACACCTCTTCATGTTAAAAACTCTCAATAAACTAGGTATTGATGGAACGTATCTCAAAATAAGAAGAGCTATTCATTGCAAACCCACAGCCAACATCATACTGAATGGGCAAAAGCTGGAAGCATTCTTGTCAAATACTGTCACAAGACAAGGATGCCATCTCTCACTACTCCTATTCAACATAATATTGGAAGTTCTGGCAAGGTCAATCAGGCAAAAGAGCGAAATAAAGAGTATTCAAATAGGAAGAGAGGAAGTCAAAGTGTATCTATTTGCAGATGGCATGATTGTATACTTAGAAAACCCCATCTTCTCAGCCCCAAATCTTCTTTAGTTGATAAGCAACTTCAGCAAAATCTCAGGATACAAAAATCAATGTGCAAAAATCACAAGCATTCCTATACACCAATAATATACAAAGAGAGAGCCAAATCATGCATGACTCCCATTCACAATTGCTACAAAGAGAATTAAAAACCTAGTAATACAACTCACAAGGGATGTGAAGGATCTCTTCAAGAGGAACTACAAACCACTGCTCAAGGAAATAAGAGAGGACTCAAACAAATGGAAAAACGTTCCTTGCTCATGGATAGGAAGAATCAATATCGTGAAAATGGCCATACTGCACAAAATAATTTATAGATTCAATGTTATCCCCATCAAGCTACCATTGACCTTCTTCACAAAATTAGAAAAAACTACTTTAAATTTCATATGGAACTAAAAAAGAGCCTGCATAACCAAGACTATCCTAGACAAAAAGAACAAAGCTGGAGGCATCACGCTTCCTGGCTTCAAACTATATTACAAGGCTACAGTAACCAAAACAGCATGGTACTGGTACCAAAACAGATATATAGACCAATGGAACAGAACAGAGGCCTCAGAACGATGCTGGAGAATGCTTTTACACTGTTGGTGGGAGTCTAAGTTAGTCCAACCATTGTGAAAGACAGTGTGGCAAGTGCTCAAGGATCTAGGACCAGAAATACCATTTGACCCAGCAGTCCCATTATTGGGTATATAGCCAAAGGATCATAGATCATTCTACTATAAAGAGGCATGCACACGTATGTTTATTGCGGCACTGTTCACAATAGCAATGACTTGGAACCGATTGAAATGTCCATCAGTGAGAGACTGGTTAAAGAAAATGTGGCACATATATACCATGGAATACTATACAACCATAAAAAAGGATGAGTTCATGTCCTCTGCAGGGACATGGATGAAGCTGGAAACCATTATTCTCAACAAACTAACACCGGAACGCAGAACCAAACACTGCATGTTCTCACTAATAAGTGGGAGTTGATCAGTGAGAACACATGGACACAGGGAGGAGAACATTATACTTTGGGGCCTGTTTGGGGGTGGGGGGCTAGGGGAAGAATAGCATTAGGAGAAACACCTAATGTAGATGACAAGTTGATGTGTGCAGCAAACCATCATGGTACGTGTATACCTATGTAACAAACCTGGACGTTCTGCACATGTATCCCAGAACTTAAAGTATAATAAAAAATTTTTTTTTAAAAAAGGGTTTCATTGTTCATATTCATTGATCACCATTAATAGAATATGTTGGCATTTTGTAATTCCTGCTGTGCACTGAGGATGCATCCCATTGGTTTTTTGTTTGTTTGTTTTTGCTAAAAATAAAAGATATGAATCTAATCAGTAGAAGATTTCAAACAAATGCAAGTAAAGGTATTCTCCAAAATAACTTGCTGGCACACTTCAAAAGTTTCAAAATCATGAAAGACAAAACTAAAAAACTGTCACAATTTGGGAAGTATTAAGGACACAATAACTAAATGCAATATAGGATTTTGGATTTTTTTCTGGAGCATAAAGAAGGAGATTACTGGAAAAATCAGTGAAATACAAAGGGGATTTCAAATTACTTAACTAATAGCCTTGCATTTATGTTAATTTTCTGGTATCAATACTTATTCTATAGTTATGCTTGATGTTGACATTATAGAAGAAGAGTGGAAGAGTACATGAGAACAATCTTACTATATTATGCAAATTTTAAGTCTAAAAAGATTTCAATATTATTAAAATATATAAATAAAAATAATTAAAACAAAACAAAAGAACATGGATTCTTATTAAACAATTTCACAAGATTCATCATGTTTTCATATTTGTGTTTCAATCATCTGTTAAAGACAATCCTGGCTCCCATAATGTAGAGAATTTTCACTTATTTGGTCTGTTCTAGAATATGCATAAGGTATTTTACAGATTTGTAGTGAATTCCCTGAAAATGTGAAATCTAGTGATTAGAGTTACATACATATATTTTTTTAGCTTTTCTTTTTCTTTTTCTTTTTTTTTGACAGAGTTTCACTCTGTTGCCCAGGCTGGAGTGCAGTGGCGCCATCTCGGCTCACTGCAGCCTCTGCCTCTCAGGTTCAGGCAATTTTCCTGAACCTGAGGCTACAGGTGTGCATCGCCAAGCCTGGCTAATTTTTTGTATTTTTAGTAGAGATGGGGTTTCACCATCTTGGCCAGGCTGGTCTCAAACTCATGAGCTCAGGTGATCCACCCATCTCGGCCTCCCAGCGTGCTGGTATTACATTCATAAGCCACTGTGCCCTGCCGAGAGTTAATAATAATAATCTTGTTAACTTGGACTCGGGAAGGGGAACATCACACACCGGGGCCTATCATGGGGAGGGGGGAGGGGGGAGGGATTGCATTGGGAGTTATACCTGATGTAAATGACGAGTTGATGGGTGCAGCACACCAACATGGCACAAGTATACATATGTAGCAAACCTGCACGTTGTGCACATGTACCCTACAACTTGAAGTTTAATAATAATAAATAAATTTTAAAAAAAATAAAATAAAAAAAAAAGTGCACGATTTCTCTTTAAACTGTGGGTATAGAGTTCAAGCTCTTTACTTCAGAATCACTTTTGTTTTAACATATATCTACGTCCTTTCGGTGTTGCTATCATATTCATTAAAATTCTTTTTAGAAGGCATCTCTCTTTATGGTGTCACAAAGAGTTTGTTAAATTCTCTCAGCAAAAATATATGAGAAAGACAAATTAAGTATAAAGCTAAAAAATATCAAATCGATTTCAGTGCTCTGAAAATTGGCAAAGTATAAAACATTTAATAATATATATTATTCAAAACAAATGAAAGAAAATGTTTTGAGTAAGGAAAGAAATTATATCTGCAGCCTTTTGCCTGGGATTGCTCCCTTCCACTTCCACTCAGTCAGCTTGAATTGCAGATTTAGGGTTTTAATGAGGATGTCAGCAGAAACTAGCAGCTTGCTGTCAAAGAGAGTGGACTAGAGTTGGGGTGGAGAGTCAAGCAAGATCATTCAGTGTTTCCAGCTATACGTGATGAATTCTGCAGGAAATGAACAGAGCAAGCTAGTTTAAGCTGAGGGCTCTAGCTGGGGCAAGTGGTACACCAGCTGAAAGTTACTAGTGGATTCCTGGAAGTGATGGAATGATAGAATTGCTAAAATAATGTCTGCACACGTTTCTGGTGACTTAAAGGCTGCCGGTATAAACAACAGGGATCAAAGGTGGTGCAGTGAAAAGTAAAACAGAGGGAGATAAGAACTGGCTACATTTTGTATGCACTTTTCAGAACACACACAGATAAATAGGTTTGTGAGTTTCACACATTTGGGCAAAACGTTTGCCCAGCTCATTGCTATAATCTTCTTTTCCAGGACCTTGGCTAGCCAGCTATTCAGAAATCCATATGTATACTTGACTCCAGACACTTCTCTATCTACACTAATTTGATGAACATGTGCTCTGCTCAGATATAAGATAACTCAAGGTAATATTTGACAGCCATCCATGACTGTTGCTATAGTGTGAACACAATCCATATGTATTTACACAAATATGTGATGCCAACCCATTCAAGAGGAAGCCCAGCTTGTTCTCATTGCTGCTTTGATTTTCTTTGTTTTTGTTTGTTTTCTTTTTCTTTTTTTGTATTCTCTCTCTGGCATTAGCTGTTCAGGAAAACCCATGATATCATAGAGACAGCTGATGCAGAGCTGTTAAAGTGAGAGAGAAAAGTGATACAAGGAACTGGAACATCTGTCTATGGAAATGAAGCGTGCTTTCTGAATCTACTTGAACCCAGTCACTAAACTACCATCTGCATCCTAATATTGAACGGTGCTGAGCTTCACCTGACCTTAAAATTGGTGAGAGTGACATTCTCAATTTATGAAGGCAGCTTAGTCACTTAATTATTTAGTCAGTCAATTACTCAAGGACATGCCTACAAGGACCTTGTGATATTTTGAGAGCTGCATTTTGAGCAGTGAGTTGTTTGTTTGTTTATTTTGGGGGGCATTTCAGGATCTTGCTCAAGAACTGTAGAGATTTTTTTTCTGTGACTCTTTTTTGGAGCTTGCATGGAGGTTTACAGAGTTTCCTCATCTAATATAGATTATCTAGCACCAGGCATTGTGCTGGATCACATGGCTGAAGTAACACATGCATTTGGATTAAAACTCAAACTTACTGCAGAATCTTTTCTTTCTCAGAGTTTATTCATGAAAGACAGCCTTCTAAGTTAGCTGATGAATGGGATGGTGTAGTAAACCCAAGTGCGAAATGCGTTGTCATCACTCTAGGATGGCCTAACCAGCACTGTGCTTCATTGCTAGTGGTTGGAAGTACAAGGTGCAATTATTTTTCCTTACTTTGAAGGGGATGAGCCAGCACGACTCACACCCCTTTTATAAACCCTTGACATTTTCACTAATGTGACAAGCCCTTGACGTTTTGAGGGATGCATCTCCCCCCCGTAGAGCACATGTGTTTTCACAAGAAATTCAGAGCTCTTACAATGTCCAGTTCATCACGTCTAATTACCATGATGTCATCAATATAGTGTTGTATGGGGTGATGCTTTGTGGAACGTTCACAAAGCTTTTTCAGCCTACATTGCGACAGAGAGCAGGAGAGTTAACATAGCCCTGGGCCGAGACCTAGGATGTGACCTGCTGTTCACCCCAGATGACTGCAGACCCTCCCACAGATGGCGACGGAGTCTGCCTTCACTCTGCAGCTGGGCCCTGGATCTGGTCAAGCCCTGCCAGAGCCTCAGCGGAGCTCATCCGCAGGCGCCAGCAGAGGGCGCTTCACACACCCAAGGAAGGGGTCGGGAGGACGCTCTCCTGGCAATAGTGATTTCTGTTTATTTAAACCAATAGGACATCCTCGTAATTTGCATGTATCGTTCCTCTTACAAGTGAAAAGGCCCTGCCTCTCGGTATCTTAAAAGAGGCTCTTTCTCTGGGATGTGGCATGAGCAAAACCGACAAGTCAAGGCAGGAAGATGTTGTCTCCATCACAACTCATTGGGTTTCTGCTGTTCTGGGTTCCAGGTGAGAATATTTCCACAAAGCTAGGTGGAGGTATTATTTCAATCTGTAATGTCTTTCATTGGGAGCCCTGCAATAGGTGATTTTTCGCTTGATTTTAAAATCCTAATTTAAAAAATGTAATGCATATTCTTTCTTCATGTCTAGCAAGATTAGAGGTGATTTTCATACACACATAGTTGTGTTGTACTAATGTTTGCTGTATAATTTCAGCCTCCAAGGGTGAAATTGTGCTGACTCAGTCTCCAGCCTTTCGGTCTGTGACTCTAAAGGAGAAAGTCACCATCACCTGCCAGGCCAGTCAGAGCATTGGTAGTAGCTTACACTGGTACCAGCAGAAACCGGATCAGTCTCCAAAGCTCCTCATCAAGTATGCTTCCCAGTCCATCTCAGGGGTCCCCTCAAGGTTCAGTGGCAGTGGATCTGGGACAGATTTCACTCTCACCATCAATAGCCTGGAAGCTGAAGATGCTGCAACGTATTACTGTCAGCAGAGTAGTAGTTTCCCTCACACTGTGTTACAACCCAGAACAAAAACTAGCTCAGCCTGGTTGAACAGAGAAACTGGGTGATACCCTAGAATACTTCTGATCGTTGCAGGTGCTTCAGGGGCAATGAGTTAACCAATACAATGAAGTCTGACTCACCCAGCAGAGAGGAAACTAGAGTCACTGCTGCATACTTTCATCTTTTTAAAAATAAATTGCTTTATTTTATTTATTTCAATAGTTTTTTGGGGTATAGGTGGTTTTTAGTTACATGGATAAGTTATTTGGTGGTGATGTCTGAGATTTTGGTGCACCTGTTACCCGAGCAGTGTATACTGTACCCAATGTGTTGTCTTCTAGCCTTCACTTCCCCTTTTATCCTTCCTCCCCAGTCCCCAAAGTCCATTATATCATTCTTATGCCTTTGCATCCTCATAGCTTAGCTCCCACTTATAAATGAGAACATATGTTATCTGGTTTTCCATTCCTGAGTTACTTCACTTAAAATAGTAGCCTCCAGCTTCATCCATGTTGCTGCAAAGGTCATTATTTTGTTCTGTTTTATGGCTGAGTAGTATTTCATGGTGTATATACACCACATTTCTTTGTCCACTTGTTGCTTGATTGACACTTATGTTGATTTCATATTTTTGCAATGGAGAAATGTGCTGGAATAAACATGCATGTGCATGTTTCTTTTTCATATAATGACTTTTTTTTTCTTTGGGTAGATAAGAAAAATAAGTACTGGAATTGCTGGACTGAATGGTATTTCTACTTTCAGTTCTTTAACGAATCTCCATACTGTTTTTCATAGTAGCTGTACTAGTTTACATTCCTACCAGCTGTGTAAAAGTGTTCCCTTTTCACCACATCCATGCCAATATCTATTATTTTTTGACATTTTCATTATGGCCATTCTTGCATGAGTAAGGTGGTATTTCAAGGCTATAGTTACCAAAACAGCATGGTACTAGTATAAACATAGGCACATAGATCAATAGAACAGAATAGAGAACACAGAAATAAACTCAAATACTTATAGCCAAGTGATCTTCAACAAAGCATGCAATAACATACAGTGGGGAAAGGACACCCTATTCAATAATTGGTACTGGAAAAACTGGCAAAGCCACAGGTAGAAGAATAAAACCGGATATTCATATCTCACCTTATACAAAAATCAGCTCAAGATGAATCAAAGGCTTAAATTTAAGATCTGAAACCATAAAAATTCTAGAAGATAACATTGGAAAAACTCCTCTTGACATTGACTTGGTGAAAGAATTCATGACTAAGACCCCAAAAGGAAATGCAACAAAAACAAAAAATAAATAAATGGAACCTAACCAAACTAAAAAGCTTCTACACAAAGAAATAATCAGCAAACAGACAACGCACAGAGTGGGAGAAAATATTCACAAACTGTGCATCTGACCAAGGACTAACCAGAATCTATGAGAAACTCCAAATCAGTAAGAAAAAAACAAATAATCCCACCAAAAAGTGGGCAAAGAATATGAATAGACAATTCTCAAAAGAAGATCTACAAACAGCCAACAAATACATAGAAAAATGCTCCACATCACTAATTATCAGGAAAATGCAAATTAAAAACACAGTGACATACTTTCATCTTTACCCGTATTTACTTTCAAACTACATGGACAGTTGTTGAAGGTCACCTCTCCCTTTTCTTTCCATAAACTATCTTTTACAAGTCGGTAAAAACTTTTGATTTCTCTTCAGGGCTACAGTTTCTCATTTATAGCAAAAACATGTTAAAGGGTAAAAATTAGGAAACAAACAGGTGATGGTCTAGAGCTATAGTGACAGAAGATCCCGTGGATTGAGGTTTCAGTTATTGTGGGTTCACAGGTGTGACAAATTCTATTTCCAAAGCAGCCCCCTGAAGCATGATGTTTATTAAGTCAGATTAACATTAAGGTTCACTTTCACCAGTGCAGCATTCAACTGAGAATTCAGAAAATGCTGAATATTTGGGTTTTGATTTCTGAAAACTGGTCCATGGAAAACATAACTATAGACATTTCTCTAGGGCTTTTGAAAAGGAGACTTTTATGAAAAGAACATTTACCTGGAATCAAAAACCAGAAGGATACCGAGCCCTTTGTTGCCAGTCTTGGGAGCAGAACAAGATTCCAGGCCCAAGGAAGTTGAAATAAAGTTGCCCTAATAAGAGCAACTTGACCGAAAGCTGAGTGTACCACGGTATTATCGAGTAAGAGAAAGTAGTTTGGGAGCTCAGATGAGGTAGAAAAACTCAGTGAACATTTTATTTTATATCTTGCCCTGACATATGAAATACAGGGTGGTAACCCTCCACCCTTAGAGTAAATATTCTTTTCTGTGAATCAGAAGCATTGCATATGTCCTCTTTCATCCACCTCCAAAATCCAAACCGCAGTTTGAATTTTCTTTTTTTAAAAAAAATATTTCACCATTCTTTTTTTTTTTTTTTTTTTTTTTTTTTTGAGACGGAGTCTCGCTCTGTCGCCCAGGCTGGAGTGCAGTGGCCGGATCTCAGCTCACTGCAAGCTCCGCCTCCCGGGTTTACGCCATTCTCCTGCCTCAGCCTTCCCGAGTAGCTGGGACTACAAGCGCCCGCCACCGCACCCGGCTAGTTTTTTGTATTTTTTAGTAGAGACGGGGTTTCACCGTGTTAGCCAGGATGGTCTCGATCTCCTGACCTCGTGATCCGCCCGTCTCGGCCTCCCAAAGTGCTGGGATTACAGGCTTGAGCCACCGCGCCCGGCCCACCATTCTTGATTATAGGACCAGTATCCTGCTCCTAGAATTTTTTAATACCAAGAGCAACTCAGTTTATTTGTTTTACTTTGTTTCCTGTGCACATAAGTCACTCATTCAAAAATAATTTTTGACATACAATGTAGTCATTGAGAAAACAGACGTATCAGATTTGGTGGTATTTTGTGAGTGACTTTCACCATATTTTGTCACAAAAAGTTATTGATTTTCAATAATTTTTTATCACATATATTTTATACCAAAGAGCAATGATACAAGACATTTTATTTCCACATTATGGTATCAGGCAGATAGTCACCAATTCTTTCATAGAGTAGTTTCAAGCTGCAGACCCTCATGTAGTGAAACTCAAATTGTGTGCCATGATTGGTTAAACCCAAATGGCAAGAAAAGGTGAGGAAAAGGTAACATTTTGTAAGATGCTTTTGTTTGAATGTCTGTGAGCTGTTTGTATGCGTTTAGAAACATGCTGTTTCCAATCTGTATTCCACTCATCCTATGAATATTCCCAAAGCTTCCGCATCAGTACTTCCTTCTGGTATCAAAGCCAATGGAAACGGGATTTACTCATAGCCATGTCTAGTCCTGATATTGGATGCTTGCCAGAGATCACTCATCAGACCCTCCCTCACCTTCCAGGGACAGACATCCTGACCCTCTCCCTCAAACCCCTCCCACTGTGAGGGCCTCTCTTCCTCCTACTGTACATCTTACATGCAAACCAAGTTTATCTAATTTCAAGATGATGCTTGTTACTCCAATAAATGTACAGTGGATCTTTTTCAACTATAAAAGTAATAATTGTCTTTAGCTGAGGGGAAGCCATGATATTTTCTTCAATAAAAAAGAAACATATTTTTGCATTTAATGGATGTTAAACATAATATCAGAGTTTTCAGGAACAATTAAAAGCCATCATGTGAGGGTTAGGAGCATGTGAGTAAATAAGACAATTTTTGATCCCAAGTACTGATATTCAGCAAGGAAATGAGCCATTCAGAGAACAATACCTACACAATGAAAGAGAAAAGAATCATTTCAGTAGCTGATCAATCGTGTAAAATTCAGGCAGTGGCATGTGGCATCTGGAGGTTGAGGCCATTTATTTGTGCTGACCAGGGAAGGTCTCGGGGTCATACTGAAGATGCATCTGAGTGGTGAGGAGGCAGCCGAGTGTCCACAGGAACAGCAAAGACCATGGGATCATCACGGGAAGGGGAGGAATTGGGAGATTTCAGATAAACCATTGTGCATTGAAAAAGTCAACCAGTACTATAATAATAAGATGCCTTCTGTGATTTTATTCCTGTCAGGAGAAAATTTAAACTAATATCTTTCATCAAACACCTTGACCTGGGTCACGCCCATAACATGGAATGTTCCCTGGCTCAGAAGCTGGAAGTTCAGTTTTGCATCCTTGTTGTAAGTCTGCAGGTTCCACAAAGCCCCTCCCTGTCACTCGAGCCTTATCAATGTGTTGGTTGCTGCCTCTAGGATGGGATCACCTGAGGCAGAGGAAGCACTGGACATGGGGCTCTGGCCCTTGGGTCCTGGCTGCAGCTACGGGAGCTCCATGTGACAGGGTTCTTATGTCCTGTGCTGAGATACAGATCATTGCTCAGCAAGCCCAGTGTTCACCTCCCGCTTGATCAGCCAACACAAGTCTCTGTGAGGCTGGTAGAGTGAGACATCATTAATACTGGGGAAGATTTGTGTTTTGTTTCTGCCTCAGATTCCCGTGGCAACACTGTGGGCCCCAGTCTCCAGTTTCTAAGAGAGAGAGAGTTTCTATCACCAGCCTAGAAGCAGAGAAATCCAGAGAAGTTTCCTGAGATCCACCCATGCGCTCTGTCTACGTTGGCCATGGTCCACCCCAGCTTGACACAGTGGTCCTGGGGCAGCTGCTTGCTTAACTTTTAGCAGCTTGGTTACGCTGATGACATTGCTGATTATTATTGTCTAAAACTGTATCCTCTCACATGGTAAACATTAGCAGTGCCCAGCCACAAATAATGTGAATTAGAATTAATTAAGAATTAAAAGTATGTTTTCTCAGTTACGTTAGCTACATTTCAAGTGTTCAGTAGCCACATATGACTAATGGCTACCCTGTTGTACAGCGTAAATATAGACATTTTTATGTCTTAGAAAATTATTTTGCTTAGCACTGCCCTAAATGTTGACCAGTGTTCCCTCACTGTGTTATAGCTCAGAGCATAAATCTCACCAGCTGTTAGTCTGGAAAACTGGGAGTCCTCAAAAGCTCTCCAGCTGGCGCAACCACTGTGGTCCTCAGATCTGCTCTGGAAGAGATTCCAGAATAACAGGAATGAACCTGGGCTGACAGATCCAGAAAAGAGACCCTTGGATTTCCACCGCAGCCCCTGCCATTGTGCCTGGCAGGGTCTGTCACAGCCCTTCCTCTCTCTTCCAAAACTACCTTTTCAGCATTTCACATGGATTTCAGAACCAAATTGCTAATCGTTTTGGGAGCAACATCTTTTCTGGATATCCTTTGTCCTCAACTTTGGGACTGGTTTATCGAGGAGAGGTATCATTCTGTGTTCTTTATAGGATCTGGCCTACTGATGGATGTAATAGGATCTGTTTCATCAATACCCATGAAAAGACTCACAGTCAAGATTGACTGGGACTCAGCATCTAAAATCCTATAAGATGCTAAGTCACAAACCAGCCATTAGATGGCAGACAAACCCCACAGTAAACACCAGAACTAAACCTGGCCTTAGAAATATTAGGAAAATCAACAGGGATATTTTAGGGCTAAAATGAGGTCTCATGTATGATCTAGGTTACATGGGAGGAGCTGCCACTGCACTGAGTTGTGGGAAATTCCCTCTGTGCTCTGTGCTCTGAGATTGGAAGTCCAGCCTTGTCCTCTCCACCGCCTTGGCTGAATCCCCAAACACCACCTGATATGGACTGAAACCAGTCAGAGGGGAGGCTGCCAATGGTCCCTGGAGTGGTTTCTTCCTGTTACCAAACAGCCACTGGGCCACGTGTGCTGCTCTGTCTCACGAAGTCCACCAGGGGAGAACCTGCCCACCCTGAGCTCTGGGGACAAAAGTCCCTCCAGTTGGGGCCTAGACCCACTGCCCATCTCCCCAGCACCTGCGGCTCTGTGATACCCCAGACCCCCTCAGGACAGTCAGTGTCCTTAGCAATGGGTGGGGAGGTACCACTCAGCCCAGGATGGATGTAGGTTGGGTCCTCAGCTTTCAGACCCTCAGGCTCTGTAGTGAGGAAGGGGTCATGGGATGGTGCAACTATTGCTGGTTTTAAATGTTTGTGCTCAATTTATCAAAGTTTAAAAATCATACCTTACACCAACAATTAAAGTTATATCTATTAACATATAAATGTGCATATTATACTTATTCCTAATATAGATGCATAGTATATCCAAATATATAAATATAACATATCTATATATGTATATGTAATATGTTATATTACAAATATACACTTATGCATGTAATTTTATGTTTGTTTATTTAGCAGCTGCTCATTTTCTTTCTAACCAGAACAGAGCCTGGCTGAGTAAAGACTCTAGGGACATTTGCTGTTCCTCCCTCTTTGGCTCCAGCAGGGTCCCAGCCACTCAGAACCAGTGAGGATAGAGCTGAGAGCAGCCGGCTCCAGGAGCCCAGCCCCAGCCCTAAGGGTCATGTACCTGAGACTTTCACACTGGCAGTGGACTCTATGCTCAATGCAGCACCCATGGGACTGTGAGCAGTTTCCTTCCCTGAAACCCCGTCAGGCAGCTCTGTGGGTAGGACCTTTGGTTCTTCCCAGGTCCTCAGTCCCATGGCTCAGGAGAACAGCTACTTCCTCCACAGCCCAGGGCCAGAGCCCAGCAATCTCAAGTAGTGCAAACTTCACCTTAGTCCTGGGCTGAGGACCCTATTCCAAATCTCTTCTCACTTATTCCCATAACTGAAAGCCTGTCCTGATCCTAAATGCAGAGGTCACATTTACATAGTTCTTAAAGTTAAAGATGTCATATGAGAAAGCAGAAATTTGATTTCATTTTCATCCTCATCCTGGCTTCTTCCAACTGTATCAGATCAAGGTGTTCATACATTCTCCTCCCCATACAACTTAACTCAGAAGCAAAGTGAAATTTAAAATGTGACAAAGCTCTTGGCAGCTATGCAGCAGTCATCCCCTTCTTCCTTTGGTGCATAGGGAACCAACTGTGTCCTGCCGTACATGGTGAGGGTGATAAGTTTCTCCCAGTCCAGGATAGGAGCAGGGATTAAGGGCACATGTGATCAGCTCCAAAATGATAATGTCAGGGGAGTGGACAGGGATCATGGGAAAATGGTTCTACCTCAGAAAAGGAGAGAAATTGAAGAGCTTTGCTTTGCATTGCTTCCTGTAACAGTTAAGAGAGGATATGACGCTTAGAGCTGCTGCGATCCTCTTGGGACCATAGGGCATTTACAACAACAGTGAAAAGCCAGTGATGATGCAGGTGCAAAGCAAAAATGGAGTAAGAATCCGAGGCCTTTCAGCTGTCACCAAGCTGTTGCACCAACCTTAAGTGCTCCAACCTTCAGACTTCTTGTCATTGCTTAAACCATTGCTATTATTTCTTTGACTTGTTTCTAAAATTATTCCAACTTATCTATAAAAGACACTTAAGAGAAAGATCCTGGCTAGGCCACAGACCTGTGCTTCAGAAGAAGAAACATATTATCATAAGTGTGTGTGCTTGTACGAGTCTGAGGCATGAAGGGCAGGAAACATGATAAGTGATATTCTCCCCTGGCACCTTTGTACTACTATGCCCATGGTGAGAGAAACCCAAACAATGTCAAAGAGTTCATCAATTCGGCTCTTTTGTTATCTCCATTTCTCCTTTTATATCCTAAGCATGAAACACCCCTTTTTTCTCCTTAATTCTCCCTCTTCCAAGGTCATGAATTGTTGCCAAGAAAGAGACAGGAACTTTTTGAAAAGCTAAAACCTGGTGATACTGTGCATCTCCTCAACACCAACATGGTTCTGCAAGTTTCCTCCCTTCTCAGTGGTTTTCTTATGGGGAGTTGCTGGCTGCCTCAGCCAGGTCTCTGTCAGAGGTTGCATTTGCAGGGTTTACTTAGCAAAACTTCCAGGCAGTTAGTGCCGGATTCCCAGGAGAGTAGCAGGATGGTGGGTCTGGATTCCCAGCATGCAGGAGGTCAGAGTGAGACCTGAGGGAAAGCTGTGGGTGTGAGAAGAAAGGGCTTAGAACTCAGACCTGTAGCCACGGCCTCTGGAACCCAATAGTGTACACTAAACAGATGGAGCTCAGGGGAAATCTGGTTTAAAGGTGTTACAGCCATCTGTCATCTTGTTTATGTTTCTAGTGCTACACAGGAATGGATTGGTGGAAGTTTTTATTGTGGAAATAATGCAAATGAAACCCCATTGCCTATAGTGAGTCACATGTTAGTTGTAGAATAAGTATTAAAGACTTTGATTTGAAAATGACATATGGTGATAATAATATCTTCCATAGCCTCTTTATTCTGAGATACTCAAGGGTGCATTTAAAGGAAACTGGTATACAAAATGTGCATATAATTTAGTGTGTGTGTGTGTTTATGGACACACATACACAAACCCTTTAGGGTGCATCATTTGGTTAAACTCTCACAATACCCCATGACTTCCAAATTTCTCCATTTCACATATGACAGAACCAGTTATGAGAGCTCATGACTGGTTTGCCCAAAGTCACATGGTCAGCAAATGCCCAAAGTCACATGGTCAGACCTGGGATTGAAACCCTGGTCTGTCTGACTTCAGTATGTTCCTTCTACATGGCCACTTTCATCCCATAGTTCAGCCCAAAGCCTATAAATAGGAAGAAGGGACCATAAAAACAGTATGGAATCCACAGCTTCCTGCTGCCTCTGTCACATGCCAGGCTGGCCCTAATCTTAAACTAGCCCCGTCTATGGTTTTCTCTTCAAAAGATAACCCTCTCAAAGTCGTTAAAAATTGTAAATGACTTTGCTTTATACTTTGGAACAGAAACACATCTTGCTTTCCCCTGACCCTGTTCACATCTCCTCTTTCCCTTCCAATCTCTCTAAGTCCTTCCTTCTCAGGTTCCAATCTCTCTAAGTCCTTTCTTCTCAGGTTGTGTTCTAACTTGCCTGCCTAACATGAAAACAAATACACAAACAAACAAACCCTCCTCTTTCTATCCGGTGCTATGAGACCTGATCCCTTAACTCTCCAACACACAATGGAAAAGAGTTAATCAAAGGATTTACTCTAGACATTTTCTACCTAAGAAGGATCCTAGTGCAAGTTCTCATAGAAAATGGTCTACATCTCTTGTCAAAATTGGCACCAGATTATAACAAGATGGAATGTTTCGGAGAACGGAGGACACCACACACTCCGAGAGGTAAAAGACATTTTTTCCCCTTGTATTAGTTTACCATTGCTACTGTTTAAATTGCCAAACCTTTCTGTCTTCTAGCAAATTTATTATCTTATGGTTCTGGAGATGAGAAGTCTAACTGAGCTAATATCAAGAGAACATAGGGCTCTATTCCTTCTAGAGGTTCTAGGAGAGAGAATCTGATTCTTTCCTTTGTAATCTTCAAGATGCCTCAACATTCCTGGCTCCGTGACCCCTTCCTCCATCACTCCAGCATCCCTCTCCATTGTCCCAGCTCCTGTCTGACTGCAACCCTCCTCCCTCCCTACTGTGAGGATCTTTGTGATTATATTGCTCTCATCTGGATGATCTAGGAGGTTCTCCCAAACTCAAAATCCTTAATCCTTAAGTAAGATGCATCCACTAAGTTTTGGGATTTTTTATTTTATTTTATTTATTTATTTATTTTTGCTATGTAAGTTAGAATTCATAGGTTCTAGATACTAGGATATGGACGGGATGCAGACAATCTTCATTTCACCCACAATTAATATCTTCCCCACAATTGTCCTTCTCTAAAGTAGAATTAAAAGTCACAAGGCATATTTATGAAGCAAGAGAGCTAGAAAATATCTTAGATTTGGGGCCCTCAAATCTACGGGTTTTAAATGCTGTGGGACACTTATTCCACTGCCTCTAATGTGGACGTCACAACGCGTAACTAGTTTTAGAGGCTCCTTTAATTTACTAACCCAGAAAAAATTCATTGCATAAAGACAATCTAAAATAGATTAGTGAAGGGAAATTAATTGCTTCCTGACCCTTCCTGTATTAGGGTTCTCTAGAGGGAAAGGACTAATAGGATAGATGTATACATGAAAGGGAGTTTATTAAGGAATATTGACGCACACAGTCACAAGGTGAAGTCCCGCAATAGGCTGTCTGCAAGCTGAGGAGGAAGGAAACAAGTTCGAGTCTCAAAACCTCAAAAGTAGGGAAGATGACAGTGCAGCCTTTAGTTTGTGACTGAAGGCCGACAAGCCCCTGGAAGACCACCAGTGTAAGTCCAAGAGTCCAAAAGCTGAAGAACTTGGAGTGTGATGTTTGAGGGCAGGAAGCTTCCAGCATGGTAGAATGATGAAGGTCAGAAGACTTAGCCAGTCTATTCCTTCCGCATTCCTCTGCCTGCTTTTCTGCTTTTATCCTAGCTGCACTAGCAGCTGATTAGATGGTGCCTACCCAGTTTGAGGGTGGTCTGCCTCTCCCAGTCCACTGACTCAAATGTTAATCTTCTTTGGCAACACCTTCACAGACACACCCAGGAACAATACTTTGCCTCTTTCAATCCAATCAACTTGACACTCAATGTGAACCATCACAATTACTATACATGATAAACACAGAAGTGATATTAATTCAGACCAGAGATATACCCCTGCCAACATTAAGGATTTGTCCACTATCTCAGTGAGGTTGACCAGTGACAAGGATTCTGCGCAGGCAACAAGTTTACACTGGGAGGGAGGCAGGAAAGTGAGGCAGGGAATAGTAGATGGATGGTAAAAGGCACCTCAACAAGTCCCCTAAATCTTAGGATGACTGAAGCTAAACCCCAAGTGGAAACAGGGAGGAAATGCCTCTGAATTATTCCACCTGAGAAGGGTGGGGGCGGGGGTATGTGCCTCCTCTCGCCATGAATGTGATTGTGAGTTGTCTGTCTTAGTGAGTTTTGTGCTGCTGTAACAGAACACCTGTGGCTAGATAATTTACAAAAAAACCGAAATGTATCTTCTCAAATTGGAAGATGGGATGTTTAAGATTAGGGTACCAGTAGGGGTCCAGTTTCTTTGCTTTTAAGATGATGCCTTGAACACCGAGCTTTCTGAAGAGAAGAAAGACCATGTACTGGCACAGCAGAAGAGCAGAGAAGAGAGACAACCCACTCCCATAAGCCCTGTTTATAGTGGCCTTAATCCATTCATGTGGGCAGAGCCTCATGACCTAAATGATTTCCATTAGGACCCACCTCCCAATACTGTTACACTAGAGATTAAGTTTACAACAGATGGATTTAGGGGGGAAACATCCAACCACAACACTTCCCTAAGGGATACTCATTCCAGGCCCTCTGGCCAGTCGTACATGCAGGCAGCACTGCCTGCCTCAGCTTCAGAAAGAGCACAGGACACATTGATGGCCACTGGAAGTCAGCAGAGGTACAGTGAAGGGCAAAGGCCCTGGGTACAGACAGGGGCTGCTACATCTATCCAGAAAAAAAGGTATGTGCAGGTGACTCTTGAAAAACATGTGTTTGAACTTTACAGATCCACTTATACTCAGATTTTCTTCCGCCTCTGCCACCTGTGAAACAGCAAGACCAACCTCTCTTATTCTTCCTTCTCTTCAACCTGCTCAATGTGAAGATGAGGAGGAAAAATCTTTATGATAATCCATTTCCACTTAATGAACGGTAAATATATTTTCTCATCCTTGTGATTTTTCTTAATAACATTTTTTCCTTTGCATACTTTATTGTAAAAATACAGTAGATAGTACATATAACATACTAGGATCAGAAACAGGATCAGAGGCAGGCTGCAAGTGCAGGAATCCAGGAAACACAATCTCAAATATGCTGCATTAGTATGATGATTACCTCAAACCAAAGGTATTTAGAAAGCACAAATGCGCAAAGGGGCTTTTCCTAAATATCACTTATCTGCCTAAAGGCAGATTATCCAGGAGAAAACCAATTGTCCTAGAAACTCTCCCTGGAAATGTGTATCTACCACCGAAGACATAACACGAGCTAAACCATAAGAGACTGGAAGTTGATAGTTTAGCCGGACAAGCTATGATTGATTCTTTTGAGGACCTACTTGTTTTCTCTTCGGTCATTTACTCTCCCTATGTCACCTACATTCCCCACTTTCCTCTCGCCTGTGGAGAATGCATAAGCGTCTAGAATTTACTGGGTTATTGTGATAATCACTGTCCTGTGTATTAAATATATTTTGTATATCTTTTCTCCTATTAATCTGTCCTTTGTCAATTCATTTTCAGCAAATATTTAGAGGGCAAAATAAACTTTCTTTTCATTCCTCTATATATGCAAATTCTCCTAAAATTCAGGCTCCTTAAAAGAGGACAAAATGTTTGTGCACTGGCTACATGACCATGATCTGGCCACCCTGAATCAGGCATCACTAATGCTCCCCAGAGTCTCCAGACTGCCACCCACTGATGCTGATGTAGTTGAGCCCAGTTCCCCTGCTGCTGATCCAGGTTGGAATGCCCTGGACCAAGTTAGAGAAGTGAGATATAATGAGTGAAATTCAGTGTCCAGTTTTATCTCGATCCATGTGATTTTTCCATGCACATCAGCATTTGCTTGATAACACATGGAGCCTCTCTCTCCTAAAGATACCAACAAGGGGCTGGCATCTTGGTCTGGACGATGTCCCATCTCATTGCTGAGCAGTAAAGGAGGAAATGGGTATTGATGGTGTATAGCAGGGACATACACCCATCAGCAGCCACTCGCACATAGGAGAGATGGTTAATTGAGCTGGTCTTTCTCTAGGGCCTCCCCTTTACCTATCTCCGGAGAGCCAGGCTCCAGAGGACCTGTGCCTGAGCCTCCAGGAACATGCTGGTGAGGATTGCAGCTCAGAGCATTATCCAGGGGATGTGTTCTTTCTTTGCCTACTTTGGAGACATTATCATTGCAGCCTAGATTGATTCAGAGTTTCAAGTTTATCCTAATCCACACACGTATAGTTGAATAAAGGAACAGTGCATCTGGCATCACTAGTCAGCCCTCCTTGCTGATGAACTGTGGAAATAATACCCAATGGCAGAAAAGAGAGTAGAATGGGAGGTGGGAGGTCCCAAAGCCAAAAATAAGATGCAGCCTTAGTATCTGAGTATTAAAGAGGCCTGTAGCTCTGACAATGGTGGACCTGGGAGTGACCCACGCATTGAGGAAACATCTCCTCTTTGTGTATCTGCAGTAAGTTGCTTGATCTTATACTGGTAAGAATAATGGCTTAAAGTCACGGCAAAAATACTTTCAAATATATTTAGCATAACATTAATAAAATTTATTTTTGTTTTTATTTTAAAAATGAACGATTTTACACACACAGAAATGTTGTAAGTGCAGCAGATAGTACCCTCCCTCCTCTTACTGGGATTGTTTAAGAGTATACTGAAGAGCTGATAACCCTGCCTTGGAAGACTTTACTGTGTGTTCCTTATAAACAAGCGTATTCTCCTGAACAATCTCTATACAAAAACGTAATACACTTCTCATTCTAGCCCTCAGGAACATGGCCTCTGAAGGTGAATCTGTGCTGCCCTGGCCTGACCTGAGACCCTGGGGACACTGCCCTGTGCTGAGTTACTGAGATGAGCCAGCCCTTCAGCCGTGCCCAGCCTGCCCACCCCCTGCTGATTTGCATGTTCCCAGAGCACAACCCCCTGCCATGAAGACTTCTTAATAGGCTGATCACACTCTGTGCAGGAGTCAGTCCCATCAGGACACAGCATGGACGTGAGGGCCCCCGCTCAGCTCCTGGGGCTCCTGCTGCTCTGGCTTCCAGGTAAGGAAGAAGAACCCTAAGAATTTACTCAACCAGTGTGCTCAGTACCTGGCAATTCAAGGAAGTTATCTTACAATATGATTAATTGTGTGGATATTTGTTTTTATGTTTCTGATCTCAGGTGCCAGATGTGACATTCAGATGACCCAGTCACCATCCTTTCTGTCTGCATCTTTAGGAGACAGTGTCACCATCACTTTCCAGACAAGTTAGGTCATTGGCCTGGGATTAGCCTGTATCAGCAGAAACCAGCAAAAGCTCCTGAGCTCCTAATCCATGCTGCACCCAGTTTGCAATCTGGGGTCCCATCATGGTTCAGTGGCGGTGGATCTGGAAGAGATTTCACTCTCACCATCAGCAGCCTACAGTCTGAAGATGTTATAGCTTATTATTTTCAGCAGGAGAGCAGTTTCCCTCCCACAGTGTTACAAATCAAAAAAATAACTCCTTAGAAAAGCAGATACGTGAGGCTGGGCTTCCCCGGCTGCTCCTCCTGGCACCTCCCTCTGCTGACAGCATTTTTCAGACTCAGCCACACTTTGATGGTATTGGTAGAGTGGATGATGAAGCCTCCTCTGCACCCTAACTCTTATATTCTCTTCATCCCAGCAGCCCAAATATGTTAATACCCCTCCTGATTTAAATGAAGGACAGAGATTATTACAAAAACCTGTAGAGTCTGGTTTATGGCTTCAGGTGGGACTCATAGAGCAGAGGAGAAGCCACAAAATCCTAAGAAGGAATTCTCTTAATACAGTGAATTATGGTCTAAACTAGTATTGAAGAGAAAATAAAATGTAGAGATGAATCTCTAAATATAATGTTTTATTTGGGAAAAAAAACTACAATAAGGGCCACATAGGAAGACCGGGTGTTCTTCGCTATCTACGAGGAACAAAGAGATTAGAGGTTTTACAGAATCGGAAAACATTTTACCTGTCACTCTTTAGGAAAGTTCCACGGCATGAGTAAGGGTTTGGGGAGCTGGGCATCTTCGAGTGGTAAGCAATGGTAGTGGGCAAAATTAGTCCTAGAGTTGTAGCAAGTTATCTCAGAGGCTATAGACAAAACTGGCTTCAGGTCACAACAGGCAGTTTCAGCAGTCAAACTTGCAGAGAATTACATTCTGCAAGCAGTGTTTGTACATTGAGTGCTTTTCCCTGCTGGTTTCTTGATGCAGTTTTAGTTAGGCATGACAATAATGACCCAATTCCTGTGATGAACTTTCACACTGTAACCTTTCCAAGCTTGGAATATAGTAGTCAGGGAAGCTGATACTAGAATCAGAGAATTCCCTGGTGTTCCCTCAGGAACCAGAGTGCAACTGTCCCTGAAGGTATGGACTGTGGAACCATGTGGTCCTCAGGCCTATCTGGGAAGCCCAGGGCTGAGGATACTGATGCTCTCAACTGCCTGCAGCACCTCTCCAGTCCACAACTCTGCCCATCTGTGCATCTCAGGTGCCAATTAATAATATGGAGTCTTCATTTTCTGAATTCCAAACCGCATGGGAGGACCCCTTATTGGGAATCTCTAGGAAACAAACAAAAAAATAGGGTATATTTCCCCAGGTAAAGATATTTTTCCCCAGTAAGACCATTTAGAAAATATGTATTTAAAACCACATGTTGAAAACACATCCAGCTTTATTTTCTAATTAATGCAAATTTACATTTGAAAACATTTGTAAGGTTGAAAAACACAATTATTTGTTCATGTAATGACCAAATACTTTTTACAACTAAATAGACTAAACATTTTTTAAAACTTACTAAATTAAAACAATAAATTAAAAGTGGTGTGAACTTTCGTTAGAAATTGTTGGACTTAATTCACCTGTGCAGTTTGGTTGGTGAGGTTGTTCATTCCTGCAACCTGCAATGAGAATCTTTTGCCCTCAGTAGTCACTGTCCTTCAGCCTTGGCCTCAGAAAAATACAGTGAATAGACTGTAGACAAGCTTAGTGCCTGCAGCAGAACCATACAGCTGAGCTCTGCCTTGATCAGCCAGATTATTGTGAACATGAGCATCCATGAACATGACAATGAATATTTAGTGTAATAAGCCACTGACTTTTGAGTCATTAGTTATCAATCATTAATGTGTAAATGCTGACTGATATGGCATAAAAGTAATTTTTCTTAAATTGATGGCAAAAATATGAATATTTAGTAATTAATTTTTAAAGTTACTGAAAGGAAACCAAAGAAGAGATTAAACAATATTTTAATGAATACAGTAAAATTTACCTCATTTATGGAAAAATGTATATATTTATTTTAAACACACACATAGGTACATATATATTTATTTGATACTGGTGGCTACACATATTTATATAATATTCCTTTTTATTATTAAGTTTATTCAGTGATGTATATGCAACATATGCATATGTATAAAATTATTATATAAATTAAATTGATTAAAATGATTTTGGTTATGCCACATTAAAAAAATTGCTACATAAGAATATTTCTAGAGGAAATTGTCTTGTAGTCTTTATTTTTTAAACTCTACAAATGCTTGTCCTCACTTTAAAATGTTTTGCTAACTCAATAGAGGTCCAAGGGTTAGGAATAGAGATAATATTGCCTAATGTTAAATATTAAATCATTGCATCCTTTGGAGGTTCCCATCATGTGTGTGCCCACAGTGATGATATGCTGGTTCGACTTGCATCATTGACATCATCAGAGATGCCCTGGAAGAGTGAAAATCACAACGGTGGGTAAACTGAAGAGTTACATCTGATGCTCACTTTGCAAAGAGAACAGCAATTTAATAACATCGGCTATTAGTTTTGACAGATCATCAGGTCTTAGAATAAATACAGCTGAAGGATGAAAGACACCACTCTTCTGGAAAGGCTATGACTAGACCTTTCAAAAATGAGCCGTTCATTTTTAGCACTTGAAATGCTATTCAAGTGAATGTCTATCTAAATGCCATGAGTGAGGAGGGGACTCTTAATAATCATAATGATTCAACACATGGACTTTAGTCAGTCACCTTTTCCAACTTTCCTAGAGACTGTCATGAACCAATGTCATGGGGGTTCATGCATGGGTTCAACAATATGAATTGCAGCTAACCAAGCTTCAAGGGCTACTGGGTTTTCTGATGTCCTGCTTACCTAGAAATGTGACCTGAACTGAACCACTAACATTGTACCACACGTCAGGGACCAGACTAATAGCTGGTGTCAGATGATCACAGTAGACCTAACCCAACATTTGGAGGTCAGTGACTATTTTCCTGCATGTGCATTTGCCTTTCCTGTCAGCCATGTTTCTGTGTAAAATCTTATTTGAGGACTTTCCAAGTGCTTTACTCAGAGTCAGGAAATTCTTCAATAATCTAGCATTGGACTAAGCAATTTATTTATAGCCAAAAAAATAAAAAGTGAAACAAAGTGTTTCTGTTCATGATCTTATCATGTGCACAAGTGCAGCTATCCCTATAGGAAAGAGAAAACCCGTTATTAGTCAAGCACAGCTGACACACAAGCTCTTGTGATAGTGAATTGCTATCCTACAAGTTGTGGTGGGTGCTCTGATTCACTAACCATATGTGGTGCTGTTTCCCATCAATAGAATATTTGTATCTTGAAAATGAGCAGCGGACTCATCATTAATTATTTGCCAACCGAACAACTTGAAATGTTCTATTTCTATTTCCTCAAGGCTGTGGTTTCTTAATCCAAAGGTTGATGGTTCTTAATCCAGAGAATGGACATGAGAATTATTCCATTAAATTGGAATAAATGTTAAGCCTGACCATTTAGAGTTCATATGATACAAGAGAAACTGTCAACACAGGGTGTTAGAGTGTGGGCTGGGATCCTAGATACATATGCTAAGCAAGGACAAATAGGATTGTTTCTAAGTATTTTAGAGAGAAAGTTGAGAGTATAGAGGACCTTCAGGAATGTTTCTACTTTTTGCATTTTCATAGGTAAATCTAATAGAGCACTTCAGTAGACTTCAGAATGAGATTTTAAGGAACACACTCAGGTGAAGCATCGCACGCACTTGGAACACTAGTGAGGCAAAGGGAAGATGAAACACATAGTGAGATAAGGAGATGTGAATCCCAGAGGCAGCCTCTTGCTCACCTTAAGAGATACTATAAAAATTCCTCCATTTATCCCTTCTCATTTGTTTTGTCACTAAATCAGTTGGAGCCGAGAGAAACCGTTATGGATGGTTAAGCAGAAAGGTGTTTATTGTCACGGATTAAATGGAATAAAAACATTTGAAAGACCACAAGACTAGGCTCAGGCAACTCCACGTACTCATTTTCCTATCCCTGGATTCCCCTGTGTTTTCTATGAACAAGAAATATACTTTCATTGTGACAGAAACCTGGCAAGACAAGTTGTTGGACCCACAGACCTATGCTGCCTGGCTGGGATCCACACCCGGAAAATGAGCACCCCTTAGTGAGATCTGACATCTCTTCTCCCTCCTCTCAATCTAAAGCCATTGTACACTAATGCATTTGATGGGCAGAGTCTTCACCACATCTGGGACTTAGGAAGCCAAGGACTTGAGGGATTAACCTTGCCAGACTCTATCCTAGAGAAAGTCCTACCAGAAACCAGAGGATAAACAGAATAAGAAGGAAACTGATTCACAATAACTGAATAAGTCATGCATACACTTACATATGTTAAATAATTTAATCTCTTTTCTTCCTTCCTTTAAAAATGTTTAAACAAAGTGTTTTCATTATAAGTTAAACCATAGATTAAATAATATCCAGACTGATTTATGACTAATGAGAGAAGGTGATTTTTTTCCTAGATGCTGTTGGACAGAATGGATTGAAGCATCCCCACATTTTGGGTAGAGGAGAGTGTGCTGTTATTTGTAAAGGAAATCTTTTCATTATATTAGGTAGTAGCATGGTGCTCTTGACATTATTAATGCCTGGAAATTCAAGTGCGGAAAGATGTGTATTTATGATAGAAAGCCACAGGGTGAACAGGGGGAAGAAATAGCCTCTGCCCTAACAAAAATTAATGAGTCAGCATGAGACTGAAATAGTGATCTAATCAACACACAGAGGGAGAGCTGCAGGCCAGTGGGTCAGATCTCTGGCACCAGGGAACAGATCTACTATCATTCTTGGGGCACTAGTGAGAGGGGCAGCTCTCTTCTGATGGAGGCAGCGTGAATGTAAAACCCCAAGCAGCAGGGGCTCCTTCCACAGGCTGCATCAGCAGTGCAGTTCTAGGAACTGTTGTTAGAAGCTTTGTCTGAAGCCTGTTTCTTAAGGTTTACAAACAATTTTTGAGCATTTCAAAATGCCATAATAAATTCTTTTCTGCTTGGTGGACTTGTATATGCAACCAAGATCAAAAGCTAATCTGTACTGAGAGCCTCAATACAACCTCCTTTTTTTTTTTTTTTTTTTTTTTTTTGATAATTATAAAGTGTTTTGGATGGACCTGCCAGAGGAGGCCAACGAACATCCTTCCATGTCATAAAAAGTGCAACCATGTAAGCACAAAGGGAATTGCCAAATTCTCAAACAGTTGCACTGTTTTATGGTACAAAATGAGGAAGGCAAAACTTGTAGCTTCACTATCAAGGAAAAATGTTTTTAACAATGTCTTCCACAATCACTCTTCACTTTGTAGTAAGACCTGTGTGAAGCAAAATATTGTCCTTTCCTTATCTATGAGTGACACCCAAGGGGTTTTTTGACTTTGTAAACTACTGTCTTCTCAGCATAAAAAGCAGAAAGGTACAGACAATTAAAAACTTAACATCTTTAATGCCAAAAATATAAATAGCCATAGAAAATGTATATGAATGTATAAAATATAAAATGTTTGTGCATCAAAGGGCATAATCAACACAGTGAAAATACAACTTGTGGAATAAAAAAAGTATTTGTAAATTATATATCTGGTAAGGGGTTAATAATATCCAATATATAATAATAAGTCCTACAGGTCAACAGGAAACTTTCAATTATTGGAAAAACCAGATTAAAATAAGGGAAAGGATTTGAATAGACGTTTCTCCAGCGAAGACTGATGAATGGCCAATAAACACAGGAAAAGATGCTCCACATCACTAATTCTTAGGGCAATGAAAACAAAATACACTTTATACATATAAGGATGGTTTTCCTCAACAGAAAATTAAAACTGTTCATGAGAATTTGGAGAAACTGGAAATCTTGTGGACACTGTTGTGGGGATGTAAAATGGTCACCTAGTATAAGAAACTACATGCCAATTCCTCAATAAATTAAAAATAGAAATACTATATAATTCAGCAATTCCACAATTGGATATACATCCTAATAACTGGCAACATTAACTTGAAGAAATATTTATATACTCACATTCAGAGAATTATTGTTCATAATAGCCAAAAGGTGGAATCAACTCAAATGTTCATGTAGGGAAGGGTGGATAAACGAAATGTGGCGCATATATATGTATATATACACACACACACAGTGGAATGTTATTCAACTTTCCAAAGGAAGGAAATTCTGATACAGGCTCCCACACAGATGAACAGTGAAGGTATTATGCTCAGCAAAATCAGCAAGTCACAGGACTAATGAGGTGTGATTCCACTACAGTATTTGCAGCACAGTCTCCAGTTGGCCTTGGACCAAGCCAGTCTCCTCCCCTTTCTCAGTCTTAGTTTCCAAGAATCCCTGTAGAATGTTCTGGGAATGTAACATCCTGAGATAGGGCAGTATTGGCCACCACAGCACAGGCTCAGTTCCAGTCCCCTTGTACCCGGAAAGAGCCAGGTTCTGGCTGCATGTTCTCATGGCCCAATAACTAGAAGCAGACAAACTAGGAAAGAAGGGAATTTATTGCTATAATCGGATACAGGAAGAAGGTCAGAGATCATTCCACCAGACCAACTCAAAGTGTTGCAATTTTCTTTTTTTTTGAGCGGGTAGGGGGATGGAGTCTGGCTCTGTTGCCCAGGCTGGAGTGCAGTGCCACGATTTCAGCTGACTGCAACCTCTGCCTCCCAGGTTCAAGCGATTCTCCTACCTCATCCTCCCTAGTTACTGGGGCTACAGGCACCTTGCTGCCACACCCAGCTACTTTTTGTATTTGTAGTAGAGGCAGGGTTTCACCATATTGGCCAGGCTGAAAGTGTTACAATTTTCTTAGTGCTCATATAGGTTGGCGTTATGTGCCTGCGTGCAGTATAACATTCGCCTAAGTCTATAGGCAACTAATTTTGTTTCAACTAGGTCAGAGGCCAAAGCAATGCAAAGTCTGATTAAGCTGTAAGAGCCGCAGGCTGTCTCCTAAATTCTAATTAGTGAGGACTGTAGTACCTGAGTGATTATTTCTATCTTATCTCATTTACAGCTTGGTCCAGAGAGCTGCCTTAGACTCTCCAGTGAATCTATTCAAACAACTGCCTCTGTTACCTTGACTCATCTCATTTTGTTGACCCAAGATGAGTCCTGTCACTAGGAATGCAAGGCTGGCTCCATTATTTTGACTTGCTCCAGGTTAGGGAGACGCTTATGCAAGCCTCCCATTGATCATATATTTTATTTCTAGCTTTGATGCCTGGGAACCAATTTTCCTAGGTTTAAATATTTGCTCAGTGTTAAGGCAGTGCTGTGGAAATTTGTCGGTGTAACCGGAATGCTATGCAGGCCTGTGTGTGTGACTGTCGTGCAGACCTGTCTGACCATTTTCTTTACTGAGACTGATAATGGTCATTCCACCCAATGGGCCAAACTACATGCAATGGTAATGGCCATGCAGGCCTTTCTGCCACCTCTTGCTACATTTTTACCAACTCATGGGCCATTGCCAACAGTCTAGCTATCTGATCAGGAAAATAGCAATGCAACTGAGTGACTGGACTATTAAAGCATCCCCTCTGTGGAGAAAAGGACTATGGTAGCAGCTTGCCACCTGTAAGAGACAAATATCTCACTCAACTGGATGCTGGGATTCCCATGACCACCCTTGAGATGAACTTATGTCATGTTTTTGGATGCCCACTGAGATTTCACTCTGACCAAGGAAAGTTCTTTACTGCTCAAGCCACATGTCAACGGACACACTCTCATGGGATATGATGGACTTTCCATATACCTTGTCATCCATGGATCTATTTAATGCTAGAAGAGCTGACTCACTCACAAAGCAACTGAAGAGTGTACATCAAGACAATCTGTTAATAGGGTGATACCCCATCTGACTATGGCAATTGGACATTAAATGCTGCATTGCAGAGCAAGGGAAACCTGGCATGGATGTGCAGGTTAAAAAATCCTGAGCTGAGTACGGAAGAAGTTGGATCAGACCAGGCGCCTGATTGGGCTGCCACTGTGAAATCCCAAACTCAATGTTTCCAATCATTTTTTTTTCCTTTTATAGTGCATGTTCTTGGGAGTGTTGCAGTCTAGGCCACCATACTAACCCAGACAGGCCTCCTAACTCTAATGTGGATGGAATGATTCCCCTGTGTGCCTTCTATGGGTTCCACAGGATCAAGAAATACCAGGGTGTTAGGGTACTTCTGCTGGTACAGGGGACATCTGATTCCTCCATTAGGGTGGATGACGTTATCAGACATGTCAAGTTTTTACAGTACATGACCTCCCTTCTAGAACTGGACAACCGAGGCTGAAGGGACTGGGTCAAGCAACAAGAGTAATGGGTGCCCAAAGAGGTTGTACTCTTGAACAGAGACAGACAGATTGAGTCCCTCCACTAACCAGCCCAACTCCTGTGGATGGGTAGAGGATGCCTGAGATCCTGGGGTGGGTGGGAGATGGGGCACTGACCTGTCAATCTGCTTTTCCTGCAAGGACTAGGCAGCAGAGACCCAGAAGCTTCACGTCTTTGTTAGGCTCTTCCAAGCTTCACGTCTTTGTTAGGCTCTTCCAAGCCACCACAGATAATTTGACATAACACTGTATCTGCATCCCAGACCTCACCCTGTCACTGACTGAAGTGGTTCTTTCATCCTACTAATGGTAAACTACACCAGCTATATAGGATAAAAAGACTTCTGGAGATTCATGTTACTGATGGTAGATAACAATGCAAATTACTTAATGCCACTGAACTGTGCACTCAATAATGACTAAGATGGCCAATTTTGTGTTTTCTGTATTTTACCATATTTAAAAATTGTGACATCTATAATATTGTTGCCTCCTAAGAAATTGTACTATTTTCTAATTGTCTGAGAAAATGTAAATAAATAAACAATCACTTTGGGATGCCATTTTTCATACCATGTTTTGACAAACAATAGTTTTCTAATGTTTACTTTTAGGGTTGAAATTAGAATTCTTTTTTTCTGACTCCTAAGTCAAATGGTATTTTGCTCCAAGTACATTGCCTTATGAAGTAGGAAAATAATAAATATCGAGAATGATTATTACTACTATTAAAACTCCCTTTACATCTCCTATTACCATCCTAAATATTGCAGCTTAGTTAAAGTCTTTGAAAAGTGGCTTGGATAGTATTGATTCTGTCCTCAAACTCCTGAAACACGACAATGACAGAGACCTAGCAAGAAAATGCTAAGAAAAACATAGTTTTTATGACCATTAGCTGTTCTGGTCACTGTTTTCGGTGAATTGAGTAATTTTTTAAAAAGTAATTGAAATGTGGGAACTTTCATACACTCTTAGTGGAAGTGTAAAATGGTATGACAGCTTTGGAAAACAGTTTGGCAGAGTCTTAAACACCTGTTGTAGTCAACCACCCTCTTCCAACGAATGTAGAATTTTCTGTTCTTTACTGGCACGACTTACGTAAGTAGTGATTACAAGTCTGGAGTTCCAACTGCGGATGTGCTCTCCAACACTCGGTGTATGTAAAGAAGATAAATAATATTAACAAAAGTTAGGCAACTATGAATTTTAAAAAGCTATTTGACAAAGAATTCATACTTCCTTCTCTCCAAAATTACCTGATGATTCATGCAGGAGTGAGCCTGGTTTGATGCCTCTCTCCTTATGATGATAGAAGAGAGGCACCTCCTGAAATTGGTGAAACCCTGCTCCCTGCACCTATAACCACAACTCGGTCCCCTTCGTCCTTTGATCTAGTCCTTGGTTCTGTGTCTCAGTCCCACCTAATCTGTGACTCAAACAACATTTGTCAGGAAAGATTCGGGATAGACTAGACTTCTCAAGACTCCCTAGAGGTGTCAGAGATTCCTCGACCATCATCTGTTCACCTCTAGAGGGAGCTGTGGATACGAAGAAAAGCAGAGCTTATAAATCTTCCAGCTGCTTTTACCCCCACTGTACTCCACAAAAACTACAAAAATCACAACAACAACAAGAACCGTAACAACATCCACAACACCACAGGACAAGCCTCCACTGTTTCCAATGCTTTCATTTCAGTAAATCTTCTCTGCCTTTATCTCAAGCGGCTAGGCATTTTGATAGTCATGGGAATAGTATTGGAGCCTTCTGTTCATAACAGGAAAAGTAGGGAAGTCTTTGGGCAATGCAGGACTTCCTCAAGTCAGTCACTCTTCAATTTTGGGATCATCATTTCACACATATACACAGCAGGTTTCTAACATGTATCTAGAAATCTATGAAGTAATATGTACTATTAATCCATATGACAGAGCCTGTGTTTTCTATTGTATTGTATTTCCCTGGGTGCTTCTGTCATTATTTTATTTTATTTTAGCTTTTGTCATTAAAACTAGAGTATTTAAAATGTAAATTTTAAATTTTAACTCAAAAATTAGCACATTCATGACACTCTAATTTCTTAGAACCTAAATAGATAAAATCCTCTATTTTATAAGAAAGTACCCTAATGAATATGCTTATTTCTGAGACAATTTGCAAAATTTCAAGACAACAAGCCTGAAGAAATTATTCTGAAACAGGCTTCCAAGTAATGATGGTAGTTTTTCCTCATTGTGAGTCATGGGACAAGAATTAGACAAAAAGATAACAAAGCAGAATAAGGATTACATAAGAAAGAAGGACAACAATAGGACATGTTAACCTTTTATAGGATAAAGTTTTAGTAATATTTGATGAGAAGAAATGCATTGAACAGAACTTGGTGGAGCTGACTGAAGACCTGACTAACTTATTGTTTTAAGACCAAATAATTAGAATTTTGAGAGTTGCAACCAGATGAATGGAAGAAAGGCTGTAGAACCAAGGCTGTGGTTGAAACACATTTGATTAACTTCGAGAATATTTTCCATGCACGTCTGTTAAGGATGATAATTATAATGCTAAATATTTTAACAATCCCAACAACAAAATTAACAACAGTGTACATACTGTCCTAAATAACGTTGTAAATGCTTTATATTATTTAAGCTGTACATAGCACTGTAAGGTATATCCTACTATTGTCATCATTTCACAGATAAAGAAACTGAGGTAAAGGGAGGTTATGTAACTTGATCAATTTTAAGCAATCCATGAGCAATGGAGCTTCCTCACCAGCCCAGAGAGTACTTCAGGGCCTGCCATGGTAACTTCTGGACTATTGGAGGGAAAATAAACCTAGCTAAGGATGAAGCTCCAATTCCTGAATGAATGATGATTACCTCTGAACTTGCTTTCACCTGACATGGGAAAGTAAATGATTTTTAACAGCTTTAGGAAAACAGCAGAATTTTTGTGAATTTGAATCAGTACTATGAACAGAGGAATTTTTAAAAATTGTTAATTTGAAGAGGCTCTGAGTCTAGGTTGATGAATGTGTTGTTCAGAATAGCGTGGTGGATAGATTAGAGGATCACAAAAGGAATAGTTCTTTGCCTGCATGGACAGAACCATCTTCTGTCTTTAGGGAAATGGTATCACTACCCTGAGGGTTTGGAGCCCAGGTCTCACTTACCTGTGCCGTTGTGAAAGTCCTCGCACCCACAGTGCTGAGGTTAATTGAATGTTACTCTTTTAATTCCTGAAAAGAATGAGACAGCTTCTGGACCCTCAGAAAAGATCACTAACAGGTAAATACAAGTATATCCGGAAGATAAAGTTGTAATAGACTCTTCTTTTCAACCTGATCCATCATGCAATTAGGGAGTTGACTAGGTACAGTTGGAGAACAAAGAGAAAAATGAAACCACAGCCTTGTATTTTGTTTCTAACAGACTTGTGCCAAACATTCTGTGGCTGAATCTAGGTGATGGCGAGACAAGAGAACACAGGGGTTAAATTCTTTGGCCACAGGGGAGAAGTTCTAGCCTCAGGCTGAGCCAACGGCCTTTTCTGGCCTGATCACCTGGGCATGGGCTGCTGACTGCAGAGAGGGGAGGCAGATGGTCTCAGCAGCCGGAAGCCCAGCACCTGCCCCAGCTGCTTTGCATGTCCCTCCCAGCCGCCCTGCAGTCCAGAGCCCATATCAATGCCTGGGTCAGAGCTCTGGAGAGGAACTGCTCAGTTAGGACCCAGAGAGAACCATGGAAATCCCAGCTCAGCTTCTCTTCCTCCTGCTAGTCTGGCTCCCAGGTGAGGGGAGCATGGGATGGTTTTGCATGTCAGTGAAAACCCTTTCAAGTTTGTGGGGTCCTATTACGTGGCAACTCTGCTCAGTCAAAGCAATAGTTAAAGCTCAATATGAAGCAATAATTCTGGCTCTACTAGGAAGACAGCGGGTTTGATCTAAATTACACTGGGTGACTTTTCTGTTTTCTTTCCAATCTCAGATACCACCGGAGAAATTGTGTTGACGCAGTCTCCAGCCACCCTGTCTTTGTCTCCAGGGGAAACAGCCACCCTCTCCTGCAGGGCCAGTCAGAGTGTTGGCAGCAGCTTAGCCTGGTACCAGCAGAAACCTGGCCAGGTTCCCAGGCTCCTCATCTATGGTGCATCCAGCAGGGCCACTGGCATCCCAGACAGGTTCAGTGGCAGCGGGTCTGGGACAGAGTTCACCCTCACCATCAGCAGCCTGCAGCCTGAAGATTTTGCAGTGTATTACTGTCAGAAGTATAGTAGCTCCCCTCCCACAGTGATTCAACTTGAAACAAAAACCTCTGCAAGACCTTCATTGTTTACTAGATTATACAAGCTGCTTCCTTTACAGATAGCTGCTGCAATGACAACTCAATTTTAGCATCTCTTCTCTGCCTGGGCATTTTGAGGATCTGAAAAAAAGTAATCCCTTGATGTATTTAGACTCTGATTCCTGCATTTTTCCTCAGATCAAGATGGACAGCCAGGTTTAAACACAGTTTCACAGTAATGGCCACTGGATCAGATTTACATCAGTGGACATCAATAAGTGTCCCAACCAGAGCCATAAGGCAACAAAAATAGCAACAAAAATAATCAAAATTGGAAAAGAAGAATTAAAGCTGTTATAATTCACTGATGAGGGATTGTGTGCAGATAAAATTCAAATTTGTCTACAGAGAAACTATTAAAATTGATACGAGAAATAGAAAATCATTAGATTCAAGATCAACTTATTAATTCATAGATTCAAAAATCAATTTTATTTCTGTATAACTGAAAAACATGCTAAAAATTAACATTATAAAACAAACACACCATTTACAAAAACATCAAAGTATCAATTATTTAGAAAAAGCAGACTAAAAATACACTGATGTCTCCAGAATATTATTTTGAAAAATAAAAGAAAACCTAAATAAATAGAAATTCATATTATGCTCAAAGACTGAATGTCTCAGTATTATAAAAATGTCAGTTCTTCAAAGATTAAAACATTTATTATGTATAAGAAAAATCAAAATCCTAAAGTATACTCAAATTTATATTAAGAAGCTAATCTAAATATTATGTGGGAATGTCAAGGGTGTAGAATAGCCACAGTGAACCTGAAGAAACACCAAAATGAGAACTTACAGTGCCTGAATGCCTGGAATATAGTGTGGGTGACAGTATGGTGATGGTGAGATCAGAAGTTTAAAAATTTGCTAACATGTGTATTTTTGGAAATAATTACTATGCACATATAGCCAAACCCTCTTCAACTGTGCCACCAGAATCTCACATTTCCAGAATTAGTTTCTCACAGTGTGATTCTTAACATGGCATCAATAATTCTCAGTCTCCCCAGTAAACGCAACTCAGTGCATGGTGCAGCTATCCATTTGATTTCTACAATATTGTAAATGGTAGAAAATTATATTTATTTATCCAACAGTTGACTCAGTAAGAGCTGTTCATTCGCAGAGAAGTACCCTGTTTTAATAAATTCCAAAGCTAAGAAAGTCAGTGAATGACCAAGTAGGAAGAGTGATAGGAACAGCTGTCTTAGCTTTGTCCAAGGCTTCCTTCCAAAAGGGATTTCACTGGTCACTTTCATTTATCACCACCAGTAATTTATTATAATTTATTGTAAGGTAGTTCACTGAATATTATATGAAAGTGAAAAACAGAGTAGTTGTACCAGTACTGGAAGCACTGTTTCTACTGAATACCAGTTTTTCACACTACTGTAAAGTCAAAACATCTTAAGTCCAACCACCATGAATTAGGGACTTACTGTAAGTTCAGGGAAGTAACTATAAAGAAACTCACAAATTTTAAGAAAAATAGAATATATTCCTGATAGAGGTACAGGAATATATTATCTAAAATGTACAGTTTTTCATAAAAAAAAAAATCCTGCGAAGAAACAGAAAAGTATGATCAATATTGAGGGAGCAAAACAAAACAACTATAGCAAGAAAACACAGTCAATGAAAGCTGATTCTGACTTGTCCTAAATATCAGCTTTAGCAAAGACTACAAAGCAGTTATTACATAGATGTTTAAATAATTATTCTTAAAACTATGATCACATAGTTTTAAAGACATAAAGAGGTATAAAGACAATGACTCAGCAAATGGAAACTCTTAAAAAATAGAAACTATGGAAAAGAATCAAGCGGGAATTCTAGAAACAAAAAGTACAATAACTCAACTGAAAAATATATTAGATAAGTCCAACATCAGTTTAAGATGGCAAAAGATTCAGTGAACTTAAAAATAGATATACTGAAATTATTGAACCTAAATACAGAAAGGGGTTTAAGAAAAAATGTACAGGACTTGACAGAATTATAGCTCATGTTGGAAGATACCAACAAGTGTGTAAAGGGAGTCACAAAGAAAACAGAGAGAGAGAAAGTGATCAAAAAATACTTGGAATAGTAATGACAACAGCTTTTTAAAAATAATGAACCACAAAGGTAATTTAATCTATAGATGAAAGAAATTCAGTGAAATCCTTTTAGGATATAACATGAGATTAATAACAAAATACATTATACTTAAAAATGTTGGAAGACAAAGAGAAATTCATGAATGTGTCAGGACTAAAAGCTATCTCTACATATGACACAATAATGCCATTGGTTAAGTTTTCATTAGGACTGAGGGAGGCTGGAAGACATTGGAATGACATATTTAAATACTAAAAGGAAATAAAAGAGGACAACCAGCAATTTTGTTTCTGGTGAAAATATTCTTCAGAACTGAAAATATTCCTTGATAAACAGAATAAATTCATTAATAGCAGCTATGCCTTATAAGAAATTCAAGAGGAAATGAGATGGTGCCTGACATGAGACTGTAAGAAATAAAATAGAAGCCTATGGTCCCATTGTGCTCCTTCTACCCCACATGTGCGTGGTTGTCTGTCTCTCTTGATGCATGGCAGAATCTGGTTGAAATGAGAGTTGATCAGAACTTTATCTTCTAAGTATGGTTTTCACTTCCTGCTTAGTGATCTCTCCTGAGGGTCCTGAAGCATCCTCAAAGAGTAACACTCAAGTAACCCCAGCACTGCAGGTGCAAGGATGTCACAATTGCACAGATGAGCAGGACTCAGACTCTGACCCCTCAGAGTACCGATATCCACTTCCTGAAGACAGACAATGGTGCTGTCCAAGCAGGCAGGTAGCAACTCCTTGAGTGATTTTTAAACTTCCATACCACTCATTCTGCACAATGTTTTCATCAACCCAGACTCAGGACCTCTTCTCCTTAATAGTTTTGAAAAACTCTGTTCATGTTGCTGAATCTCATTTACTATAAATCTGTTCCTTTGCTCCAAGTAGTTAAACTATTTTGCTTTCCCAGTCTTTCTCTAAGTCTCAAGGAAGCAGTTTTATTAATGGTACTCCAAATTCCAATGGAATATTCATCCATTCTGGAATTAGAGCTTCATGCACAGCCAGAAAACACCCATGCAACAGTCCACATCTTATCTTGGCAGTCCCTGAAGTCAAACCTTTGGGGTTGCAGAGACAACTTTAATGCTTACAGTTTGTATGGCATTAGTAAAGTTACTTAATCTTCCGTTGCCTCAGTTTCCATATCTGCGATACTGTGACAATAATAGGTTCTACCTTATAGATCTATTTACAGTTTAAACATGGTAAAGTACTTAGAACAGTATCCAACATATAATACATGGTTCTATAAATTTTGATGGTCTTATTGCTGTAATACTTAACACCATAATAATCATCATTTTCATAACTCGACTAACTTTACAGAAACTTATGAGTAAAAGTATTAAATTCAGTTCAAGTTCATTTCATCTACAGCCCATTAGATGATAGAATGGGGTGTTTCACTACAACTAACAACTAGCTAACAACTCTTAAACTCCTAATGATTTGGTATTGATCGATGCTAACATGCTCAGACCTTTAATCATGCCCACCCATATCTGTCCAATGTCTTTCTTCTCAACATCCATTATCAAAATGTTATCCCATGAAAGATTCAAATATCGTATTGCTGTCGCTTTTTTTTTTTTTTTTTTTTTTTTTGAGACCGAGTCTTGCTCTCTCGCCCAGGCAGGAGTGCAGTGGTGTGATCTCGGCTCACTGCAAGCTCCACCTCCTGGGTTCACATCATTCTTCTGCCTGCCTCAGCCTCCCGAGTAGCTGGGACTACAGGCGCCCACCACCACACCCAGCTAATTTTTTGTATTTTTAGTAGAGATGGGGTTTCACCGTATTAGCCAGGATGGTCTGTATCTCCTGACTTTGTGATCCGCCTGCCTCGACCGCCCAAAGTGCTGGGATTACAGACGTGAGGCACCACGCCCAGCCACTGTCGCTCTTTTTAATGTAATCCTTATTCCATCTTTTACATCTTTTCTCTATCTAGTATTTGTGCAGTAACTCACAACTGAATCTCAAGTTTTTTTTGACATGCTTCTATGCTAATAATGTAGTTTATTCAATGTAGTTTATTCTCTTATTTGCTGAATTGCTGTGAAAACAAACTATTTTAAGCTCAGGCCCTTCTAAGACCTCAGACCTACAGGGCGCACACACACACATACACACACACACACACACAAAGAGCTAAGTGAAAATGTATGAATAAGAGTGATTTGGTAAACTGAAGTGTCACTTCGCCTTTTTAAAAAGCCATCTATTTTTTCAGGCAAGAGTTTTCAAGTTGTGTACATTTGATTTTTAAAAATAAGCCATGTGTGACTTTATCAAACATTTTTCTTCTAAAGCCTTTTTTCTCCAAAAGCCAAGGACATGTTAACTATATCCTGTAAAGTCTGATTGACTCTTCTGTGATATTTTCTCTATGTATATCCTAAAGTCTCTATTTTATTCTAATTTTTTTTTACCTTTCACAATCATCCAAAGTCACAATTCCATTCATTAGTCAACTACATCATAAATGGAAAAATTGGAAAAGTACCTGTTTTTAGAAATGATTGTCAGGCATATGTAATCACACCTTCTTTAACTGAAGGACCTGAATCTCATATTTCCAGAAATAGTGTCTGAACTATATACATCCAGATATGGCACAGATGGTGCCTCAGTCTCCTCAGGAGAAGTAGCTCAGTGTAAGCTATACCTGTCCATTTGATGTCTACAAAATTCTACATGTAGAAAATTCTATTTATTTATCGAAATTGTTGAGTTTTTAACAACTGTACACTTGTAGATAATATCATGTTTTAATAATTGCCTCTTTTGCTATCTCCAGGCTACCAACACTTCAGTGGCAGATGGCAGAAATATTTGTCATTTAAAAGTGAACTAGTTTATTTATTGCCAGGTTTGTTGGCTCACAGCTGTAATCCCAGCACTTTGGGAGACTGAGATAGGAGGATCACTTGCATCCAGGAGTTCAAGACCATCTTGGGCAGCATAGCAAAACCACACCTCAACAAAAAATAAAAAATATGGCCAGGCCTGGTGGCTTGTACCTGTGGTCACAGCTAGTTGGAAGGTTAAGGTGGGAGGATTGCTTGAACCCGGGTGGATGAAGCTGTGGTGAGCTGTGATCACACCACTGCACTCCAGTGTGGGGAATGAAGTAAGACCCTGTCTCAAAAAAGTAAAAAAAAAAAATTCTTCAATATTCTCTATTGTGCAGTAAACTTTAAATGGTTTAAGTCTTAAAAACAAAAGTTAAAACAGGTTGAAACAGGAATAGATTATTCCTTTAAAAAAAGTCAGCAAATGACCAAACAAGAAGAGTGATTGAAGCAGTTGTCTTAGCTTTGTTTAAAACTTCCTTCCCAAAAAGTGTTTCTGCTTATATTCACTAATCATTACCAACAATAAAACATGTTGACATTATATAGCTTCTGATATGATGCATTGAGGATACATCCCATCTGTAATATTTTCTCTAAAAATGAAAGATGTGAATTTAATCAATATAAGATATCTGATAAAATCAGTTAAAGGCACATTCTCCAAAGTAATTGACCAGTACACTTCAAAAGTTTCAAGATCATGAAAGACAAATAAAACTGAGAAACTGGGAAATACTGAGGATAGAACAATTAAATAACTAATGAGATACTGGATTTTATCCTGGACCTAAAAAGGATATGACTGGAAAATCAGTGAAATCCAAATAGGATTGCAAATTACTTAACTAATAGCATTGTATCTATGTTAATTTTCTAGTTTTGATATTTATACTACAATATGCTTGATGCTGACATATGAAGAAGTTGAAGAAAGAGTATATGGGAATAATCTTTATGATAGTATTCAAATTTTAAGCCTAGAAGCATTTCAAAATTAATCAAAATATATAAATAAAAATAACTAAGAAAACAGCATGGATTCTTATTAAACAACTTCATAAAATTCATCATATTTTCCACCTTTCACTATCTGTGTTTCTCTTTTCTGTTATAGAGCACCCTGGTTCCCACTATATGGAGTATATTCACTTATTTACTCAATTCTAGAATATGCATAAGGTGTTTTAAAATTGATAGTGCATTCCTCTGAGAATGCAAAATCTAAGAATTAGAGTTCCATATTGTTAAGAGCTTTCTTTCTCTTTAAAAGTGAGGGTATTGAGTTCAAATTCTCAACTTCGAAATGGTTTATATTTGTTCATACCGCCATTCTTTCAGTGTGGCAATTGTGTTCATTTAAATTTGGTTTAATGAAGATATCTCTGTTTATGGTGTCACAAAGAGTTAATTAAATCCTCCCAGCAAAAATAAACAACAAACATAAATATAAGTATAAAGCTAAAAAAAAGCTCAAAATATATCAGCACTCTGATAATTGACAAAACATTAAAAAAATGAGAACTGTGTACTTTTTATAAAAATGTCAGTACTGTGAGTAAGCACAGGAAAAGTCTGTGGATTTTGCCTAAGACTGCTCCTTTCCACCCCACTTCAGTCAGCATGAATTGCAGAACTAGAGTTTTGCTAATATATGGACGGCAGCAGAAACTAGCGCCTGAGATCAGACTTCAGTTGCGGGTAGCGGGTTCTAGAGCAAGATGCTTCAGCATTTCCAGCTAAATGTGATGGACTCTGTAGGAAATAAACAGAAAAAGCCCACGGCTTTGCCAGTCCAAGATTATGGCCCTGGTTAGGGCAAGTGGTACACCACCTGAAAGTTAATAGAGGATTCCTGGAAATGACAGACTCATAGAATTGCTAAAACAATATCTACACTCATTTCTGGTGACTTAAGAGCTGCAGACATGAATAACAGGGATCTAAGTGGGCCCAGTGAAAAGTGAAAAGAGGGACATAAGGATTGGCTGCAGTTTGCCTGTGTTCCTTAAATCACACACAGACAGATTCACAGAAGGTATATTTATGAGCTCAAGTTACTTGAGCAAAATTTCTGCCCAAATCATTGGTGGCTACTACCAAGCTATGAAAATACATCGGCAGCTCTTAGAAATCCAAATTAAATATTGAAGTTCAGAGCAAAAAATGAGCAAATACATTAATAGGCAAATGCCAAAGAGGAATTTACATTCTTCTATATAAGTCCAGGCAAGGTACTAAAAATAAACTCAATGATGCTCAGAAAAACGAAATAGAATCCAGAGAGATGTTCAAGAGTAGTCTGTCTATAATGTGCAGTTTTAAATTAAAAAAAAAAAAATACTGCAAAGAACCAGAAAAGTGGGACCTATATGAAGCGAGCAAAATAAGTCAACTATAAAATCAGTCTGCGGATCCTGCCACTGACTCATTTTAAATACTGGCTTTAGCAAAGATTTTAAAAGTTATTAAATAAATGTTCAAATTATTATTTTAAGACTTTGTTCCAAGACTTTAAAAGACAAATATAAAGACAATGACACAACAAGTAGGGACTTTCCATAGATAAATAGAAGCTATGACAATGGATCAAGTGGTAAATCTAGAAATGAAAAGTATAATAATCCTATTTTAAAATTCTCTAGCTATATCTAACAGCAGTTTAAGATTGCAGAAAAACTGGTGAAATAAAAACAACACTCAAAATTAATCCAAAGAAAGAAACAAATTTAAAGAAAAATGTTTAAGACCTCATAGATTTATAGATCAATCTGAAAAACACCAAAAATATGTAATGGGAATCACAAAGTTAAAGACAGAGAGAAAGTATCTAAAAAAAAAAATCTGAAAAGAAAAATTGCAAAATCTTTTCAAAAATAATAATAGACATTAATCTATACAAAAATAAGACAATGAAACCTGTTCAGGATAAACACTATGAGATTCATAATGAAACACATTATAGTTAAAATGTTGAAAGACAGAGAAAATTTTGTATGCATCAAGATTCCTTGTGAAAAACTGACTCACTATACACAGAGAAACAGTAATAAACCCTTTGGTTAACTTTTCATTATGACCAACAAAGGCTAGAAGAGAGTAAAATGATATAACTCAATGAAGGGGTGGGGAGAAAGGACAACCAAGAATTCTATTCCCAGTGAAAATATGCTTCAAAAATAAAAGCAAATTAAAAATATTCCTTGGTAAATAAGGATGGACTCATTAATAGCAGATAAGCCTGGAAGATATTCAAGAGGAAATCCTTCATAATCTCAGGCAATGACAGCAGAAAGCAGCTGAAGTCCACAAGCAGGAACAAAGTTTTCAAAAACAGTAAGGGGCAAGAAAGAATATTGAAAATACACAAAAACAACAGCAAACAAAGAATCCTTTCCTTCAATTTATGTGAGGTTAAACCCAAGAACAACTTAAAACTACTGTGACAGATATTAGAATGGCAATTACCACGGTTGGGATTGAAGGAGCAGTTGACTAAGATGGTGCATGAGGAAATCATCAGTTTGAGTTTGTATAGCTCCATCTGGACAGTAAATATACGTAAACTTTATTCAATTGCACATTAAAGATTTGTTCCCTATACTCTGTGTTTTATCTCTATTAATAAAAATGACAAAAGATAAAACCCAGACTCTTAAGCATAAAAAATTAAGAATAGCCAAATACTGATGAAACTCAACTTATTAGATGTGTAAAATGTGTTTTTGAAAGTACAAAATCAATAGAAATCTGATAAATAAAATGAAAGAAAAAATTTAAATATGACATTTCTGTCACTCGGGCAACAGCAACTTTATTAGTTACCCTCTAAACATAGAGTATATTTTATGTCACTTTGTTCATGCAAGATGTACTCCCCTCTTCCCTTGACTTTTTCCATCCCACTACACCCACCAGGAAATTTGCATATTGTCCCCTAGGGAGGACCTTCCTTTGTGAGTCTGAGATAGAAGCTCAGCTCTTACCTTGCCTTGACCTGATCAGGACTTCTCAGGTCATCTCACAATGAGGCTCCCTGGTCAGCTCCTGGGGCTGCTAATGCTCCGGGTCCCTGGTAAGGACAGAAGGAGATGAGAGAGGAGAATAGGGTGGGAGGGTGAGCTCTGGGGTCCCCAGTGCCTCTCATGTGTGTCCTGTCCACGTATTAGATGTGCACATCTTGTCCTCTAGGATGGGGCATGTAATGTTTAGATTTGTGAGAGTGAGGAAGATTTCAGAAAGAGCAAGGACCTTTCCTTGCTCTGGGGAAGGCTCTAACACAGAAAGAAAGGGATGATGTGAGAGAATTCTATAGACTCCTGCATGCTCCGTAAATCTTGGTTATTTTTGAAATTGGATGTTTTTGCGATATGAACCAAAATTTTCACTCACAAAAATAATGATTAAGCATGAGAAAAAGTAACTGAAGGGAAATAATAAAACTGTCTCCTAATAATTACATGTAACCTTGCACTTCTCCTAATTATTTTAGGATCCAGTTGGAATATTGCAATGACCTAGGCTACACTCTCCCTGGCCACTACTCCTGAAGAGCCGGCCTCCATCTCCTGCAGGTCTAGTCAGAGCCTCCTATATAGTAATGGAAACATCTATTTGAATTGGTACCTGCAGAAGCCAGGTCAACCTCCACAGCTCCTGATCTGTGAAGTTTCCAACCAGTTTTCTAGGGTCCCAGACAGATTCAGTGGCAGTAAGTTAGGCACAGATTTTTGCACTGAACATCAGCAGGGTGGAGGCTTAGGATATTGGAGTTTATTACTGCCAACAAGATACAAAAGTTCTTACCACAATGGTATAGTTCCGAACACAAACCTTCCTGTTGGGTGACCGCAGCCATCCACCCCAGCCACCCACATATGTTGTTTGTCTGGGGAGCAGGCATTATAGAGCAAGATGATGGAGGACTCAGGGGATGGGCTGCAGCAAATTGCTCTGGACTGTGAGAACCTGGGCTATACCAACCCTATCAGCTGCAACAGCCTTGGCCTGGCAGAACCTACATGAGAGTGAAGGGAGTCCAAGTGCCCTCTGAACAATCACACATGGCAGTGGAGAAAGCTAAATGAAAGTTCATGCTAATCCTTCCTGTCATCCCTACAATTTTTTGTCAAATAGATCTAGTCAGTATCACCGGTTTATAAATAAGGCTGGTTCATGGTAACCCAAAACTAATATGCCTTTTGGATTTGATTTTTTTTTTGAATAGTTACTGGTGCACATGTAGCTGGATTGGTTTATTGACATAAAGACTTCCTCTCTCTGTCTCCACTTCACACTTGTTCTTAGCATATATCTCCAGTAAAGGGGCAGAAACAGCATTTTATATAATTGTGCCAGGGAGTACACAAGTAAAACTGCTCACATTCTTAGTTTATGGCTACTAGATAGATTTTGTTAAATCTAATTAAAAACAGAAGTCATGTGTTCAATGTCTTTGATCACTCCCCGGAACAGCAGATTGAAATAAAAAGAGATTTCTGAATTTTGAAAATAGTCAACCAAACCTGGAAGAATTAGAAGGCATGCATTTGTATGGCATATTCAACAGAATTTTGAAAAATGTAAGACAATATAAGGCAACGTTTTGCCTAATAAAAAAGAAGAATGTTAGGATTTGGGACTGTGGCAATGTAGATGAGTATGAAGAACACACGGCAAAGGTCAACTGTTGGTGCAAACCCAGCTCCATTTCTCATTGTGTTGGGGTCCCTATGCTGGCAGGGTTGAGGTTGAGCTACCAACCCAGATGGAAATTGGTAAGTATTTCTTGGAAAGAATCACAATGTTGAATAGACTCTTGCCTGGCCTTCAGGTCTGTGCCCTGATGTCACTACAAGCTTATGGGAAACTTGTGTATCACACAAGGCTCTAGGATTTTAGTGACTCAAGGGTTATGGAAGTTCCTGTGCAAAAATACCTTAGGTCTTGTCACATCTTCAAGTCAACACAGCAGGAAGTAGGTAAGCTTCCAAAAGTTGATTTTTCCCATCTTATATATCTGAGGATGAAATGAGAAAAAAAATGATAATTCAGAAGACACCTTACATCAAAACAATTGAGATATTAACCAGCATTGAGTTAGGGCCGTGGAGATCAGCAGGAGATGCAGTGATAGGAGCTCAAGGCCCATATCTCAGACCTGCACAAAGGATAATCGGTGCTGCTTTTTAAGGGAAGTCCACGAGATGTGGGTGGGAGGTTTCACTCTACCATTTATATCAAGCTGCCAGCCAGATCTAACCCAGACCTCAGCAAATATCACAAGAAATCCAGCCTGGTGTCAAGGACTCAGCTCTTGTCCTTTCTGTTAAGACAGCTCTAAGCAACTGCCAAACTCAGGTGGATTATTTTCCCCAGGAGAATCCCTCTGCCTGGGTCAAGTACCCCCCACACTCACATTTGAGAAATTTCACTAAAGAACACAATGATAGAATAGTATCAGCTCAAATGCAAAAGTATATTTCTTCTATGGAATTTTAGGTAATCTCTTCTTCATTTCTTCTATAGTGCTCCTATGTCATCAAAATCATGATGCTTTTAAGTTATTATTTATTCTGTTCTGCTTTTTCTGCATTTGTTTTTGTTTCTCATCTAAGACCTACTGCATCAGAACTGAAAGTGAACTTTTTGAAAATTTTAAATTATAATGTGGGAATTCCAGCTTTGTTATTATATTGGAAGAAATTCACATTGAGAAGTCAGCAAATGCATGTGACAAGATCATACCTATGTTGAAAATGAAGGAAAATAATACAACTGAAGGGATGATGGTGATGGTGTCAGAGTTTGGAATGCTTGATACTACATATGATTTTCATATTCCAGTATTCCAGTAATTAATATATAGAAAAATATGCCTTAAACATACATTTAATGGAGTGTGCTAATGTGTTTTATGCAGGACAGGCAATATCAATTATAGTGTTATGTAATGGAAGAAGTGATACAAGTTTAAATTAACAAACAATAAAAAGTATGTATTTATTATAATTCGAGACCTGTGGCAATAACGCTGGCACTGCCCATGTTTCTGGAGGCAGCAGGCCAGTGGTGCTCACAGCTGTACATAGCATCCAGTACCTGTGCTATTGCTCATGCAAATGGTCTCACCTAGTCTAACATTAGACAGCCACAGTGGGCTATTGTCATTATTGCTCCGAATCTTGTTTTACAGACTCCCTAATAATCTGTTTTCCCATGATTAAATATGAAATTTTGAATATATTTTGAGAGAATTAGCTTATGATATTTACGAATCTCAAAGGAATCTTTAAGGAATCTTGAAGACATGTCAGTATAAACAAATATTAAGATATTTTGCAAATATTATACTACACCAACCGAAGGTAGGTCAGACTAAAATATCTCTTATAAAGTATGCTTTGCAGGCTTTCCATTAGGTCTCAGGCCTAGTCGACGTCAGCACACATAGGACAGATTTCACGCTCAGTATTTGTACTCTGATACTTGAGGAAGCTGAAGAAGCCACAACATCCTAGGGTGGCCCTCGCCCCGATGAATCACACTACCATACAATCCACCCCCACAGAGAATAGGCAGGACCTATGACTTGCTTCTAACCAACGTTGTACAGTCAAAGTGGTGAGATGTCTTCCCAGTGTTGTATAGTATTATATAAGCCTTGGCAGACTGGAGAAAGACACTTACTGGCCTTGAACAAACAAACAGCCATGTGTGCATTGCCTGTGTCAGCATCACATGGCAGGAAATTATTCACAAACTCTAGCAGTTGAGAGCAGACTCCATCCAAGAGCCACACATGGAATGAACCCAAATGCTCATCAATGATTGGCTGAATAAAGAAAATGTAGTACATATACACCATAGAATACTATGCAGTCATAAGAAGGAATGAGATTATGTCCTTTGCAGGGGCATAGATGAAGCTGGAAGCCATCACCCTCAGCAGACTAACACAGGAACAGAAAACCTAACACTGCATGTTCTCACTCACAAGAGGGAGTTGAACAATGAGAACATATGGACACACAGAGGGGAACAACACACACCAGGGCCTGTTACAGGGTGGAGGTGAGGGGAGGGAACTTAGAGGATGGGTCAATAGGTGCAGAAACCACCATGGCACACGTATACCCATGTAACAAATCTGCACGTTCTGCACTTGTATCACGTGTTTTTTTTTTTTTTTAGAAGAAATAAAGAGAAAAAGAAAAGAAATTGAACCCCTAAGTCATAGAGATGCAAGAAAATGAGTTCTGCAACAACCTGAAAGAACTTTGAAGTGCATGTGTTCTCAGGTGAGTTTCATGTGAGAACACAGCCCAGTCTGCCTTTAATACAGCCCTGTGAAGCCCTGTGGACAGAAACAATGAGGCCATGTGCGGATCCTGACTCAGAAACTGTGAGATCATAAAAGAGTGTAGCCTTAAGCTGACAAAACTGTGGTATTTGTTATCCGGCAATAAAAAGTAACACATGTATTAAGTACAAAAAATGGACATAAGAGCAGCTATGCCACTAACATTAAAAGCACATAATGCATGTGTACATGCATATATATATGCACGTGTATGCACATATATAAACACATGCATACGTGTGTGTAAAAACTGAAGGTATAAAATAAATTGTCTCAGCTTCCACCTTATGAAACTACATAAAGAAGAACAATTTAAATCTAAAGATTAAAAGCATGAAAACAGGCCAGGCATGGTTCCTCACGCCTGTAATCCCAGCACTTTGTGGGAGCCGAGGCCGGTGGATTGCTTCGAGCTCAGGAACTCGAGACCAGTTGGGCAACATGACGAGACTCCCATCTTTACAAAAAATACTACAAAAAATTAACGGGGCATTGGTGGTTCATGCCTATAGTTCCAGATACTCAGGAAGCTGAGGCTGGAGAATCACTTGAGCCCAGGAAATGGAGGCTGCCCTGAGCCGAAATCGAGCCACTGCACTCCAGCCTGGGTGAGTGACAGAGTGACAGAGAGACATACAGTCTCAAAAAAAAAAAAAAAAGAGAAGAAGAAGAAAATAAGAAATATTACAGCAGCAATCAACAACAAAACTGCAAACAGAAAAGTCATAGTAAACACCAACATAGCAAAGACTGGTTCTTTGGAAAGAGCTATGTTGTTTAGTTTCTGTTATGTTTGGAAATTATCAGTTTATGTTGTTTTCAATATTGACTGCTAGTTTGATTCCTCTGTAATCAGACAATATATTTTCAATGATTTTAATTATTTTAACTGTATTGAGGTGTTATGTGGGCAGAATATATCCTGTTACGGAATATGTTCTGTGGGCAGCTGGAACAAAAAATGTGAACTTCCTCTATTATGGATTGGAATATTCTATAAACGTCAGTCAGGTCCTGTGGATTGATGATATTGTTGGGTTCTTCTGTATCCTTGCCTGTTTTCTATTTGTTCTCTCAGAGGTTAAGAAGGGGTACTGAAGTCTCCAAGGGTAAATGTTCTTTTAGTTTTTGCCACATGCATTGCACTATGTCGCTTTGTTGCTTGGTGCATACACATTTAGAATTACTTTGTCTTCTTTTGGAATGACTTTTTTTTTTTTCATTATGTAAATACCTTTCAGTCCCTGGTAACTTTCTTTGGCCCTGTAGTCTACTTTATCTGATGTCAATGATAGCAACCTCTTTTTAAAAAATATTTGCATGGTATTTATTTTTTATTGCTTTTATATCCAAATATTTAAATTGTTTTATATACTGTTATGTTTGGTGTGTCAGACAACATAGTGTTGGAAAATTTCTTATTGATTCACTCATTACTGTCTATTTTCAGATTTCATAATATTCATGTTTAATGTAATATTGGTATGTTAAGGCTTAAGTCTGAACTCTGTATTTTTTGTTTTGTGTTTTTGTTTCTCTGTTTTGTTTCCCTGCCTTCCTGGAGGTAACTCAAATGTTTTTACAATTTCATTTTCATTTTACTTATAGCTTTTAAAAGTATCCTTGTATTTCTTTTTATAGTGATTTTTAAATTGGTTGCTACAGTATTTCCTTTACATGCATAGCTTCTCACAGTGTGTTGGTGTCAATATTTTATCATTCACATCAAATAATAGAATTGCGCGTTCCTTTGTGTCCTTCGTTCTCCCCAATTTGTAAAGTCAAGTATGGTCCAATAACCAGCTATTTGCCTTATATTTGGTGGAGCTATGGAGAGTGGTGAGTATTGGGAATTGATTATATGAACCCGGAAAAGAGGCCAGATGTGTTTCTTGTGAAGAATCACAGAGTTGAAGGAACCACTCCTAGGTGGAGCCTGCAGACTGCAAGTTTCAAAGGTATGTAGTTCATCAAGAAGAATTTTAGGTCTGTGTGTTAGTCCGCTTGTGTTGCTGTAAAGGAATATCTGAGGCTGGTTAATTTATCAAGTAAAGAGATTTATTTGGTTTATGGTTCTGTGGGCTGTACATGAATCATAGTGCAGGCATCTGCTTCTGGTGAGTGCCTCAGGCAATTTACAATCATGGCTGAAGGCAAAAGGGGAGCCAGCTTATCACATGGTGAGATGGAGCAAGAGAGAGAGAGAGTCAGGGAGTTGCTAAGTTCTTTAAACAACCAGCTGCCAGGTGAACTTGTTACCTTGGAGAAGGCACCAAGCCATTCCTGAGAGATCTACCCCCATGACCCAAACACCTCCCACTAAGCCCTATCTTCAACACTGGGGATCATATTTTAATATGAGATGTGAAAGGGAAAAGTATCCAAACCATATCAGTCTGCAATTATCAAGTGTCTATTGGAGTTTCTTTGCAAAGAGACCCAAGGTCCTGTGACTCAATCCCAGTGAAACTAATATAGTCCTGAAGAGACAAAGTGTCTAGGTTTGGAAATATCTATCGTGCAGTGACATGCTAACCAGAAGGCCCAGTAGAGCAAACATCAACAGGGGAGCTGTGGAGATGGACAACAACATCCATGATTTACACATGTTGTAAGAATGGCCTGACCAGAATTATGGGCAAAACAACAACAACAACAAAAACAACAACAAAAACTCCTTGAGCCCTGAGTATGGGGAGTTTCTGCTTTTGTAGCCTAGTATCCATAGACTCCATGTGTAATCAAACAACAGCCAATGTCCCATGGAAAACATGGGCTAAGTGCAAAGGTTGTTCTGTGCAACTCCTAAGGCTCAGCCAGATTCCCCTCTCTCAGGAGTGTTCCTCTGCGTGTGCCAAGTCAGAGCTGTGTCCACATGCAAACTTGGAAGATATGATAGAGGACAATACGTCAAGTGAGTATCAGTTCAATTAGATAGAATTCTTTTCGCTATGCAATTTCAGATCACTGAGTGCTCATTTCTTTCACTGTTCTCTGATGTTCTTTTTTTTTTTTTTTTTTTTTTTTTTTTTTTTGGTATGTAGCTGACCAGCCTACCAGGTCTTTTATGCGGTTCAATATACAAGGTGACACCAAGGTAAGACAAATGAAGTTCCAGTTTGGGTACCTCCATCTCCCTCCCCTGGATCCTGATCCAGTGACTGCCAAAACCAGAAAGAACTGGGGTAGGGTGCTTGATCATGGGGAAGGCTGTTGTCGTTCACCCGGCAGATGGGAAAGGGGAAAGGTTTCACTTCTTCACAATTTGAATGACATCCTCGTCCTCCAATATATGGTCTTTACCCACTTTCTGAGGATTGCGTTTCACAGAGAGACCCCAGACCAGAGCATATTTAAATTCTTTGATAAGATTTTTGTGAATCTTCATGCAGAAATCCTCCACTGTGATCCTGGAGTAAGGAAGCACCACTGGGGATGTATAATCTGGTAATTGGCCTTTGGGTTTGTTGTAAATTCTCACTAGTTTCAGATAGGCCCAGATCTTTTCCAATAGGTCATCAAAATTCCAGCGGTGATGGGCAGAGATGGGTGCACAGTGAGGCACCTTATAGATGATATCCAATTCCTCAATGGAGATTTGGTCAATCTTATTTAACACATAGATACAGGGGATATAAACTCTGTTTCCTTCCACCACATCAATGAGGTCATCAGTTGTAGCATCACCACGTAGAGTCACATCGGCATTATGAATCTTGTATTTGGCCAGAATGCTCTTCACAGTTTCAGCATCCAGCTCACTCTGGGGGCAAGTGACTGTGAGATTAATGCCTCCCTTGTCTTTCTTCTTAAAGCCAGTGTTGGGAGGTTTGCTGTTCAAGCGAATGCCAAAGCCTTCCAGCTCATTTTCATTTATCTTCTTATGTCCCAAAGGTTTCAGGGCATCCAGAACAATCAAGATCAAGTTACAGGTTCGGGCCACTTTCCCATCGTTGGCACCTTCAATGATACCTGGGAGATCCAGGAGCTGGATCTTGGCAACTTTGTATCTGATGACACCAGGCACAGTGGTCAGAGTAGTGAATTCATAGGTTGCCACCTCAAAATATACCCCTGCCAGGTTACTAAGCAGTGTCAACTTCCCCAGAGATGGAAAACCAACAAATCCAATTCAAGCATCACCTGTCTTGGCCACATCAAAACCTTCTCCTGGACCTCCACCACCAGCACCCTTTGGAGTAATGAGTTCTCGACGAAGCTTAGCAAGACGAGCCTTAAGTAGCCCTAGGCAGTGTGCTGTGGCCTTGTTCTTTTGAGTCTGAGCCATCTCGGCTTCTATCTCTGCGATCTTAGCTAAGGTGCTGCTCATTGTGGTGAGTACCCTGTGGCCTCCACACTGTCACCCTTCACACCAGTGTTCTTAATATATACTTTTGTATTGTGTTCTTTCGGGGTTTTTTTTTGTTTTTTTTTTTGTTTTTGTTTTTGTTTTTGCAGTGATTCTTTTGGCCTTTCAACTGCTGAATCACTGTCCTAGGATGTGGAGATTTCTTTTCAGACTTAATAATAATTCAGAAATGACAATTTTGGTATTAAATAGTCATAAAAACAATAAAAAGTTTTGAAATAATAAGTAAATGTATTATTTTCATAGGATGTGGTCATTATCTGAACAGAAATCTGATTCCCATATTCTAATAGTGATTGTAGAGAAAATATATGTTTTGCCCATATTCCACTTTAAAAGGCTCTAAAAATGTTTGCGAACTAATAATGTGCGTGTCAGTTACATGTCATGATGTGATAGGATGGGAAAGTAAAGGAATGTTTGAATCAACAGCACAAAATATCTTTTTGTTGTTGTTGTTGTTAAAGAAATGAGTCACATCAGAATTACTTATCTCTTAAAGGATGATGGATTCCACGGTGAGTGAAGTTAAAATTGTATTTCTAAGCAGAAATATCAAAAAGAAAGCATATTTTATAGAAAAGAGTTTGTGATATCTAGAAAGGATGACAAGTCTTCAGAGACTTTTTATAGTTCTTTTCATTAGTAGGCACAAACATCCAACCAAAAATCTGTTGATTTTACTTCACAATCTTCAATGTGGTGACTAAACATAGTGAAATTAAAATTATATTTTAAACTAAAAAGTACAAAAACAATGAAAAGATAGTTTATAGGAAAGAGCTTGTAAAACAAAGAATGAGGAGACTACAAAATATATTCATAAGCGGGAACACATCTCCAACAAAATTCTAATGATTTCTCCATCACAATTATTAGTTTGGAGGTTGGAGATGCTGCCCATCCTCCTGTGAGCAGGACACCCATGGAGACTTTGCACAGGGTGAGGGCCCCAAATGCAAGCCTCCCAAGAGGGAAGGCAGAGCAAGATGGCAGAATAGAAAGCTCTACTCATTGTCTTACGTGCCTACCCCCCAGCAAGGACACCAAGTTAACAACCATCTATGAGAAAAAAACATTTCATAAGGACCAAATCAGGTGAGGGCTCACAGCACTTGGTTTTAACTTCAAATCACTGAAAGAGACACTGAAGACATGAAAGAAAGAAAGAAAGAAAGAAAGAAAGAAAGAAAGAAAGAAAGAAAGAAAGAAAGAAAGAAAGAAAGAAAGAAAGAAAGAGTCCTGAATCATGGATGCCACGCATCCCCCACCCGTAGTGGCATGGTGCCAGGAGCATCAGTGGGCACTGAGGGAGGGAGAACACAGAAATTGTGAGGGATTGAACTCAGTGCTGTCCCATTAGGACAGAAAGGAAAACTGGGGTGATGCTCACCCATGTAGGGAGAGTTTAAACCAGCCCTAGGCAGAGGGGAATCCCTGACCTAAGCAGTTCAAACTTCAGTGTCTGCAAACCTCTCCACAAAGAACTATAACACTGTGTGCCTGAAAGTAAACTTAAAATTAGACTAGGCCATAAGGACTGCAACTCTTAGGCAAGTTGTAGTGCTGAACTAAGCCCAGATACAGTGGACTGGGGAGTGAGGGCATGCAACATACTGAAACATTAGCTGAGAAAGCCAAGGGCATTCTGGTGTCACCCCTCCCCTAACCCCAGGCTACACAGACTGTGGCTCCAAAAGATAATCCTTTCTTCCACCTAAAGAGAGGAGAGGAGGACTTCTTACATCTAAAATATCAGTTCGGCTACAACAGGATAGAGCCACTGATCAGAGTTGCAAGGCCCCTGTTTGAGGCCCTAGCTCCCAGATGACATTTCCAGACATACACTGTGCCAGAAGGGAACTCACTGCCTTGAAGAAAAACACCCAGTCCTGGCAGCATTCATCACCTGCTAACTAAAGAGCCCTACACCCTGAATAACCAGCAGTGATACCCAGGTACTAGATCAAGGACTTTGGGTGAACGTCTGAGACTTGCTGACTTCAGGTACCAGCACAGCCACAAGGAGGCGCTTGGGATCCACATTTTGAGGACTTGACACTTCGACAACTTTTGTGGACCTGCACTGGGACAAAGGGGAGCCCAGTGCCCTGAAGGGAGAGTTCTAAGTCAGGTAACATTCACAACAAGCTGACTTAAGAGACCTTGAGACTTAAGGGAACATTGGCGGTAGTCTGGCAGTATTCTTCATGGCATAAGTATTCTTCATGGCAGTATTCCTCATGGCATAGGGTGATGGTGGCTCCTCTGCCTTTGGAAAGGTGAGGGAAGAGTCAGAAGGACTGAATCTTATGGTTTAGTGCTAGTTAAGCGACAATGCAATAGAATGCCAGGTAGACTTCTAAGGTTTTTGACTCTACTCCCTGACTCCCGGACTAGTCCCTGCATTTCTGGACCCACCCAAGGCCTGGGGGACTTCACTGCCCTGAAGGGAAGGGCACAGGCCTAGTTGACTTTGCCTGCTACTGAATATATAGCCCCAGGGCCTTGAGAAAACATAGGCAGTACCCAGAGAGTGGTTATAACAAGCCTTGAGTGAAACCCAGCACTATGTTGGTTTCAAGTTTGACCCAGGGCAGTCATAGCCATGGCGGTCATAGGGGTGCTGGTGTCACTCCAACCTCAGCTTTAGGTGGCTAAGAACAGAGAGAGACTTGGTATGTTTGGGAGAAATTAAGGGAACAGAGCACAAGTCTCTTTCTGGTAATCCAGGGAATTCTACCAGATCATCTCCAAGATAATCAAGGTGGTACCTCTATGAGTTTGCAAAAACCACAGTGTTACTGGGCTTAGGGTTCCCCCTAAAGCAAATACAGCTTAGGTCCCAACACCCAAATCTTTTCAAATATCTGGAAAGCCTTCTCAAGAAGGATGGCTACAAATAAGCCCAGACAGTAAAGAGTACAATGAATATCGAACTCTTTAATCCCTGGACATTGAAGAACATCTACTAGCATCAACACCATCTAGGAAAATATGACCTCACCAAATGAACTAAATAAGGCCCCGAAGACCAATCCTGGAGAAACAGAGATACATGGACTTTCAGACAGATAGTTCAAAATAGCTGTGTTGAGGAAACTCAGAGAAATTAAAGATAGCACAGAGAAGGAATTCAGAATTCTATCAGATAAATTTAACCAAGAGATTGAAATAGTAAAAAGAATCAAGCAGAAATTCCGAAGCTGAATAATGCAATAGGCATACAGAACAAGGCATCAGAGTCCTTAAGTAGCAGAATTGATCAAGCAAAAGTAAGAATTAGTGAGCTTAAAGACAGGCTGTTTGAAAATGCATGATCACAGAAGACAAAAGAAAAAAGAATAAAATACAATAAAGCATGTCTACTGGGTCTAGAAAATTGCCTCAAAAGGACAAATCTAAGAGTTATCAACTTTAAAAAGGAGGTAGGGAAAGAAATAGGGGTAGAATGTCTATTAAAAGGGATAATGAAAGAGAACTTCCCAAACCTAGAGAATGATATCAGAATACAAGAAAGTTATAAAACAACAAACAGATTTAACCCAAAGAAGACTACCTTGCTAAAAAGGCATTTTATAATGAAACTTCCAAATATCGAAGATAAAGAAAAGCAGCAAGAGAAAAGAAACAAAAAACATACAAAGAAGCCCAAATACATTTGGCAGCAGAATTTTCAGTGGAAATCTTACAGGCCAGAAGAGAGTGACATGACTTATTTAAAGTGTTGAAGGAAAAAAAAAACAAACTTATACCCTAGAATAGTACATCTGGTAAAAACATACTTCAAACATGAAGCAGAAAAAAAAAAAAGACTTTCCCAGACAAATCAAAGTTGAGGAATTTCATCAATACCGGACATTTCCTATAAGAAATGTTAAAGGAGATACTTCAGTAAGAAGGAAGATATTAATAAGCAATAAATAATCACCTGAAGTTATATAACTCACTGGTAATATTAAGTATACAGAAAAATACAGAATTTTTTATTTATTGTAAATATTTATATTTACAGAATATAAAAATATTTTAAGACTAACTGTGGTGTGTAAACAACTGTTAACCTAAATAGAAAGGCTAAACAATGAACCAATCAAAAATAATAACCACAACAATTTTTCAAGACATAGAACAATAAGATATAAATAGAAACAACAAAAAGTTTGTTCACAGAGGAGCCTAACCCTATAGTCACCATCACCCTGTGCCATGAGGAGTACTGCCAGACTACCGCCAATGGTCTCTTAAGTCTAAAGGTCTCTTGTTGTGAGTCCGCTTGTTGTGAATAGAAACAACAAAAAACAACAAAAATGGGGGGTATGTAATTAAAGCACAGAGTTTATATTAGGTTTCTTTTTACTTGTTTGTTTATGCAAAGAGTGTTAAGTTGTTATCAAGTTAAAATAATGCGTTATAAGATAGCATTTGAAAGCTTCATGGTAACCTCAAGCCAGAAAACATACAACAAATACACAAAAAAACTATCTATCTATCTATCTATCTATCTATCTATCTATCTATCTATCTAATCTCCAGTTAGGTGTATAAACACACACACACACCCCCCCCCCCCCCGTACTTCAATATGCATTATCTGTTAACTCTTGGGACAGCCCATGTTATACAGAATGCTCCATTTCACAGAGGAGGAAACTAATGATCAGGCATCATGGATTGTTTCCCCAAAGTCACATGGACAGAAAGTTTTGGGGCTGGGATTTGAACCCAGGTTTGCTTGACTACTATGTTCCTTCCACATGACCATGTTCATCTCATAGATGAGCTCATGGCCTATAATGAGAGAGAAAAACCATAAAGAGGATGTGAAATCTTCAGTTCTCTGCTGCCTCTGTCTCACACCATGATGATTCTAGTCTTAAACTAGCCCCATATGTAGTTATCTCTACAAAACACAACCATCAAAGCCCTTACAAACTGTAAACAACTTTATTTTGGATTTGGGAGCAGGGATATACCTTGCATCCCCCTGACCCCCTCTACATCACCTCTTTTTCTTCTGTTCTCTCACACTCAGTTTGTCCCTCTCAGATCGTGTCCTAAAAATCTAGTTTGCCCTCCAAATATGAAATCAAATAATACCCTCCGCCCCATCATATATTGTGAGAGCTGAACACTAGACTCACAGGTACTGAGATTATACAAGAGCTAATCAAAGGATTTGACCCAAGAAATTTTCTGTCTTAGAAAAATTCTGGCACTACCTCCCCTGCTTACAATAAAATGTTCTTCAACTCTTGTCCCAATTGACACCAAATGACAACAAAGTGGAGATACGTGGGAAAAACAGAGGACAACCATGCAGGAAGATATCAGGAAGATAAAAGTCATTTCTTATGCTTGCATTAGTTTCATGTTCCTGTAACAAATTAGCATGACCTTACTGGCTGTACAGAACACACATTTCTTATCTTACAGTTCTGGAGGTGAGAAGTCTCACTGAGCTAACATCAAGGAGTTAATAGGGCGGTATTCCTTCTGGAGGTTCCAGGGCAGAGAATCTAATTTCTTGCTTTTCATCTTCAAGATGCTCCAACATCCCTGGCTCCATGGGATGGAGCAGCCCTCCATCACTGCAGCAGCCCTCCATCCTTCCTCCATCACTGCAGCAGCCCTCCATCCTTCCTCCATCACTGCAGCAGCCCTCCATCCTTCCTCCATCACTGCAGCAGCCCTCCATCCTTCCTCCATCACTGCAGCAGCCCTCCATCCTTCCTCCATCACTGCAGCAGCCCTCCATCCTTCCTCCATCACTGCAGCAGCCCTCTCCACTGTCCCAACTCCTCTCTGACTGCCAAGTGGGAAATAGATTCTTCAGTACACTGATGCTCTCAACTTCTGATAGGATTACTGTCCATAAACCCACTGTAAGTTGAAACCACTGTAAGTCAAAAATGCATTTAAATCACCTAACCTATTGAGCATCATGTCTTAGCTAGCCTACTTTAAATGTGCTTAGAAGATATACATTCACCTACAGCCAAACACATAATCTAAAACAAAGCTTATTTTATAATAAAGTGTTGACTATTTCATTGAATTTATTAAATATTGCACTGAAAGGGAAAACAGAGTAGTTTTATTTATTTATTTATTTATTTATTTATTTATTTTGAGACAGAGTCTCGCTCGCTCTCTCCCAGTCTGCAGCGCAGTGGCATGATCTCGGCTCACTGCAAGCTCCGCCTTCTGGGTTCAGGACATTCTCCTGCCTCAGCCTCCCAAGTAGCCGGGATTACAGGAGCCTGCCACAATGCCCAGCTAACTATTTTGGTATTTTTTTAGTAGAGACGGGGTTTCACTGTGTTAGCCAGTATGGTCTTGATCTCCTGACCTTGTGATCCGCCCAGAGTAGTTTTATGAGTACTCAAAGTACAGTCAGTTTCTACTGAATGTGTATCACTCTCAGATTATTGTAAAGTCAAAAAGTATTTAAATACAGTCATCATAAGTTGGAGACTGTCAGTAAGTTCAAAAAGTAACTAAAAAGTAACTCAAAAATGCTCAGAAAAATAAAACTGTATCCAGACAGAGGTACAATAGTGTATTATCTAAAATGTACAATTTTCAGGAAAAAAAAAACACAAAAAAAACCCTGAAAAGAAATAGAAAAGAATGATCAATATTGAGGAAAGAAAAGCAAAACAACTACCATCACAACAAAAATGTGTTGGTGAAAGCTGACTCTCATCTGTGCTAAATATTAACTTTAGCAAAGACTACAAAGCAGTTCCTGTACAGATGTTCAAAGAATTATTTTTGAAGCTACAATTGAAAAGAGGAAAATATAAGTACAATGATTCAGCATGTGGACACTAAAAAAAGAAAGAGAAAGTCTAAAAGTCTCAGAGTTACTATGACAAATGACCAAAGGAGAATTCTAGAAACCAAACGTATAATAATCAAATTAAAAACGTATCAGATACGTGCTCACTTCGGCAGCACATATACTAAAAGTGGAACAATACGGAGAAGACTAGCATGGCCACTGCCAAGGATGACATGCAAATCCATGAAGCGTTCCATATTTTCACTCTTGGGGTGGATGACTTGGTTCATGCCTTGATGAAGAACACAGCTAGTTGCGAGAATTAATGTGAATTCCAGGACACCTTGATCATTGACACTTCGAATACACTTGCAGCTCTGAGACTACAAAAAAAAAAAAGTATTAGATAGGTTCAATAGCAGTCTCAGATGACAGAAGAATCAGCGAACTTGAAAATAAAGAAAGAGAAATTAGTAGAAATTACTGAATCTAAAGAAAGAAAAAAAAAGCATTTCAGAACTATATTCTACAGTTCCTCCTTGACAGTGAATATACACAAACCTCATTCAGTTACATGCTTAATATTTATGCCCTTTACTCCGGGATTTTATCAACTAAAATAAAACTAATTTAAAAATCTAGGCCGGGGGCGGTGGCTCACGCCTGTAATCCCAGCACTTTGGGAGGCCGAGACGGGCGGATCACGAAGTCAGGAGATGGAGACCATCCCGGCTAACACCGTGAAACCCCGTCTCTACTAAAAATACAAAAAATTAGCCGGGCGTGGTGGCGGGCACCTGTAGTCCCAGCTACATGGGAGGCTGAGGCAGGAGAATGGTGTGAACCCGGGAGGCAGAGCTTGCAGTGAGTGGAGATAGCGCCACTGCACTCCAGCCTGGGCTACAGAGCGAGACTCCGTCTCAAAAAAAAAAAAAAAAAAAAAAAAGAAAAGAAAAAATCTAGATGCTAAAATAAATATGAAAATAGTAACTAAGAAAAACTGACTAGGTGTGGTGACTCATGCCTGTAATCCCAGCACTTTGGGAGGTCGAGGTGGGAGGATCACTTGAAGTCAAGAGTTCGAGACCAGCCTGGGCAACATAGTGAAACCCCATCTCTACCAAAAATACAAAAATTAACCAGGCATGGTGGTGCATGCCAGTAATCTCAGCTAGCTCGGGAGGCTGAGGCAGGAGAATCACTTGAACCTGGGAGGTTGAGGTTGCAGTGAGCTGAGATCCTGCCACTGTGCTCCAGTCTGGGTGGGTGACAGAGTAAGTGAAACTCTGTCTCAATACACACACACACACACACACACACACACACACACACACAATAAAATTAAATAAATAAGAATAACCAAATATTTATGGAAGCTCAGCCTATTAAAGACAAGTGTAAAATGTGTTTGGGAAAGTGAAAACAAATTAGAAATCTCTTAGAGGAAATAGAAGAACATGATTAAATATGTCCCTTTTTCCACTCAGGCAGCACAAACTTTATTAGGTTCCCTCCAAACACAGAAGACACATTACGTCACTGTGCTCACACTGGATGTCCCCATACTCTCAGCTCTTTCCACACCAGTGCACCCACCAGGGGATTTGCATACTGTCTCCTAGGGAGGACCTTCCATTGTGAGTCTGAGATAAAAGCTCAGCTCTAACCTTGCCTTGACTGATCAGGACTCCTCAGGTCACCTTCTCACAATGAGGCTCCCTGCTCAGCTCCTGGGGCTGCTAGTGCTCTGGGTTCCTGGTAAGGACAGAAGGGAGATAAGAGAGGAGAATGGGGTGGGAGGGTGAGCTCTGGGGACCCCACTGCCTGTCCACATGCACATCTTGACCTACAAGAAAAGGGGTATAAAGTTTAGAACTGCAAGTGTGAGAAATAGAAGATTCCTCACTCTTACAGTTCTAAGCTTCATATCCTAGAAGGACAAAGGACTTGTGTTCTCGTGAAGAGTGTAACACAGGAAGAGGAGAATAGTGTAGGCAACTTCTTGAGTCTCTTTTGTGCCTCATGAATGTTTTTTTAAACCTGAATGTTTAGGGGTATGAGCCAAAGTCACACACACAAAAAATCACTTAGCATAAAGTAAATAACAGAAAGAATATCATTTTAATGGTTCCCAATATTTGTACATAACCCTGGACTTCTCTCACTATTTCAGGATCCAGTGGAGATATTGTGATGATCCAGACTCCACTATCCCTGCCCGTCACCCCTGGAGAGCCGGCCTCCATCTCCTGCAGGTCTAGTCAGAACCTCCTGCATAGTGATGGAAACACTTATTTGCACTGGTACCTGCAGAAGCCAGGCCAGTCTCCACAGCTCCTGATTTATGGGGGTTCCAACCGTTTTGCTGGAGTGCCAGATAGGTTCAGTGGCAGTGGGTCAGCCACTGATTTCACAATGAAAATCAGCCGAGTGGAGGCCAAGGATGTTGGGGTTTATTACTGCATGCAAGGTATACAGTTTCCTCCCACAGTGGTACAACTGTGAACAGAAACCTCCCTTCTTGCTGTGGTTCAGCTGCCCAAATGTGTTGTTTATCTGGAAAGCAGACACTGTAGATTATCTTGGGAGAGTAAAGAGGAAGATGATGGAGAACTCAGGGGAATACATTACAGCTGAGGGCTCGTGACCATCAATATCTGGTTACATCTCAGGTACCACAATTTTAGCCCCCATCAGTTGCAAGAGTCTTGGCCTGGCAGAATTTGCAAGAGAATGGAGGGAGGTCAAGTACCCTCTGAACAACCAGTCATGTTGCAAGGGAAAGCTGAATCAAAGCTCATAGTAATCCTCTCTGCCTTGCCTATGTTCATTCATCAACTAAATTCATTCAGCCTGACAACCACCTAAATGAAACAGATTAGTGGCAATATAAAACTAATACAGTCTTGGTTTTGATTTGATTTAGCAGTTACTAGTGTACATGTACCTTGACAAGATTTGGTGATACTAAAATAGTTTCCCTCCCATCTTCTACCTTACACCTTACACTTTTCTTACATCTCTCTCTGGGACAGCAGGAGGCACAGCATTTTATCCTTTTTTTTTTTTCAGGGAGTGCTGGAGTGTATTTATATTCTAGAGTTTTCAACTACTAGATATATTTTGGTAAGTTTATGCAAAAACTAAGACCTAGCGACAAAAAATCTTTGAAAAATCTTATTCACAGTATGTTGAAATGAAAAGAAAGTTCTATGAAATCCAAAGCTCTGTTTTAAAAATAAATATCCAAGTTTGAAAAGACAAAAGAAAAAAGTCTAAAAATGTATGTCATATTCAATGAAATCTGAATTAATACAAAATAATATATACCTTATATTTTGCCCCACAATCTATAGCCTCTAGGCACAGGGCAGTAAACGAGAATGTGAGGGCAGCTGTTACTGTGTTGATGGTGGTGCACTGGAGTTGATATACGAACCCAGGTGGAAGCTCTGCTGTATTTCTTGGGGAGAATCACAGAGTTGTGGGACTCCTGTGTGGAGTTCAAGGCTGTGCTCTGACGCAATGGCAAACTCACAGGGAAGTATTGCATCATGCAGTCTTTAGTGACTCAAAGTTTAGAGAAGTCCCTGTCCAAATGTACCTCAGGTCATATCACACATTCTTAGCCAATCCGGCAGGACATAGAAGACCTTGGAAAAGTAGATCCTGCCCCTATCGTTTACCTGGGAATGATTAGAGAAAGAAAGGATCATTCAAGAAAGCTTATAGTTAAAATAAAGATGATGTTGACCAGAGCAGTGCAGGGGCTGGGAAGATCAGGAGGAGGTATAGTGGTGGGAGCCTAAGGCCCATAGGTCAGACACACATAAAGGAAAATCAGGGCATCATGGTAGGGGAAAACTCATGAGAATGAAGGAGGTTTCACTGTGTCTCTCTAGCCGACCTACCCAGCCACCATTCTCAACCCAGGCTTCAGCAAATGTCCCAAGGAGAAATTCAGCCTGGTGTTAAGGGCTTCACTCATGCCATATAATCCATAATCTGTAAGGCAGGTACATGCCACTGCCAAAGGTGAGATGAATTCCCCACTCTTGTAGAGATCTTCTGCCTGGGCCAAACCAGAATCTCCAATCACACTCATATTTGGTAAATTTCACTGAGGCACAAAGTGACAGGATGACACCAGGCAATATACAAAGGCATTTTTCCTCTGTGGAATTTTAGGCTATCTGTTCTTTATTTTTTCCACAACTCTCTGATGTTATAATAAACATGATTTTTTAAATTTAGTTTTGCTCTCCCGCATTTATTGCAATTCTTGTGTCCATCTTCTAAGGCCTATTCCTTACTACTTCACTATTGAAAGCAAATAGTTCAATTAAATTACAAAGTGGGAATGTCACTTTGAATATTATATTGCAAAACATTCACATCTAGATCAATAAATGCAGATGGCACAGGGAAATGAAGGAAAAGACAACTGCAGAAATGATAATGATCTTATCAGTGTTCACAGTAATTGATACTGAATACCAAACATGAGATACTGAATTCGATATTCCAGTAATGTATGCAGAAATTACATACATATATGCTTTAAAGGTACTACATTTACAATAGTACTTTAGTATTATTTTGATCCATAAAAGGGTATATGTATTATTTCATCATGTTATACTAGAAGTAGATAGTTTGAATTAAGAAATCAAAATGATCCTGCTTTTGATTAAGGACATAAGCTATATGGAAGATGGCTGCCTATTCCAAGAAAATATATCCAGTGGCAAGTGCACTTAATATATCTATGTATTATTATCTTTGCTGGGTATGAAATTGTATGATAATATTTACATGTAAGGAAAAGAACCCAAAAGGAACTCAATCCTTCCAATGGAAAATAAATATCAGTAAGTAATTTAACATCTTTGGGGCCTTTGAAAAGGAAAGAATTAAAATGAGGTAAAATGAATGTGCAAATAAATACTGTTTGTAAAACAACAAAATATTAGGCAGTTATGTATCAGTAGTACTCTATAAAAGAAATGCTAAAGACAGTTCTGCAACAGAAGGAATGTAAGACTAAATAGAAACATAAAGATATATAAGAGATGGACACAGGAAAGGATATGTATATGAATAAATACAAATTAATATTTGTGCACAACGATAGATATCATGGTTTGTGAATTTTGCAATGCACATATAACTGAATTGCTGAAAAATAACATAAAAAAGTAGTGCAAATGGAATTTTAAAACTAACTCTATTTCAGGAAGTGGTAAATTAATATTTGGTACTAGGAAGTAATAAGTTGAGGATAGCTGCTATATAATAAATGACTGCATATTTAACAAGTTAATGTAAGGAAAAAGATAATAAAATGTCTAATCCAAAGGAAAGCAAGAAAGCAGGAAATCTGAGAAAAAAAAAAAAAAAAAGGATGGTAGATTTAACTCTACCAGTAATTTAGACACCATAAACAGACAAATTTCTCCAAATAAAATTTTTATCAAACAAGATTAAAATGAAAGGTTTATGCTGCTTATAAAATACACACTGCAATAAGATCACAAAATGGATTGGAAAATTTAAAAATGGAAAGTAAAGATCACGCAAAAACTGAATTAACGAAATCTGACTTATACTTTAAGGCAAGGGAGAAAAAAGGGCCTTTCCTAACGATAAATGGGCCAATCTTTTAGGAAATCATTAAAATGCTAAATCTACGTAGACCCAAAATATAACTTTAAAATATATAGGTAGAAAATTGATTAAATAAAGTAAGGAAAAGTCAACTACATGTTATGGTGGGAGACTTTATGCTCAAGAGATGATAGAAAAGCAGAAAATAACCTAAGGATTTAAAAGATGTGATCAACATAATTACCACATTTGACATAGTTAAAGAAGAAAAAAAGTATATGGTCACCTCAATTGATATAGAAAAAACCACTGGACAAATTTAGACCCTGTTTATGTAAAAAAGTCCTAGAAAATTAGAAATGGAAAAAACCTTCCTTATCTCTCAGAGAATACATAGACAGACAGACAGGCAGACAGACAGACACACACACACTCACATTAAATACTGAAAAATTGTTTTTCTTCATTTTGGAATTCGATATTTTTAAAAGATGTAAAGTATCATCATTCCTAGGTAATACTGTACTGGATGTCTGACTAGTACAAAGGGCAGGAAAAAGAAACAAAATGCATGAGTACTGGAAATAAAGAAATTGAATAGTTACTATTTGTAGATGGTATGATTGTTTGGATAGTAAACCAAAACCATAATCTAGAGGTCTTCTTTAACATTTTAATAATGTTTTGTACAGTATCAAGACTTCACATCTTAGGCCCACTCCAGTGACTCACACCAATAATCCCAACACCTTGGGCGGATGAGGTAGGCCAATGACATGAGGTCAGGAGTTTAAGATGAGCCTGGCCAACATGGTGAAATCCTGCCTCTACTAAAAATACAAAAATTAGCCGGCCGTGGTGATGCACACCTGTAATCCCAGCTACCCAGGAGGCTGAGGCACGAGAAGAGCTTGAACCCAGGAGGCGGAGGTTGCAGTGAGTCGAGATTGCGCCACTGCACTCCAACCTGAGCGATAGAGTGAGACTGTCTTTAAAAAAAAAAAAAAAAAAGGGCCAGTCGCGGTGGCTCAAGTCTGTAATCCCAGCACTTTGGGAGGCAGAGGTGGGCGGATCACGAGGTCAGGAGTTCAAGACCAGCCTGGCCAACATGGTGAAACCCCATCTCTACCAAAAAATACAAAAATTAGCCAGGCGTGGTGGTGCCCGCCTGTAATCTCAGCCCAGGAGGGAGACTGAGGCAGGAGAATCGCTGGAATCCGGGAAGTGGAGGTGTCAGTGAGCTGAGATCACACCACTGCACTCCAACCTTGGAGACAGAGTGAGACTCCATCAAAAAAAAAGATTTCACATCTTTTATTATGTCTATTCATAAGAATTTAATGTTTTGGATGCTTTTTAAAAAGCATATTTTACAATTCCATCTCCAATTTGTTTATTGCTGGTATGATCTCTTTTTTTACACATGGTTTTTATATTTATGGACTTTTCTAAATGTATTTATTCATTCAAAAATATGTATTTGCCTTTACTACATTCACCTGATTTTTAAATGTCCTTTGAATCCTATACTAGCTAATAACATTAAATGAACTTTTAGAAATAAAATTATATATGTTCCTTATAAAAATTCTATGGACATCCCTACCAGATTTAGATACTTGATTTTCTGAGTTTATTTTCGAAAATAAGCTCTCTGTTTATTATCGGTTCACCAAGAAAAAATAAATAAATATTTTCCTATTAGCACCTTAGTCTCTGTGAGAAATCATCATCTCTATGTAACTATTTTTGCAGATGGCAAGCCCATTTGCTGGTTGTCTACTGATGCTCTTGGCATAAAAATACAACAGTGATGTCATCAGAGAAATGCAAATCAAAACCACAGTGAGATACCATCTCACACCAATTAGAATGGCAATCATTAAAAAATCAGGAAACAACAGGTGCTGGAGAGGATGTGGAGAAATAGGAACACTTTTACACTGTTGGTGGGACTGTAAACTAGTTCAACCATTGGGGAAAACAGTGTGGCAATTCCTCAAGGATCTAGAACTAGAAATACCATTTGACCCAGACATCCTATTACTGGGGATATACCCAAAGGATTATAAGTCATGCTGCTATAAAGACACATGCACATATATGTTTATTGCGGCACTATTCACAATAACAAAGACTTGGAATCAACCCAAATGTCCATCAGTGACAGACTGGATTAAGAAAATGTGGCACATATACACCATGGAATACTATGCAGCCATAAAAAAGGATGAGTTCATGTCCTTTGTAGGGACATGGATGCAGCTGGAAACCATCATTCTCAGCAAACTATCGCAAGAACAGAAAACCAAATACCACATGTTCTCACTTATAGGTGGGAACTGAACAATGAGATCACTTGGACACTGGAAGGGGAGCATCACACACTGGATCCTAGTGCGGGGAGGGGGAAGAGGGGAGGGATAGCATTAGGAGATATACCTAATGTAAATGACGAGTTAATGGGTACAGCACACCAACATGGCACACGTATACATATGTAACAAACCTGCATGCTGTGCACATGTACCCTAGAACTTAAAGTATAATAAAATAAAAATTAAAATTAAAATTAAAAAATACAACAGTGAGTTCTAGAGAAGACCTGATCCTGTGCTGCCTGGATCATAAGGGAGAGATCAATAAAATAATGGAGTATATACCTGAAATTTTGAATAGTCAAGCATTCTAATCGATGTATTATTTTCCCAGAATGTATTTATTGAAGATTCAAAGCACAAAAAGAATGCAATTTAGCAAGCATTTACTTAATCGGGTAAGGATGATGTAGTGTTTAATAATGTACCTTCTAGAGCTGTGGTCAAGACAGATTTTGGTACTCCTTCTTTTTCAGCAAAAAAAAGACAATGATTTGTTGATTTTTCCCATGTGCCTAGGAAAGAAGAGTCACAACACATTCTAGATATAACCAATTCTGTTGTAGAGCAAAAACCAGTGATATCTTCTCAGTAGCATTTTTTGTCTAATATGTAAACTTAGAAAATAATTATTAATTAATAAAGAATTATAGCTGCTTTAAAATTACGCATTTTCAAATATGTTCCTAGGTGCCTCTTTTCTTGCAGTCAAGAAATTAACTTGCAGTTCAAACATGAATTCACCTGATAAGAAAAGAATAGTGTGTCATAACAAATATTACAGTACATCGCACCAAACCTTCTACATATCTAGGACTCAAAAAATATATTTGACACATTTTAAAACATGAAAATATTATTAAACTAGTACTTCACATTTAATTAATCTTTTAAGGTAATTTGTGCATTGGCTTTTTGTTAGACATATCAATTCTTCAATTTTTTATTTCTATATTTTAATTAATTTAAATATATTTAAATTGGTTTAACAAAATTATAAAATCAAATTTCTATAAGGAACAAGGAAGTAAACGCTATAAAATGTATCAAATACTTAACCATAAATGTTTGTAATAAACTCTGAAATAAAGAATACAATATTATATTGAAACAGTGGAAAGTTCACAAAGAAGTATGTTAATGCTCACAATAATGAATAACAAATTAAAGGTAAAACTGACCTGTATATAATCACATAACTTTATCCAGTCTATAACTGATGAACATTTAAGTTGACTCCATGTCTGCTACCGTGAATAGTGCTGAAATGAACTTTCACATCCACATGTCTTCATAATAGAACAATTTATATTCCTTCACGTACTTACACACTAATGAGATTGCTGAGTCTAATGGTAATTCTGTCTTTTGCTCTTTGAGGAATTGCCACACTGTCTTCCACAATGGTTGAACTAATTTATATTTCCACCAAGAGTATGTAAGCATTCGTTTTTCTCCACATCCTCTCCAGGATTTATTTTTTGACTTTTTAGTAATACCAGTTCTGTTTGGTGTGAGATGATATCTTATTGTGGTTTTGATTTGCATTTATCTAATAATCAGTGATATTGCACTTTTTTCCACATGACTGTTGGCCACATGTATGCCTTTTGAAAAGTATCTGTTCATGTCCTCTGCCCACTTTTTAATGGGGCTATTTTTTTCTTGTATATTTGTTTAAGTTATTTATAGATGCTGGATATTAAACTGTTGTCAGATGCAGAGTTGGCAAATATTTTCTCCCATTCTGTAGGTTGTCTGCTTATCCTGCTGATAGTATATTTGGCTGTGTAGAACCTCTTTAGTATAATTAAATCCCATTTGTCAATTTTTGCTTTTGTTGCAATTGCTTTTGGTGTCTTTGTAATGAAATCTTTGCTCATGTCTATGTCCTGAATGGTATTGCCTAGGTTGTCTTCCAGGATTTTTAGAGTTTTTGAATTTTACATTATACATCTTTAGTTAATTTTTGTATATGGTTTAAGGAGGGGGTCAAGTCTCAGTCTTCTGCATATGGCTACCCAGTTATCCCAGCACAATTTCTTGAATGCAGAATCCTTTCCCCATTGCTTGCTTTTGTCAAGTTTGTCAAAGATCCGATAGTTGTAGGTATGCAGTCTTATTTGCAGGTTCTCTATTCTGTTCCATTGATCTATGTATCTGTTTTTGTATCAGTACCATGCTGTTTTGGTTACTGTAGCCTTGTAGTATATTGTCTGAAGTCAGGTAGTGTAATGCCTCCAGCTTTGTTCTTTTTGTTTAGAATGGCTTTGGCTATTTGGGCTCTTTTTCGGTTCCATATAAATTTTAAAACACTTTTTTCTAGTTTGTAGAATAATCACAAAGGTACTTTAATGATAACAGCATTGAGTATATAAATTGCTTTGGGCAATATGGTCATTATAATGAAATTGATTCTTCCTATCCATGAGCATGGAATGTTTTTCCATTTAATTGTGTCATTTCTGATTTCTTTGAGCAGTGTTTTATAGTTCTCTTTATAGAGATCTTTCACCTCTCAGGCTAGCTGCATTCCTAGGTATTTTATTTCTTTGTGGAAATTTTGAATGTTATTGCATTACTGATTTGACTCTCAGCTTGGCTCTTCTTGAAGCATAGAAATATTAGTACTTTTTGTACATTGATTTTGTATCCCAGAACTTGGCTGAAGTTGTTTGTTAGCCTAAGTAGCTTTTGGGCTGAAACTATGGGGTTTTCTAGAGATATAATCATGTGAGTCCAGGTGCAGTGGCTAGTGCCTGTAATCCCAGCACTTTGGGAGGCCAAGGTGGGTGGATCACTTGAGATCAGGAGTTTGGGACCAGTCTGGTCATCATGGTGAAACCCCATCTCTAGTAAAAATACAAGAATTAGCTGAGCATGGTGGTGCATACCTGTAATCCCTGCTACTCAGGAGGCTGAGGAGGAAGGATCATTTGACTCCAGGAGGTGGAGGTTGCAGTGAGCAGAGATTATACTGCTACGCTCCAGCCTGGGTGACAGAGCAAGATTCTGTTTCAAAAAAAAAGAAAAAAGAAAAAAAGAAAAGAAATCATTTTGTATGCAGCAAGGATAGTTTGACTTCCTGTCTTCCTATTTGGGTGCCTTTTATTTCCTTCTTTTGCCTGATTGTTCTGGTCAGTACTTCTACCACTATGCTGATAGGATTGGTGGAGAGAGGGCATCGTTGTCTTGTTACAGTTTTAAAGGGAAATGCTTCTAACTTTTGCTCACTCTGTATGATGCTGGCTGTGGCTTTGCCCTAGATGTCTCTTATTATTTTGAGGTATGTTCCTTCAATACCTAGTTTGTTGAGAGTTTTTAACATAAAGGGATGTTAAATTTTATCAAATGTCTTTTCTGCACCTATTGAGATAATCAAGCCATTTCTGTGTTTGGTTCTGTTTATGTGATGAATTGTATTCACTGATTTGCATATGTTGAACCAAACTTATATCCTACTTGATCATGGTGGACTAGCTTTTTGATATGTTGCTGGATTTGATTTGCTAGTATTTTGCTGAGGATTTTGTATCAGTGTTCATCAACCATATTGGCCTGAAGTTTTTTGTTGTTATTGTTGTATCTCTGCCAGGTTTTGTATGATACTGGCCTCATAGAATGAGTTAGGGAGGTGTCCTTCCTCTCTCTCTCTCTCTCTCTCTCTCTCTCTCTCTCTCTCTCTCTCTCTAGTAACACTACTAGATATATATATATATATAAATATATATATATATATATATATTTGAAACAGAGTGTTACTCTGTTGCCCAGACTAGAGTGCAGTGATGTAATCTCGGCTAACTGCAAGCCCCACCTCCCGAGTTCAAGCAATTCTCCAGCCCCAGGCTCCCATGTAGCTGAGATTACAGGCACATGCCACCATGCCCAGCTAATTTTTGTGTTTTTAGTACAGACAGCATTTCACCATGTTGGTCAGGCTGGTCCAGGCTGGTCTTGAACTCCTGAATTTTTTTGTGTGTCTTATCTCCTTCAGTTCAACTTTGATTTGCTGCAATGTTGGAAGAACACTGGTGGCCTGGTGCATGTCCACGGGAGTCACTCAGCTGCAGCATTTTCCCTGTCAGATGCAATCTGCCAGTGCAGGAGCTATGATGTGGGCCCCCAGGATGTACCTAAGGGCTGCAATGCAAGCAGGAATGGCGAGGCTGTGGCCCCACGAGACAGTAGCAGCCCTAGGGACACTCAAATCAGATTGGCCTTGTTACATGGACAAGATCACCTGGCAGAGTTTATGTCGTACAGTTCCCCTAGGGCTAAAGTCTCCTATGGGAGCAAGTTGAGACTAGGGGAATGAGTGTCCCTGGCCATAATCCACTACAGACGCTCCTGCACCAAACCCTCTGGGCTCTGTGCTGGCTGGAGTTCTGTTCCTATCACTTCTCTAAGTAGCACTCCCTGACAAATCAAAGTCTGTGGTGTTCAAGGGATTCCAGACACCCAAGTTGCTCCTCGTTAGTTCAACTCATCCCTATCACAGGAGTCACTGGGAACCAGGAATGTGTCCTGGTACATGGTAGCCCCACACAGTGTCCCCAGCTTCCTCCCCCTCCAGCCCAGCATGTTTGTCTTCCCTTCATCTGTTCTCAGTGCCTTCCCTCTGAATATCTGCTAGAAATGCAGCAGTCTCTCTAATGTCCTAATCCCTTGGTGTGAGCTCTTCCTCCTGGCTGTGACTAGTCAGCCATCTTGGAGCGGCTCTCATGGAAATATAATTCTGTGTTGGCAGGTCTTTTCTTTCAGTACTTGAAATGGTGTTATTTCCTTCTAACCTTCATAGTTTCTGAGAAGGAATTACCTGTCATTCAAATCATTTTTCCCCTAAAGGTTATGAGTAATTTAAAAAAAATTCTGCCTAGTAAAGGTTTTCTCTGTGTTTTTAGAAGTTTGACTAGGATATGCCTTACCATAGATTTCTTTCTGTTTATCTTGTGTCTACATCCATTTTCCTTTTGGTCTATTTTCTCACTGTTGTTTAGATTGGATAATTACTATTATTCCACTTTCCTATGTCTACTCATTTCTGCTATTAGGCCATACACTGAGCTGCTCATACAGTGATTGTATCTTTCAATTCTAAAATTTCCATTTTTTATTTTATTTTATTTCATTCTTGATGCTATTATTTCATTTGTCTCAAGTTTGTTTGCAATTGTTCATTGATGAATTTTTATGATGGCTGCTTTAAAATCCTTTTAAGATAATTTTAACATATCTGTCATGTAGGGGTTAAATAGCTACTGACTTTCCTTTCCCATTCATGTTGAGATTTTCTTAATTTTTGGTATAAAGAGTGCAATTTCTTTGATATATGGACCTTTTAGGTGTTGTGTTATAGTACGGGACCTAATATTTTGAATGTTCTAACAAGCTCCCAGTTAATTAAAATGCTGTGGCTGCTGGACTACAGAGGCAAAGAGCCAATTAGATAAGAGGTTTTCTATCCTACTTGCATCTATAAATATTCTGGGAAGATTTTTAAACATGTGGCTGACTGAACTCCAGTCAAGTATTTTTAGCCAACTAGGCTAGGATAACAGCAGGCAGCAATACTTTAAAAATATTCCCATTTGATTCTAGTATGTGGCTAGAATTACCTTGAAAAGGGTGATTCACAGCTTTCAGGTGTGAAATACAAAATGAACACACACGATACATGTTGTCGAGGGAAGTATATCGTAAGACACAAAACTAAAAAATTTCCATGCATTTTTTGAGCCTTGGAGGTTCTTGCTATCGCGGCACTTCTCCCGAAAGAGCTGGAGCAATGGAGTCACTTAGAAATATTTTCCTTTTCCTACCTTCTTTTAATTATTTGTAATTTTACTTTACATTAAGTTAAGGATTAATTATCATCTAATTATGGCATTTGTTCTTCAATCCAGACATATTCCCAGATATATTCCTCCTCTAACCAAAAAAGTAGCAGAAAATGATCTTTTCATGATAGTTTTATTATTTGCTGAAATAGGTACGTTTGGTTGCCTTCTTGTCTACTGGCATAAGGAACCTTGCATTACCATAGCTTGAGATTTAGCTTTAGGATTTTCTATAGTAGTCCCAAGTAGAAGCATCTGCTCCTGAATATCCAGGAGTAGACACCTGTGGTTAACAGGGTCTAAAGTTGCACTACTGGACACACGTGTCCACCAGCTGGGTTCCTGTGTAGGATGACTAAAGAGTCTGCTTGTACTCCTGGCCCTTGGCTTCCTGAACCATTACTTCATTCTACTATGGCCTTTGGCTTAAAGATTCAGCACACCTTGAGGGAGAGCATCTAAAATCTGCAGAATATTATACCCTTGTGGATTTCTTTGGGTGATTTATTTGTTAGAACCGATGGATGCTATAATCACGTGGCTATTATTTTGTTTCTTTCCCCACAATGTAGGAACATGGTTCTGAAATATTCCCATATTAAGACAAAAAAACACTCTCAGAGCACTGAGATAGCCAATTATCTTTGGGCAGGAAAGGTAAACATATATCTAGAATACAGAAGGATCCTAGTAAGGATGCATCACAGTCATCTCCAGGGGACAGTCATCTGATATCCCAAATTACCACCCACTGGTTGAAGATATTTGTCTCTGCTGCTGTGAAGTTGAATACCCAGAAGGGGCAACAGTGGGATCAACACAGGTGGGGATGGTGGTTGTGAGACATGGCTCATGTCATTTTACACATTCATAGCCCTGTCCAGGCCATCATGGCTACTTCATTACAGACTCTATTATGCAAATATTGTGGAAGTTAAGAGAAAAACTGAGTTCAGTTAATCTGCTTACAAGTAGATAAGCCTTCCAGTATGGTTAGTTGTTTAGCGTCTTATCTGTGGAAGATATGTTCTGCTTTTTTGCAGAAATAAATAAAATTCTGCACATGTAATTTCTTATTCATATGAGTGCATCCACATACCTCTCCTCTGGCGCTTCCTCTCTGTGATCTTCCAACTTCCTTTATCAAAGACTGTGACCAACCAGTTATCACTAATTCATGCATATACCTGAGTCGGTGCATTTCTCTCTCCACACTAAGTTGATGACTACATGCTGTCCTCAAATATCTGCTAACTCAAGATAATATCTCACAGTCACCCATGATTGTGGCCACAGTGAGGGGGCAGCCCACTTTTACTTGCACAAATATATGATGCTGACCTATTAAAAAAGCCTAGATTTTCTTATTGCTGTTTTGGTTTTCTTCTTTTATTTGTTTGCATTTTTTGTTTCCCCATTTGCTATTAGCTGATTGAGAAAACTCACGAGGTCACTGGAGTGAGCTGATGCAAAGGTGTTAGAGTTAGAGAGAAAAATGATAGGAGGAACCGGAACAACTGTCCATGTAAATGAAGCATGGCCTCTGAATCTACTTAAACCAAACCCCAAAAGTACCTAATGTTCATCCTAATATTCAATGGTGCTGAGCCCCACCTGACCCTAAAAATTGGTGAGACTGGCCTCCTCCACTTATGCAGTGCAGCTCAGTTACATACTTTTTAAATGCCTCATGGGTTACCTACCATTACACAGTGATATTCTGCATTTTGAACAAGAAATTTTTTATTTGTTATCTGGTCATTGTTTGGTCTTTTCTAAAATCCCAGGGATTTGTGACATGAGTTTTATTGGAGTTTGCAAGAGAGTTCACAAAGTGTTCCCATCTACTGGAGATGCATCTAGCACCAAACAATGTTCTGGATCACATGACAGAGCCACTTGTATCAAAGCCCAAAACCTTCTGCAAAACGTTCTCTTTTTCTGAGCCCACTCCAAAAAGACAGCCTTCCAAGTTAGTTTATAAGTGGGGAGGTGGAGTAGACCCAAGTGTGGGATTTGTTGCGTCAACACTCTAAGCAGGCCTTGCCAACACTGTGCTGCATTCTCAGTGGTTGGAGCCGCAAAGTACAGTTATTCATCCTTACCTTGAAGGGAATGAGCCAATGCTACTCACCCGCCTTCACTAAATCCCTGATACCTTCTCCAATGTGACAGGCCCTTAAATTTTGTAGGGTTGAATCACACACTCTGGTCTTCATGTGCTTTCACTGAACATCCAGAGTCCTTATCATTTTCTGCTGATCCTATTTAGTTACCATGATGACGTCAACATTGTGTTGTATAGGGTGATGCTTTGTGAAGCGTCCACAGGATCAAAGTTTCTTCAGCCTCATTGTGAATGCGTTGTCAGGAAAGTTAAGATAGTCCCGGGCCGAGACTGAGGATGTGAGCTGCTGTTCACCCCAGATGACTGCAGAGCCTCCCGGAGACTGCGATGGACTCTGCCTTCACTCTGCGGCTGGGCCCTGGGTCTGGTCAAGCCGTGCTGGAGCCTCAGCTGCGCTCATCTGCAGGTGCCAGCAGAGGGCGGCTCTCACATTCACGGAAGGGGCGGGGAGGGCGTTCTCCAGACAAAGGTGAAGACTATTTAAAACAACAGGACATTCCCATAATTTGCATGTATCCTTCCTCCCACATCTGAAGTGGTCCTGCTTCTCAGTATTTTATAAGAGGGTTTTTCTCCTAGATGTGTCTTCAGCAAAACTGAAGTCAAAAGCACTGAGATGGTGTCCCCATTGCAACTCCTGGGGCTTCTGCGCCTCTGGGTTCCAGGTGAGAATATTTAGAAAAAGCTGAAACCAATTCTTTGAATCATTAATTGTCTTAATTGGGAACCAAGGACCGTATGGAACTTGGCTTGTTTTCAAATGTGATTTTTTTTTTTTAAGTAATGCATATTCTTTCATCTTGTCCTACTAGATTAGTGGTGGTTTCATTAAGCAGATGCTTATATTGTGCTAATGTTTGCTGTATGGTTTCAGCCTCCAGAGGTGATATTGTGATGACTCAGTCTCCAGCCTTCGTCTCTGTGACTCCAGGGGAGAAAGTCACCATCACCTGCCAGGCCAGTGAGGGCATTAGCAATTACTTACACTGGTACCAGCAGAAACCAGATCAAGCCCCAAAGCTCCTCATCCAGTATGCTTCCCAGTCCATCTCAGGGGTCCCCTCGAGGTTCACTGGCAGTGGATCTGGGACAGATTTCACCTTTACCATCAGTAGCCTGGAAGTTGAAGATGCTGCAACATATTACTGTCAGCAGGGCAATAAGCACCCTCATACTGTGCTACAACCCAAAACAAAAACTAGCTCAGCCTGGCTGAACAGAGAAACTGAGCAATATCCTGTTTTTATGATCTTTGCAGGTGCAGTTGGGGAAATAATCTACCAAATGCCGTCACGTATGGCCCATTCAGCAGAGTTGACATCCAAGAGTCAGTGCCTCATACTTTCATCTTTACCCACAGTCACTTTCAAACTAGGAGAAGAGTTGTTGAAGATTACTTCTTCTGTTTCTTTCCATAGGTGTACATAAATTGTCCTTTACAAGTGGTAAAAACTTTGGATTATTCTTCAGGGCTACAGTTATTCATTTATGACAAAACTGCTTTAAAGGGTAAAGATTAGGCAACAGTCAGGTGATGGCCTGGAGCTCTTTTGACAGAAGAGTCACGGACTCAGGTTTCAGCCATTGTGGGTTCACAGGAATGAGACATTGTTCCTATTTCCAAAGCAGCTCTGTGAAGTCTGACATTTGTTAAGTCAGATTAACACTTAAGGTTCACTTTCACTGAATATTTGGGTTTCGATACATGAAACTGGTCCATCAGGAACAGGGTAAATACCTAGCTATGGCTTTGGAAATGGGGACTATCCCAGAAACAATATTTACCTGGAATAAAAAAGAATCAGCGTCTTTTGTTGACAGTCTTAGAAGCAGGACAGGGCTACAAGCCAAAGAAAGTTGAAGTTAACAACTCTTAATTCCTCTATAAGAACTGCTTCACTAAAATCTGAGTGTACCAAAGCAAAAACTACAAAGAGAAAGTAGCTTCAGGAACTCAAGTAAGATGTAAAAACGAAAAGGACATTTGATTTTATATCTTGTTTGATACATGAAACACAGGGAGATCACCCATGATCCTTGAAATGTTCTTTTCTGCACGTCAAAAGCATTGTCTGTCTCCTCTCTTTTTCCACCTCTATTATCCAAACTGCAGTTTGAAAAAATGTATTTTTAAATTTTTCATTATTCTTGATTGAAAGACCAGTATCTTATTGCTAACATTTTTTAATACCAAGAGCAACTAAATTCATTTTTTTTAGTTTGTTTCCTGTGTATTTATTCATTTATTTAAAAATAACTTTGGAATACAGTGCAGTCATTGAGAATTGAGGCTTATACTCAGTGACATTTTTGTTAAAGATTTTCATTATATTTGGTCACACAAAGTTACATCAATTTTCTATCAAATTTTTTAATAACACAGATATTTTATTCCAAAGAAGTGAAAAAATGCATTGTAAGAAATAATGTGTTTCAGACACTGCCATCAACTTTCTCCACAAGATGTTTCAAGTTAGAGAACATCTTCTGGAAAAAAACTTGAATTTTGTGCCATGGTTGGTTAAACCCAATGTCAAGAAAGGCTGAGGAAGAGACAACATTCTGTAAGATTCTTTAGTTTTATGTGTGTGGGCTGTTTGTATGTGTTCTGAAGCATGTTGCTTTCAACCTGTATTCCACTTCTTCTATGGATATGCAGTAACCTTAAGGAAAATAAAGTTGTAATTAGAAATATCTGGTCCTGATGTTGGACACCTGCCTGAGGTCACTTATTAGACCCTCCCCATGCATCAAAGAACTGACTCCCCTACTCTCTCTATCAGGTCCCATCCACTGTGAGGACCTTTCTTCCATCTGTGTTGTGTACAATCAATCGTACTGGACATTTTACATGCAAAGTAAATTTTCAAAATGATGCTTGTTACTTCTCTAAATGTATTTTTATAGATTCGTGTCCAATTCATCTTTTTCTTTTTTTTTATTTATTTTTTATTTTTTATTATTATACTTTGAGTTCTAGGGTACATGTGCATAACGTGCAGGTTTGTTACATATGTATACTTGTGCCATGTTGGTGTGCTGCAGCCATCAACTCGTCAGCACCCATCAACTCGTCATTTACATCAGGTATAACTCCCAGTGCAATCCCTCCCCCCTCTCCCCTCCCCATGATAGGCCCCGGTGTGTGATATTCCCCTTCCCAAGTCCAAGTGATCTCATTGTTCAGTTCCCACCTATGAGTGAGAACATGCGGTGTTTGGTTTTCTGTTCTTGTGATAGTTTGCTAAGAATGATGGTTTCCAGCTGCATCCATGTCCCTACAAAGGACACAAACTCATCCTTTTTTATGACTGCATAGTATTCCATGGTGTATATGTGCAACATTTTCTTAATCCAGTCTGTCACTGATGAACATTTGGGTTGATTCCAAGTCTTTGCTATTGTGAATAGTGCCGCAATAAACATACGTGTGCATGTGTCTTTATAGCAGCATGATTTATAGTCCTTTGGGTATATACCCAGTAATGGGATGGCTGGGTCATATGGTACATCTAGTTCTAGATCCTTGAGGAATCGCCATACTGTTTTCCATAATGGTTGAACTAGTTTACAATCCCACCAACAGTGTAAAAGTGTTCCTATTTCTCCACATCCTCTCCAGCACCTGTTGTTTCCTGACTTTTTAATGATCGCCATTCTAACTAGTGTGAGATGGTATCTCATTGTGGTTTTGATTTGCATTTCTCTGATGGCCAGTGATGATGAGCATTTTTTCATGTGTCTGTTGGCTGTATGAATGTCTTCTTTTGAGAAATGTCTGTTCATATCCTTTGCCCACTTTTTGATGGGGTTGTTTGTTTTTTTCTTGTAAATTTGTTTGAGTTCTTTGTAGGTTCTGGATATTAACCCTTTGTCAGATGAGTAGATTGCAAAAATTTTCTCCCATTCTGTAGGTTGCCTGTTCACTCTAATGGTAGTTTCTTTTGCTGTGCAGAAGCTCTTTAGTTTAATGAGATCCCATTTGTCAATTTTGGCTTTTGCTGCCGTTGCTTTTGGTGTTTTAGACATGAAGTCTTTGCCCATGCCTATGTCCTGAATGGTACTACCTAGGTTTTCCTCTAGGATTTTTATGGTATTAGGTCTAACATTTAAGTCTCTAATCCATCTTGAATTAATTTTCGTATAAGGAGTAAGGAAAGGATCCAGTTTCAGCTTTCTACTTATGGCTAGCCAATTTTCCCAGCATCATTTATTAAATAGGGAATCCTTTCCCCATTTCTTGTTTCTCTCAGGTTTGTCAAAGATCAGATGGCTGTAGATGTGTGGTATTATTTCTGAGGACTCTGTTCTGTTCCATTGGTCTATATCTCTGTTTCGGTACCAGTACCATGCTGTTTTGGTTACTGTAGCCTTGTAGTATAGTTTGAAGTCAGGTAGCGTGATGCCTCCAGCTTTGTTCTTTTGACTTAGGATTGTCTTGGAGATACGGGCTCTTTTTTGGTTCCATATGAACTTTAAAGCAGTTTTTTCCAATTCTGTGAAGAAACTCATTGGTAGCTTGATGGGGATGGCATTGAATCTATAAATAACCTTGGGCAGTATGGCCATTTTCACGATATTGATTCTTCCTATCCACGAGCATGGTATGTTCTTCCATTTGTTTATGTCCTCTTTTATTTCACTGAGCAGTGGTTTGTAGTTCTCCTTGAAGAGGTCCTTTACATCCCTTGTAAGTTGGATTCCTAGGTATTTTATTCTCTTTGAAGCAATTGTGAATGGAAGTTCATTCATGATTTGGCTCTCTGTTTGTCTGTTACTGGTGTATAAGAATGCTTGTGATTTTTGCACATTAATTTTGTATCCTGAGACTTTGCTGAAGTTGCTTATCAACTTAAGGAGATTTTGGGCTGAGACAATGGGGTTTTCTAAATATACAATCATGTCATCTGCAAAGAGGGACAATTTGACTTTTTCTTTTCCTAACTGAATCCCCTTGATTTCTTTCTCTTGCCTGATTGCCCTAGCCAGAACTTCCAACACTATGTTGAATAGGAGTGGTGAGAGAGGGCATCCCTGTCTTGTGCCAGTTTTCAAAGGGAATTTTTCCAGTTTTTGCCCATTCAGTATGATATTGTCTGTGGGTTTGTCATAAATAGCTCTTATTATTTTGAGGTACGTTCCATCAATACAGAATTTATTGAGCGTTTTTAGCATGAAGGGCTGTTGAATTTTGTCAAAAGCCTTTTCTGCATCTATTGAGATAATCATGTGGTTCTTGTCTTTGGTTCTGTTTATATGCTGGATTATGTTTATTGATTTGCAAATGTTGAACCAGCCTTGCATCCCAGGGATGAAGCCCACTTGATCATGGTGGATAAGATTTTTGATGTGTTGCTGAATCCTGTTTGCCAGTATTTTATTGAGGATTTTTGCATCGATGTTCATCAGGGATATTGGTCTAAAATTCTCTTTTTTTGTTGTGTCTCTGCCAGGCTTTGGTATCAGGATGATGTTGGCCTCATAAAATGAGTTAGGGAGGATTCCCTCTTTTTCTATTGTTTGGAATAGTTTCAGAAGGAATGGTACCAGCTCCTCCTTGTACCTCTGGTAGAATTCGGCTGTGAATACATCTGGTCCTGGACTTTTTTTGGTTGGTAGGCTGTTAATTATTGCCTCAATTTCAGAGCCTGCTATTGGTCTATTCAGGGATTCAACTTCTTCCTGGTTTAGTCTTGGAAGAGTGTAAGTGTCCAGGAAATTATCCATTTCTTCTAGATTTTCCAGTTTATTTGCAAAGAGGTGTTTATAGTATTCTCTGATGGTAGTTTGTATTTCTGTGGGGTCAGTGATAATATGCCCTTATCATTTTTTATTGCGTCAATTTGATTCTTCTCTCTTTTCTTCTTTATTAGTCTTGCTAGCGGTCTGTCAATTTTGTTGATCTTTTCAAAAAACCAACTCCTGGATTCATTGATTTTTTGGAGGGTTTTTTGTGTTTCTATCTCCTTCAGTTCTGCTCTGATCTCAGTTATTTCTTGCCTTCTGCTAGCTTTCGAATGTGTTTGCTCTTGCTTCTCTGGTTCTTTTAATTGTGATGTTAGAGTGTCAATTTTAGATCTTTCCTGCTTTCTCTTGTGGGCATTTAGTGCTATAAATTTCCCTCTACACACTGCTTTAAATGTGTCCCAGAGATTCTGGTATGTTGTATCTTTGTTCTCATTGGTTTCAAAGAACATCTTTATTTCTGCCTTCATTTCGTTATGTACCCAGTAGTCATTCAGGAGCAGGTTGTTCAGTTTCCATGTAGTTGAGCAGTTTTGATTGAGTTTCTTAGTCCTGAGTTCTAGTTTGTTTGCACTGTGGTCTGAGAGACAGTTTGTTATAATTTCTGTTCTTGTACATTTGCTGAGGAGTGCTTTACTTCCAATTATGTGGTCAATTTTGGAGTAAGTGCGATGTGGTGCTGAGAAGAATGTATATTCTGTTGATTTGGGGTGGAGAGTTCTATAGATGTCTATTAGGTCTGCTTGCTGCAGAGATGAGTTCAATTCCTGGATATCCTTGTTAACTTTCTGTCTCGTTGATCTGTCTAATGTTGACAGTGGAGTGTTGAAGTCTCCCATTATTATTATATGGGAGTGTAAGTCTCTTTGTAAGTCTCTAAGGACTTGCTTTATGAATCTGGGTGTTCCTGTATTGGGTGCATATATATTTAGGATAGTTAGCTCTTGCTGTTGAATTGATCCCTTTACCATTATGTAATGGCCTTCTTTGTCTCTTTTGATCTTTGATGGTTTAAAGTCTGTTTTATCAGAGACTAGTATTGCAACCCCTGCTTTTTTTTGTTCTCCATTTGCTTGGTAAATCTTCCTCCATCCCTTTATTTTGAGCCTATGTATGTCTCTGCATATGAGATGGGCCTCCTGAATACAGCAGACTGATGGGTCTTGACTCTTTATCCAGTTTGCCAGTCTGTGTCTTTTAATTGGAGCATTTAGTCCATTTACATTTAAGGTTAATATTGTTATGTGTGAACTTTATCCTGCCATTATGATATTAACTGGTTATTTTGCTCGTTAGTTGATGCAGTTTCTTCCTAGCCTTGATGGTCTTTACATTTTGGCATGTTTTTGCAATGGCTGGTACCAGTTGTTCCTTTCCATGTTTAGTGCTTCCTTCAGGGTCTCTTGTAAGGCAGGCCTAGTGGTGACAAAATCTCTAAGCATTTGTTTATCTGTAAAGGATTTTATTTCTCCTTTACTTATGAAACTTAGTTTGGCTGGATATGAAATTCTGGGTTTAAAATTCTTTTCTTTAAGAATGTTGAATATTGGCCCCCACTCTCTTCTGGCTTGTAGAGTTTCTGCCGAGAGATCTGCTGTTAGTCTGATGGGCTTCCCTTTGTGGGTAACCCGACCTTTCTCTCTGGCTGCCCTTAAGATTTTTTCCTTCATTTCAACTTTGGTGAATCTGGCAATTATGTGTCTTGGAGTTGCTCTTCTCGAGGAGTATCTTTGTGGCGTTCTCTGTATTTCCTGGATTTGAATGTTGGCCTGCCCTACTAGGTTGGGGAAGTTCTCCTGGATGATATCCTGAAGAGTGTTTTCCAACTTGCTTCCATTTTCCCCCTCACTTTCAGGCAGCCCAATCAGACGTAGATTTGGTCTTTTTACATAATCCCATACTTCTTGCAGGCTTTGTTCATTTCTTTTTCTTCTTTTTTCTTTTGGTTTCTCTTCTCGCTTCATTTCATTCATTTGATCCTCAATCGCTGATACTCTTTCTTCCAGTTGATCGAGTCGGTTACTGAAGCTTGTGCATTTGTCACGTATTTCTCGTGTCATGGTTTTCATCTCTTTCATTTCGTTTATGACCTTCTCTGCATTAATTACTCTAGCCATCAATTCTTCCACTTTTTTTTCAAGATTTTTAGTTTCTTTGTGCTGGGTACGTAATTCTTCCTTTAGCTCTGAGAAGTTTGATGGACTGAAGCCACCTTCTCTCATCTCGTCAAAGTCATTCTCCGTCCAGCTTTGATCCGTTGCTGGCAATGAGCTGCGCTCCTTTGCTGGGGGAGATGTGCTCTTATTTTTTGAATTTCCAGCTTTTCTGTCCTGCTTTTTCCCCATCTTTGTGGTTTTATCTGCCTCTGGTCTTTGATGATGGTGACGTACTGATGGGGTTTTGGTGTAGGTGTCCTTCCTGTTTGATAGTTTTCCTTCTAACAGTCAGGACCCTCAGCTGTAGGTCTGTTGGAGATTGCTTGAGGTCCACTCCAGACCCTGTTTGCCTGGGTATCAGCAGCAGAGGCTGCAAAAGATAGAATATTGCTGAACAGCGAGTGTACCTGTCTGATTCTTGCTTTGGAAGCTTCCTCTCAGGGGTGTACTCCACCCTGTGAGGTGTGGGGTGTCAGACTGCCCCTAGTGGGAGATGTCTCCCAGTTAGGCTACTCAGGGGTCAGGGACCCACTTGAGCAGGCAGTCTGTCCCTTCTCAGATCTCAACCTCCGTGTTGGGAGATCCACTGCTCTCTTCAAAGCTGTTAGACAGAGTCGTTTGCGTCTGCAGAGGTTTCTGCTGCGTTTGTTATTGTTTACTGTGCCCTGTCCCCAGAGGTGGAGTCTACAGAGACAGGCAGGTTTCCTTGAGCTGCTGTGAGCTCCACCCAGTTTGAGCTTCCCAGTGGCTTTGTTTACCTACTTAAGCCTCAGCAATGGTGGGCGCCCCTCCCCCAGCCTCGCTGCTGCCTTGCCAGTAGATCACAGACTGCTGTGCTAGCAATGAGGGATGCTCCGTGGGCGTGGGACCCTCCTGGCCAGGTATGGGATATAATTTCCTGGTGTGCCCATTTCCTTAAAGTGCAGTATTGGGGTGGGAGTTACCCGATTTTCCAGGTGTTGTGTGTCTCAGTTCCCCTGGCTAGGAAAAGGGATTCCCTTCCCCCTTGCGCTTCCCAGGTGAGGCGATGCCTCGCCCTGCTTCAGCTCTCACTGGTGGGGCTGCAGCAGCTGACCAGCACCGATTGTCCAGCACTCCCTAGTGAGATGAACCCAGTACCTCAGTTGAAAATGCAGAAATCACCGGTCTTCTGTGTCGCTCGCGCTGGGAGTTGGAGACTGGAGCTGTTCCTATTTGGCCATCTTGCTCCACCTTCTCCAATTCATCTTTTTCAACTGTCAAAGTAGTTAAGTGTCTCTAGTTGAGGGAAATGCACCATGTATGTTTCCAATAAGAAAGACAGACATATTTTTGAATTTAATGAATTTTCACTTAATATCAGATTTTTCAGGAGCAAGTAAACGCCATCATTTGAGGGTTAGTTGCATGTGAATAATTAAGACAAATTTTGATCCCAAGTACCGATACTCAGTAGGGGAATGAGCCATGCAGAGAACAATAACCACATAATGAAACTGAATAGAATACTTTCAGTAGTTGACAAACTGCATAAAAATCAGGCAATGATGTGTGGTATCTGGAGGCTGAGGCCACTTATTTTTGCTGATAAGGGAAGGAAGGTCTCAGGGTCATACTGAAGATGTGTCTGAGTGATGAGAAGACAACGAAGTGACCGTGGTGACCGGATCACCATGAGGAGGTCAGGGACTGGGAGATTTCAGATAAACAACTGTGTATTGAAAAAAGTATTTTTTTAAACCTCTGTAATAGCCAGGCAATCCTGTAATAATCAAATGCCTTCTGTGATTTTATTCCCTTAAGAATAAAATTTATCCTAATATCTTTCACCAAATACCTTGGCTTGGATCATACCCGTGACATAGAATGAATGTTCTCTTGCTCAGAAGCTGGAAGCCCAGATCTCTCCTTTGTTGCTAGTTTGTAGGCTTCCTAAAGCCCCTCCCTGCACTCAAGCCCTTATTGGTGTGTTGGTCGCTGCCTTTGGGGTGGGACCATCTGAGGCAGGGGCAGCACTGGACACTGGGCATAGGACTCTGACCCTTAGTGTCCTGGTGTCCTGACTTCAGCTGTGGGAATTCCATGTGACAGGGTTCCTATGTCCCATGAGACTGAGATTGAGTCCATTGCTCAGGGAGCCCAGCATTCACCTCCTGCTGGATCAGTCAGCAGGACTCTGCTGGGAAGCCCAGTGTGAGATGTCATTAATACTGGGGAAGATTTGTATTTTGTTTCCACCTCAGATTCTAGTGGCAACACTGTAAATGCCCGTCTCGAGTCTCTCCCTCAGTGTCTCCAACAGAAAGAGTTTCTATCACCTGCCTAGAAGCAGTAGAATCCAGAAAAGATGCCAAAGATCCACCTATGTGCTCTGCTTTGACCAATATACAGCCCCAGCTTGATGCAATGGTCCTGGAAAAGACCGTTGCTTGTTAATTAGCAACTTAGTTGTCCGGATGACATTGTTGGTTATTATTGTCTAAAACTGTGCTGTCTCACGTGTTTAACACTAGCAATGCATAGCTGCAAATATACAAATTAGAATTAATTAAAGTTAAAAATGTAGATTCTTAGCTATTGTATTTCAAGGGCTTGGTAACCACATATGATTAATGGCTACCCTTGCAGAGCATAAATAGAGACATTTTCATCATCTTGGAAAAATTGTTTTGGCTGGTGCTGACCTCAATGATGACATGTGGCCACTCAGTGTTGTGCTTAGAGCACAAGCCTCAGCAGCTTTCATTCAGAGGCCAGTGTGGCCCTGGATCCCTCCCGGCTGGAGCAGCTGCTGTGGTCCTCAGAGCTGCTCTGGAAGGGTTTCTTGGATAAGAAGAATGAGACTGGGCTGCCACTTCCAGACCAGGACCCTGTGTTTCCCATCACCACCTCTGCCATTATGTTCTGCAGGATTCTGCGTGGCCCATCATCTCTTTTCCAAAACCTTTGGCATCTCACATAGGTCACAGAATCTAGCCCATAATACTTCTGTGACGAATAAGCTTTCTGAGTAATTTTTGTCCTCAACTATGCAGCTAGTTTGTTGAGAAGAGAAATTATTTTGTGAATCTGGCCTGGTGATGGATGAATCTGGCCTGAGATCCCCTTCATTAATACTCATGAAAAGACTCACAGTCAAGACTCACTAGGACTCAGCATCTGTAATCCTATGTAAGAGACTAAGCCACAATCCTGACACTAGATGGTAGACAAACCCCATAATAACCCTAAGATCTAAGCCTGATCATAGAAATACTGGGAGAGCTTAGGAGTGATAATATTTCATTATCAATAGACCCTAAGGCTGGAACGTGGTCTCTGTGTTACCTAGAGTACCTGGGAGGAGCTGCCAGTGTCCTGAGTTGTAGGAACCACCTCTGTGCTGTGTGCTCTGAGACTAGAAGCCCAGGCTTGCCTTCACTGCTGCCTTGGCTGTGTCCCCAAAGCCCACCTGCTTTGGAGCGAATTGTGCTTCAGAAATGCTTATCTTGAATCTCTAACCTCGAATATAGCTGCATTTGAAGAGAAAGCATAAAAGGTGGTAATTAGTGTTAAAGGAGATGATAAGGGTGGGGCTGTGATTCAATAAGATTAGTGTCTTTATAAAAAGAGACCCCATGGAGCTCTCCTCCACCCCCAGCCTCCATGCATGCAGTGAGGAAAGGCCACGTGAGGACATGGACAGAAGGTGGCATCTGAAAATCAGAGGGAGGGTCCTCAGCATAAAGCAGACATTTCTGGATATTTATCTTGGACTTACCAGCCTTCCATACTGTTAGAAATAAGTTTCCTTCCTTTAAGCCATCCAGCCCAGGGAATTGTGGTGTGGCAGTCCCAGCAGACAATCTACGCCCCCACCTTCTCTGAGCAGGATCAGCCTCAGGAGGCACCTTGTGGACTTTGGGACCCAGGTTTCTTCTCTTCTTCCTTCTGTTCTGACTGCCTGGTGAGGAAGGGGAACTGAGGCTTCATCCTCAGATAGTTTGTATTAAACGTGAACATTTCTTTGATGATGAAGTTGTTAGCCTGCTTTTTTTTTCTGATCAGAATTGCATCAAATTGAATAAACTACTTGCTTCGTATTAATATTTGGGGATCTGCATGTTTGTTCCCCACTTGGATGACAGTGAACTTGTGATGTGAATACCATCTCCAGCCCCCTCCCTGTGTCCCAAGTGAGAGGGTCACTGTCACCTGCAGGGCTGGCTGGAGTATTAACAGCATCCTAGTCTGGCACCAGCAGAAACCAGACCTGGCTCTGAGCTCCTGCTGGCTCCTGCTGCCCCACTGGACATGATCCCTTCCTGGGTGGGCCTGAACAGATGTCACTCTGGCCATCAGCAACCAAGATGCCTTCAGAGGTAGACGCTCCCTCCTCCTGTCCCCTGTCATGCACAAATCTTCCCTAGCAACAGCTCTGCCCAGGGTCTGCTAAGGGTCTGAAACCTCAGGGGAACAGGCTGGGGGACACCTCTGAATTCGTATCCCCTCTTTGCCTCACATCTTCTTCCCACCTCCTCGATGGGCACCTCTAGTGTATCTTGTGGGCATCACTGCCTGGAGCATGTTAGGATGTTTTCTCCCACCTCCTACTCCGAATTCATGATGAAAATTCATCTTCACTTCAGACATGGGCTGCCCACGCCTTGTTTCTCTTACATACATGTCCCGGCACATTGCTGAACCCACAGTTCTGACCTCACTCCATGAATCTTTGTGAAAGGGTCATGGTTGGCAAGCTGTGGTTACTGGACACCAGAAAGTAAAATGACAAATATTGAGAAGCTTGCGCATGGGACAGACATAGACCATTGTCAGCAGAGTCCCAGCAGCTGGTGAGCCATGAAAGCTGGGCAGAGAGATCCCACATCACCCCAGTCAGAGGGGAGGCTGCCAACAGGCCATTAGGTGGCTTTATCCTGTGACTGCACTGCCATGGAGGCGCGTGCGCTGCCCTGTCTGATGGGAACAACCAGAGGAGGACTTGTTTACCCTAAGCCCTGCTCACAAAACAGCCCTTTATTCAGAGCTCAGACCCACTTTTTCTGCCCCCATTACTCGTTGTTGTGTTCCTCAGACCTATCCGGGGTCACTCCTTATCCTCAGCAATGAATAGTGACAGCTGTCATTCCAGCAGGGCCCTGGGGATGGTTCCTGAGCTTCATGACCCTGGGCTTTGTAGTGAGGAAAGGTCCACGGGGTGGAGCACCCATTGCTGGTTTCCAGTATTCAGACTCAATTTATTAAAGTTTGAAATCATACCTTAAACTGACAGTTAAAGTTATAGCCATTTATATATAAATACACATATTTATTCATAAATAGATGCATAGTATATATACATGTATTGATACAGCTTATTTCAAAAATATTAGATATATTTAATATGTCAAGTTTATATAGAAATACATATAGACATATACATAATGTTATGTTTATTTATGTATCATGTGTTCCTTTTCCTTCTAAGCAGAACATAATCTGGCTGAGAAAATACTCTGGAGACATTTGCTGACCTCTTGGGCTCCAGCAGAATCCTATCTACTCAGGACCAGTGAGGACAGCTGACCCAGGAGCCCAGGCCCAGCCCTAAGGCCCTGATCTCTGAGACTTTCACCCTGGCCACAGCCTCCATGCTTGTTACAGCACCCATGAGTGCGTGAGCAGTTTCCTTCCCTGAAGTTCCTGCCAGGCAACCCCATGGGCAAGGCCTTTGGTTACCCCTAGGCCCTTAGCCCCATGGCTCAGGAGAGTAGCTGTTTCTGCCATAGCCCTGGGCAAGAGCCCAGCAGCTCCTGGGTAGCACAAGCCTGGCCTTAGCCCTGGGTTGAGGACTCTATTCCAAATCTCTCCTGACTTATTGAGGCACCTGAAAGTCTGTCATGTTCTTCAACTCATTAAGACTTAAACTTATAAAAGACTACATTTCCACAATTGCTGAAACTAAGCATTGCCACCTTGAAAATTAGAAATTGGAATCCATTGTCATTCTCAAAGCCTAGCTTCTTCCAAGCACACCAGATGAAGATGCACATAGGTTCTCTCCTCTCCACACAACTTTATTTAGAAGCACGGTGAAATTTAAAATGTGGGGAAGCTCTGAGCACCTACACATCGGCCATATCTTTCTTTCTTTGGTACATAGGGCACTAGCTCTGTCCTGGTGTTTAGGACAGTGAGCTTCTCCCAGCCCAGGACAGGAGCAGGGCTTAGGGTCACATGTGATCAGTTCCACAATAATATGTCAGGGAAGTGAAGGAGGAACAGGGTTTCTGGGAAGGATTTTGATCCCTCATAAGAAGAAGGAAGGTAAAGAGCTTTGCTCTGCACTTTTCCATGGATACTTATGAGAAGACGTGATGCTTAGAGATGTTGCTGCCTTTCTGAGACCATGAGACCACGACACATTGAGCTCACATCTGAAAACCCAAAGTGATAAAGGTGGCAAAGCAGAAATGTAGAAAGAACCTGTGACATTTCTTCTGTCACCAAGCTGCTGTATCCTACCAAAATATCCTGAAATTTAGACTTCTTGTCATTGCTTAAGTCATTGCTATCCTTTCTTTCACTTTTCTCTAAAATTATCTAACTTATTCATAAAAAACACTTAAGAGCAGTCCAAAGACATGTTCTTTAGGAGAAGAAATGCATTATTATGTGCATGCGTGTTTGTGGGAGTCTGTGGCATGTAGGGCAGGAACCACAATAAGTGATGTTCTCCCCTGGCATCTTGGTTCTCCTATGTCCATGGCTAGAGACACCAGATCTCTTCAAAGCATTTATAAATTCTTCTCTCTTCTTGTCTCCATTTCTTTTTATATCTTAAGCATAAACATCCCCTGTTTGTCCTTAATTCCTTCCTCCTCCAAGGTCATAAAAATAGAGTTGTTGTCAAGAACACATGGAGAAGACATAAAATCTCAAGATTGTATGCATCTCTTCAACACCACCATGGGGTTTGCAGGTTCCCTGCTACCCCCCACTTTTTTTTTTGAGACAGAGTCTCGCTCTGTTGCCCAGGCTGGAGTGCAGTGGTGCGATCTCAGCTCACTCTAAGATCCGCCTTCTGGGTTCACGTCATTCTCCTGCCTCAACCTCCTGAGTAACTGGGACTACAAGCGCCCACCACCATGCTCGGCTATTTTTTGTGTGTGTTTTTAGTGGAGACAGGGTTTCACCGTGTTAGCCAGGATGGTCTCAATCTCCTGACCTCATGATCCTCCCGCCTCGGCCTCCCAAAGTGCTGGGATTACAAGTGTGAGCCACCACGCCCGGCCCTTCTCAGTTGTTTTCTATGGGGAAGATGCTGATTGCTCCAGCAAGGTTCCTGGCAGAGGTTGTCTTGGAGGGCTGATGAAGAAAAGCTTCCTGGCAGTTAGTGTTTGATTCAAGTGAGGGTAGCAGGAGGGTGGGTCTGGATTCCCAGCATGGAGGAGGCCATAGAGAGCACTGAAAAAGGCTGTGGGTGTGGGAAGAAAGAGTGTAGAATTTCAACTTTTAACCACAGCTTTAGGAGCCCAAGGATGAATGCTAACATAAAAGTGGCTCAGGAAAAAAAGTGGACTAAAGGTGTTATGGTTGTTTGTAACCTTGTTTATCTTTCTAATCTGCATAAATGGATTGGTGAAAGTTTTTATGGTGGGAACAATGCACATATAAGTGCCTATAGTGGGATTTCACTGCACTATGTCCCCACTGCCCCTGTTAGTTATAGAATAAATATTGAAGACTTCGGTTTGAAAATAATAGTTGGCTAGTAATATTAGTAATATCTTACATATCTTCATTCAAGAGTGTATAAAAAGGGGACTGAGTATATATATTCGTATGTGTACACACACACACACACACACACACACACACAAATGCAGTTCAATATGCACCATTTGATTAAACCCTCAGAATACACCATGATAGGGTTTAGATATGTCTCCACCCAAATCTCATCTTTAATTCCCACATGTTGTAAGGGGTAATTGAATGGGGATGGATATTTCCCTTGCTGTTCTCGTAAGAGTGAATAAGTCTCACAAGATCTGATGGTTTTAAAAATGGGGCTTTCCTTGCACAAGCTCTCTCCTCCTGTCTGCCACCATGTGAGATGTGCCATTCACTTTCCACCATGATTGTGAGGCCTCCCCAGCCACGTGGAACTGTAAGTCCAATAAACCTCTTTCTTTTGTAAATTGCCCAGTCTCAGGTGTGTCTTTATCAGCAGCATGAAAACCAACTAATATACCCCATGATATGCACAGTGCTCCATTTCATAGACGAGGAAACCAGTTATCAGAGCTCATCACTGGTTTACCCAAAGTCACATGATCAGCACATGCTGGGGCTGAGATTTGGACCCAAGACAGTCTGACCTTAGTATGTTCCTTCCATGTGGCCATCTTCATCCCAGAAATGATCTCACAGCCTAAAAAGAGGGAGTAGCAACTACAAGGACAGTGTAGAATCCACAGCTCCCTGCTGCCTGTGTCTCATGCTGTAAGAGGGGTTTGAACCAGAGTGACTCCATCTTGATTAGGGACTGGGTAAAATGAAGCTGAGACCTACTGGGCTGCATTCCCAGACAGTTAGGCATTCCAAGTCACAGGATGAGATAGCAGGTGGGAACATATTACAGTAAGGTCATAAAGACCTTGCTAATAAAACAGACTGCCGTAAAGAAGCCAGCCAAAACCCACCAAAATCAAGATGTCAATGAAATGGACAGCTGGTCATCCTCACTGCTATACTCCCACCAGTGCCATGACAGTTTACAAATGCCATGACAACACCGAGAAGTTACCCTATATGGCCTAAAAATGGGAAGCATAAATAATCCACTCCTTGTTTAGCATATCATCAAGAAATAACCATAAAATGGGCAACCAGCAGTCCTCAGAGTTGCTATGCCTATGGAGTAGCCATTCTTTTATTCCTTTACTTTCTTAATAAACCTACTTTCACTTTATTCTATGGACTCGCTCTGAGTTCTGTCTTGTGTGAGATCCAAGAACCCTCTCTTGGGGTCTGGATAGGAACCCCTCTCTGGTAACAACGCCATGCTGACTCAAATCTTAAACTAGTCCCACCTTCAGTCTTCTCATCAAAACACAACTCTCTAAAAGCCTTTACAAACTGTAAATGACTTTATTTTAGATTTTAGAGCAAGGACACATCTTGCCATCTTGCATTCCCTGATCCCTTCCACACTCCTTTTTCCCTTCCAATTTCTCTGACTCAGTCGGTTCCTCTCACATTGTGTCCTGAAAATCTAATTTTCCCTCCTAATATGAAAAACAAAATCCTCTTCCTCCTATCATGTGCTGTGAGATCTGACCCATAAACTCTCTCTTTTTTTTTTTTTGAGATGGAGTCTTGCTCTGTCACCCAGGCTGGAGTGCAGTGGCACAATCTCGGCTCACTGCAACCTCTGCCTCCCAGGTTCGAGTGATTCTCCTGCCTCAGCCCCTCAAGTAGCTGGGACTACAGGCACGTGCCAACGTGCCCGGCTCATTTTTGTGTTTTTAGTTGAGATGGGGTTTTGCCATGTTAGCCAGGCTGGTCTCAAACTCCTGACCTCGTGATCTGCCTACCTCAGCATCCCAAAGTGCTGAGGTTACGGGTGTGAGCAACCGTGCCCGACGCATAAACTCTCCAATACACAGGTTGTGTAAGAGATCATGGAGGGATTTTACCCAATAGATTATCTACCTAAGAAGAATTCTTTTACTAGCTCTTCTCTCACTAAAATGTTTTCTATCTCTTGTCAAAATTGACACCAGATAATAAAAAGGTGGAAATGTTTGAAAGAACTGCACACAACCACAGACTCACTAAGGTAAAGGATAGCTCTTCCCCTTATGTTAGTTTCCAATGATGTCATTTAAATTACCACAGTCTTACTGGCTTGTAACAACACTAATGTATTACCCTATAGTTGTGGAGGTCAGAAGTCTCACTGAGCTAATACCAAGGTGTCAATAGGGCTGTAATTATTCTGGAGGCTTCAGGGGAGAAAATTTGATCCTCTACTTTTTATTTTCAAAGTGCTCCACATTCCTGCTTCCATGGCCCCTTTCTCTGTCACTCCTGCATCCCTTCCTATTGTTTCAGCCCTTCTCTGATTGTCAATCTCCCCTGTACCTATTATAGAAAGCCTTGTGATTATATTGGTCTCACCTGGATAAACTAGGATGATCTTCTATCCAAAACATTCTTAATCACATCTATTAAATCCCTTTTTACTATGTAAGGTAGAGTTCATAAGTTCTAGAGACTAGGACATGGACATATTTTGGGATGAGAGCATTTTCCATTTCATGGACAATAAATATCTTCCCCCAAATTGTTCTTCTCTAATGTAGAATTTTTAAAAATTACAAGGCACATATATGAAGCAAGAGAGCTGGAGAAAATCTTACATTCAATGCTATCTAATCTGTGGGTTTTAAATGTTGGAGTATCTTCATTCCACTGTCTCTAATTTTGAGTCCTTGATGTGTAGATAGTTTTAGAGGATTTTTTTGTAACCCAGTGTAAACCAGACAGTATCTGATACAGATCTCAATCAATTTACAGGTTTTGTTTTGCCAAAGTTAAGGATGATGGCCTGTGACACATCCTTAGAAGGTCCTGAGAGCATGTGCTCAAAATGGTTGGGTTACACCTTGGTTTTATGCTTTTAAGGAAGACAGAAGTTACAAGCAAAGGCATCAATCAGTGTATGTAAGGTTTACATTGGTTTGCCCTAGAAAGGCCAGACATCTGGAAGCAGGGACTTCTAGGTCATAGGTGGATTCAAAGATTTCCTGACTGGCAATTTGTTGAAAGAGTTAAGCTCTGCCTAAAGAGTTAAATTCCTCATAAAGAAATGCTTGAGTTTAGATAAAGGGGATATGGAAGCCAGAATTCTTGTCATGTAGATGAAGCCTCCACATAGCAGGCTTCAGAGAGAATAGTTGGTGAATATCTCTTGTCAAAACTTAAAAGTTGTCAGACTCTCCAGCAAAAGATCCAGTAGGGGGAGGAGAGTATCTACAAAATGCAATTTTTTTTTTTCCTACAAGTGACACCTTTGTAAGGCCATTTCAGAATATGTCAAAGAAATATGTGTTGAGGTAAAATACTGTGATTTTCTTCAGGGCCTATTAACTTTCATGTGATGCTATACCAGAGTCATGTTGGAATTTGGTGTGCTATTGCTACAGAGAGTCTGCTTTGTCAATTTTAAGATCTCTGTTTGAATTGCAATACTGGTTGGTTGTGTCTGAACTACAAAAGAAGGAGGGTATGATGAGGAATGGCCAACACCCTCTTCCCAATATGATCTAAACTAGTCTTTTATGTTTCCTTGAAGTTCCCTTGGCCAGGAGGGGGTCCATTCAGTCAGTTGGGGGATGCCTAAAATTCAAATTTTGCTTTACACCAGAAAAAATAAATTACTGCACAAATTAAATCTAAAATAGGTTGGTCAAGGAAAAGATGGATGGTGAAAGACACGTCAACAAGCCACCTAAATCTTAGGATGACTGAGGCTCAGCTCCATGTAGAAACATGGAGAAAATGCCTCTGGCTGTTCTACCTGAGAGGGGAGGGAGCTGGGATATATATATACTTCCTTCTGTCCTCACAAATTTCTTATTCTGTTTTAAACTACTATGACATAATCTCCATCACTGGGTAATTCATAGAGACCAGAAATTTGTTCTGTTACATTTCTGGAAGATGAGAAGTTAAAGATCAAGACACAGGTAGGTTAGGTTCTGCTTTATCTAGTCTAAGATGGCAACCTGAATGCTGAGTTCCTCTAGAAGGAAGGAAGATCATATCCTGGTATGCCAGGAGAGCAGAAGAGAGAGAGGGAGCCCACTCCCACCGTCTCTGTTTATGGTGGCATTCACCCATTCATGAGGGTGGATCCTCATTCCAGGCCCTCTGTCCAGCCCTGCATGCAGGCAGAGTTACTTTCTCCAGGATCAGATAACAGAAGACACATAGGTGGCCACTGGAAGTCAGTAGAGGGACAGTGAAGGGAAAAGGCCTAGAGTACGGACAGGGACTGCTACATTCATCAAGGAAAAAACACATGTACAGTTAACCCTTGAACAATATGGGCTTAAAAGTTACAGGTCCATCAACAGTTAAATTTTCTTCTGCCTATGCCACCTGTGAAGGAGCAAGCACTTAATAAGTAGTAAACATATTTTCTCATCCTTACGGTTTTCTAAATAACATTTTCTGTTCTCCAGCTTACTTCATTGTTTTAAGAATATAGTATATTATAAATACAACATAAAAACCTGTGTTAATCTACTATATTATCACTGAGTCAACAGTAAGCTACTAGTAGTTAAGTTTTAGGGATCCCAAAGTGATACACAGATTTTTTGCTGCACCAGTGGTTAGTGACCCAACCTCCATGTTGTCCAAGGGTCAAGTGTACTTTCAATTTGGAGCTGCATCTCTCTGGAACAGGATCTTGGCAGGTAGTTTGCAAGTGAAGGATTACAGGAAGTAACATCTCTTAAAATGCTACATGGCATGATGATTATTTCAGACTGAAAACGTTTAGAAAACAACAAATGCACAAAGGGGCTTTTCCCTACATCTCCCTTATCTGTCTAAAGTCAGATTCTCCAGGAGAAAAACAATCGTCAAGAAAATCCTCTCTGGAAATTTTTATATCAGGGAAGATTAGTACCCAAGAGAAGTCAAACTTAGAAGAGACTGAAAGTTGACACTTTTTTCCAGACATCCTATTACCTATTCTTTTAAAGGTCCACTTAAAAAAAAAAAAAAAAATCTAGGGTCATTTATTCTCCTTAAGTTGTCTGCACTCTCCACTTCCCTCTCACCTATGAAGGATGTATATACACCCAGAACTCACTGTATTATCTGGATGATAATTCTGTGATTTTTCCCTGCATGTTAAATAAACTGTCTTTTTTCTCCTATGAATCTGTCTTTTGTCCATTTATTCTCACCAAACCTTTAGAGGACAGAAAACACTTACTTTCTTTCCCCTTACACAGGTATCTTCCCTTAAAATTCAGGCTGCTTACAAGAGAGCAGAAAAGTTTGTGCACAGGCTACAGCACTATAATTTGACTCCCATGGTTGGGCATCAGTATTGCTCCCTGGAGCCCAAGGCTACAGCCCACTTGTACTGATGCAGTTGGGTCCACTTCCCCTGCTGCTGAGCCAGGTCGCGATGCTTTTGGCAACTTTGGAGATGTAAGACAAAAGGGGTGTTCAGTTTTATCTGGATTTGAGTGATTTATCCGTGTACATGGGAAATTGCTTGATAGGAGATGGAGCCTGTCTTACCTAAAGACACCAAGAGGGAGGCTGACATCTGGGTCAGGATGATGTCCTCACTCACTGCTGAAGAGTAAAAAAGGAAAGTGGTGTTGATGGCGCATGACAGGGACATGCACAGAGCAGCAGCTGCCCTTGTTTGGAGGGAGAGTTTCCTGGCCTGTTTCCCCAGACCCTCTCCCTCAACTGCCAGGTTCCAGGAGAGCTGCTTCTGAGTCCTCAGGAACACGCTGGTGGAAAGTGCAGCTCATAGCATTAGCCGGGGAATATGATCTTTATCTTTCTACGTTGGAGATAATTATCACTGAAGCCTTTATTAACCCAGGAGTTCAAGTTTATCCTAGGCCAGGCTCCTACAGTTGGAAGCAAATACAGTGACTTTTGTTGAAGTAATCAGATCTGCATCATTATTCAGCCTTTCATGCTGATGAACTGTGGGAAACAATATTCAATAGCAGAAAAGGGGAGAATATGGAAGTCCCCAAACCAAGACTAAGGTGCAACTAATTCAGACTCTGGGTTTTAAAGACACCTATAGCTCTGAATAATGATGGATCTCTGAGGGACCCACGCATTGAGGAAACAGCCTGTCATTTTTGCGTATCTGCAGTAAGTTGCTTAATCTTATGCTGGAAAGAAGCATGGCTTAATACCATTACAAGATATTTTCAGTAATTCAGCATTATTTTGATACATTTTAGTTTCAAATTTTTAAAGAAAGGACCAATTTTACATTTATAAAAAAAGTTGCAAGTACAGCACAAAGTACCCCCTCCTGTAATTGGAAACATTTGAGACGATACTGAAGACCTGATGACCCCACCCTCTAACACTTTACCATGTTGTAACCTCCCAATGCATTCACCATGCCTGCTGCCTAGACAGAGCTGATTTATCAAGACAGGGGAATTGCCATGGAGATAGAGTAATTCGTGAAGAATTGGCTGTGTGGGAGACTGGACTTTTATTAGTACTCAAATCAGTCTCCTAGAATATTTGGGGATGTTTTAAAAGATAATTTGGCAGGTAGGGGCTTGGGAATTGGAGTGCTGATTGGTCAGGTTGAAGATGCCATCATGTGGGTGTGGGGGTGGTTGAAGTGAGGTTTTCTTGCTGTCGTCCGTTCCTGGATGGGATCACTGAACTGGTTGATTCAGATTACCTGTCTGGGTAGTGTCAGCTGACCAAGCAAGTGCAGCGTCTGCAAAATGTCTCCAGCACTGATCTCTTAGGTTTTACAATAGAGATGTTATCCCCAGGAGCAATTTGGGGAGGTTCAGACTCCTGCAGCCAGAGGCTGCTTGACCCCTAAACCGTAATTTCTAATCTTGAAGCTAATTTGTAAGTCCTACAAAAGCAAACTGATCCTAGGGCAAGAAGGGGGTCTTTTCAGGAAAGGGCTATTATCAATTTTGTTTCAGAGTCAAACTACAAACTAAATTCCTTCCCTAGGTCAGTTCAGCCCATTTCCAGGAATGCATAAGGACAGCTTAAAGGTTAGGTTAGAAGCAAGATGGAGTCGTTTAGGTCTGATCTCTTTCATTGTCATAATTTCCTCAGTTACAATTTTTGCAGAGGCAGTTTCAAAGTGTTCCCTATAAACACGATATTCTCCTAAACAGGCCCAATGCACCAATAAAATACATTACTCCAGCTAGTCCTCAGGAATATTTCTAATTTTGACAACTATTTCAAAAATGTTTCTTATGAAATGGTCTCCAGGAAGAAACACAATCTCTGCAGACAAATCTGTGCTATCCTGGTCTGAGCTGGGACACTGGGGACACTTAGCCTATGCTGAGTTACTGAGAAGAACCAACCCCTGCAGCTGTGCCCAGCCTGCCCCATCTCCTGCTGATTTGCATGTTCCCGGGTCACACCCCACAGCCCTGAAGACTTATTAATGGGTTGGTCACACCTTGTGCAGGCATCAGTCCCAGTTAGGACACAGCATGGACATGAGGGTCCCCACTCAGCTCCTGGGCTTCCTGTTGCTCTGGCTCTCAGGTAAGGAAAAGCATTAGCAATTTACTCAGCCTAGTGTGGTCAATATTGCCTAGCCATTCAGGGAAGGCCTTATAACATGATTAATTGTGTGCATATTTGTTTTTGTGTTTCCAATCTCAGGAGTCAGAGGTGACATACAGATGACCCAGTCTCCATCCTCCCTGTCTGCATCTGTAGGAGACAGAGTCACCATCACTTGCCAGGCAAGTCAGAGCTTTAGTAGTAGTTTAGCCTGGTATCAGCAGAAACCAGGGAAAGCCCCTAAGCTCCTGATCTATGCTGCATCCAGTTTGCAATCTGGGGTTCCTTCGAGGTTCAGTGGCAGTAAGGCTGGGACAGATTTCACTCTCACCATCAGCAGCCTGCAGCCTGAAGATGTTGCAACTTATTACTGTCAACAGTATTACAGTACCCCTCCCACAGTGTTACACACCCGAACATAAACCTCCCAGGGAAGCAGGTGTGTGAGGCTGGGCTGCCCCAGCTGCTCCTCCTGGTGCCTCCATCGACTGGGAGTTTTCCTCAGATGCAGATTTAATGAAGAAATGATTACACATGAGAAATCTGTTTTATGGACTCAATTGAGATTCATACAGCAAAGGAAAAGTCACTATAGATATTCTAAGCAGGAATGATTAGAATACAGAAAATTGTCTGAACTATTATTGAAGTCAAAATAAAATGTAGAGATTCATCTCTACATTTATTGTTTTCTTTTGGAAGACAGAGTTGCAATATGGGGCATACAGGAAGACTGGGTGGTCTTACATATGTCAGAGGAACAAAGAGAAGAGGTTTTATTAAAAATAAAGAAAAATGGTAGGTATTACCCTTTGAGAAAGTTAAGTGGTACAAGTAAGGGTTGGAGCTGGCAACTGAGACTGGTCAGCAATGGTAGTGGGCAAAATTAGTCCGTGAGTTTTAGCAAGTTATCTGAGAAGATGTAGATAAAACTAGTTTCAGGTTACAACAAGCAGTCAGGCTCACAGAGGATTACATTCTGGGCGCAGTGTTTCATATCCTGAGTGCTTTTTCACCCTGGCTTCTTGACTTTGTTTTAGGTGAGTATCGCAGGAATGACCCAGTTCCTATGATGAACTTCCACATTACAAACTTTTAAAGTCCAACATATAAAAGTCAGGAAGCTTTGTACTAGAAACGGGATTCTATGGTGCTCCTTCTGTAGAGAGAGCTGCACCTGTGCAGGTGATAAGATCATGAGCTGCACACTTTGCCTTACTTTTTTTGTTGTTGTAAATAAGTTGCCTGATTCAATGCCATATTATGGAAGAATTTCTTAACTGTGATGAAAGCACTTGGAAAATCCTCAAATAATATTTCATGCAGAAATACAACTGACAAGAAAGACAAATGCATGTACAGGAAAACAACCGCTGCCCTCCGCATGTTGGATGAGGCCTGATAAAAACACCTGACACCAGCTATTAGTCTGATCCTTGATGTCTTATAATCTTAGGTTATTCTTCTTGAAAAGGTGGATGCTCAGAAGTGCCGGTATCCCCGTGAGTCCCAGTATGTGGCCGGGGTTACTTTGAAAATGTTGATTTGTAGTGTAAGGACTGGAACAGAAAATGAGCACATATGACACAGGTTGGTGGTACAAAACTAAAAACATAAGCATGCATTTGTTGAGCCCTGGAGCCTGTTAGCTTCTGGAAGAGCTGGAGCCAAAGCTGGGTCACATATCAGTCTTGGGTTTATTTAAAAATGTTTTATTTTATCTGTTTTGTTTTAATGACTCCTAGTTTTACTTTGTATTAATTTGAGGATAATCATCATCCGATTTTGACATGTGTTCTTCACTGTCTTTCAGTCCAGACATATTCCCTGACATACTCCTGTCACCATATAAGGAACAGAAAACTATCGCTTCATGAGAGGTTTACTGTTTAACTTTGCTGAAATAGGTAACTATTTGGTTGCCCTTGTGTGTGTTGGCGTGGGGGAACCCTGCATCACCATAGCTTTGGGTTTCAATTTAAATTTAGAATATTCTATATATTGTACTTGAGGATATATGTAAAGGCATTCATTCCTTTGTACCAGGCTCTGTGGTCAGCACGGTCTAAAATTGCATGACTGGAAACCGATGTAACCCAGCTGTGTTCCTGTGAATCATAAGAGAGGTTGCTCCTACTTCTGACCTATGACTTCCTAAACCATTGCTTCATGTTAACATGGTCATCAGTTTAAAGATTCCGGAGCTTACAGTGAGCTGAGATCCGGCCACTGCACTCCAGCCTGGGTGACAGAGCGAGACTCTGTCTCAAAAAAAAAAAAAAAAAAAAAAAAAAAAGATTCAGCACATGTTGAAGGAGAGTATCTGAAGTCAGTAGAAGGTCATAAAGTCATACCCACATGGACTTCCTTGGGTGAAGTATTTGATAAGACCAATAGATGCCATGATCATGTGTCTATTATTTCGTTTCTTTCCCCACGTTTTAGTGCCCTGATTATGAAATATTCCCATATCAATAAAACATACAGACTTTAAACACAGTAATATCCAATTATAGGTGAGCAGAAAAGGCAAACATTTATCTAGAACACAGAAGAATCCTAGTACAAATGTGTTACAGCCACCTCCAGGGAAAGTGATCTAATATCCCAAATTATCACCAAATTTCTGATGGTTATTTGCCTCTGCTGCTGAGAAGTCAGGCACCCAGAAGTGGCAACAGTTGGATCAGCACTGGTGCAGATGGTGATGGAAAGTCACGGCTCATGTGTTGCACATGTGCACTCCAGGTCACCACAGCTGTTTTGTATAAACAATTATTATGCAAATACTGTGGGAGTTAAGGGAAAAGTCTAGGTTCAGTTAACCTGTGTAAAGGTGGATGATTCATGAGTATGGATTGTTTGCTGTTGTTTCACCTATGGCAGACATTCTCTGCTGTTTTGATACAATAAACAAATTTCTGCACACATAATTTCCTACCCCCATGAGTGCATTGACATGTCTCTTCTCTAGGGCTTCTTGTCTCTGATCTTCCAATCCGTTTTCTAGCATGGTGGCCAACCAGCTTCCTAGGAATCCATGTATATAATTAACTCACGCTTCATTATTCACATTAGTTTGATTACCGTGTGTCCTGCTCAACTACCTTCTGACTCCAGGTAATATTTCACAGCCACCCATGATTGTGGCCATAGTGTGGGAGGAATTCACTCCTATTTACATGAATGTATGGTGTAGATTCATTCAAGAAGAAGCCTAGCTTGTTTGTCATTGTGGTTTTGTTGGTTTGTTTTTGTTTTCATGTTTTTCCCCTCTGGCATTAGCTAAATGGGAAAATCCATGAGGTCATTGAACATTAGCGTAAGAGAGGAAAGTTATATGGGAAACTGGAACACCTGTCATTCTAAGTGAAGCGTGCTCTCTCTGAATCTCTTTTCACCCAATTCTGAAAGTGCAAACTCCATGGTAATCCTGAGTAGTTCTGAGCATCACCTGGACATACAAATTTTTGAGACTAAAATTCCCAGTGGATGAGGGGCAGCTCAGTCACATAGTTACCTATTGCCTTATGTGCACATCTACTAGGACCCTGAGATATTCTGAGAGCTGCATTTTAAACAGAAAATTGTTTGTTTGTTTGTTTGTTTGTTTGTTTTCTGTGCATTACACTGTCCTCCCCTAGAACCCCAGAGATTGACGCTGTGATTCTATTTTGGAGCTGGCAAGAGAGTTCACAGTGTCCTCATCTAATACAGATGCATCTAACCCAAGCAATGTGCTGGATTACACGACCCAAGCAACAGAGCCACCTGTATCAGAACCCGAACTTGCGACAGAACTTCTCATTCTCTGAGCCCACTCCAAACAGACAGCCTTGCAAGTAAGCTGATAAACAAAATGGTATAGTAGATCCCAGCGTGGAATGTGTTGTGACGACACTACAGGGTCAGCTTGCCAACACTGTGGTTTGTTCTCATTGGTTGGAGGTGCAAGACGAAATTATTTTCTTTGAAAGGAATGATCAGCATGACTCACTCCCCTTCTCTAAATCCCTGATATCTTCCCCAACGTGACAGTCCCTTAAATTTGTAGGGATGAATCCCATCCTCTGTTCCTCAAGTGTTTTCATTGTATATTGAGAATCCATATTATTTTCTGCCAATGGCATGATCTCATCAACATATTGTTGTGCGGGGTGTTGGTTTGTGAAAGGTCCATAGGATCAAGGTTTCTTCGGCCTATATTGTGACAGACAGCAGGGGAGTTAATGTAGCCCTGGACCGAGATTGAGGATATGAGCTCCTGTTCATCCCAGATGACTGCAGAACCTCCCAGAGACTGCAATGGACTCTGTCTTCACTCTGCGACTGGGCGGAGGGTCTGGTCAAGCCCTGTCAGAGCCTCAGCACCATGCATCTGCAGGTGCCAGCAGAGGGCGCTTCTCACACTCATGGAAGGGGCGGGGAGGGCGATCTCCTGGCAACGGTGATGTCTGTGTATTTAAACCAGTAAGAAAGCCCCATAATTTGCATGTATCCCTCCTCTCACATCTAAAGTGGTTCCACCTCTCAGTATCTATAAGAGGTTTTTTCTCTGAGATGTGACTGAAGCAAAACTTGCAAGTCAAAAGCAGCGAGCGAGATGTCCCCATGGCAACTCCTGGGGTTTCTGCTGCTCTGTGTTCCAGGTGAAAATATGTGGACAAAGCTAAAAGTGGGACCATTATTTCAATCACTGATTTTTTTTTTCATTAGGAACTCTGCGTCTTATGAAATATAGCGTGCTTTTTAATGTGAATTTATAAAAAGTAATGCATATGCTTCCTCCTTGTCTAACTAGATTAGTGGTGATTTTGATATACATACAGTTACGGCATGTTAGTATTTTCTGTGTGTTGTTAGCCTCCAGGGGTGATATTGTGCTGACCCATCCCCAGCCTTTCTGTCTGGGACTCCAGGAGAGAAAGTCACCATCACCTGCTGGGTCAATCAGGGCATTAGCAGTAACTTACACTGGCACCAGCAGAAACCAAATCAAGCTCCAAAGTTCCTCATCAAGTTTGCTTCCCAGTCCATGTTGGGGGTCCCGTTGAGGTTCACTGGCAACGGATCTTAGACAGACTTCATCCTCACCATCAGTCGCCTTCCAGGTGAAGATGCTGCAACTTATTACTGTCAGCAGAGCAATAGTTTTCCTTACACTGAGTTACAACCCAGAACAAAAACAAGCTCAGCCTTGCTGAACAGAGAAACTGGGGATACCCTGTTCTTCTAATCATCGTAGGGGCATCTGGGGCAATGATCTATGCAATACCATGACATCTGCCACACCCAGCAGAGTTGAAACCCAAGAGTCACTGTCTTATAACTTCATCTTTAACAACAGTCTTTTTCAGAATATTTGCACAACAGTTGAAGATTACCTCTCCCTTTTCTTTCCATAGACTTACATAAACTATTTTCTACAAGTTGGTAAAAAACAAAGAAACACACACAAACTTTGGATTTTTCTTCAGAGAAATAGTAATTCATTTATGGCAAATAGGTTTTAAAGGGTAAAGATTAGAAGGGGAATAGGTTATGGCCTGGAGATGTAGTGACAAAAGAGCCCATGAACTCAGGTGTCAGTGAGTGTGGGTTCAAAGGAGTCACACAGTGATCTTATTTCCAAAGAAGTCCCCTGAAGCCTGCAGCTTTATAAGTCAGATTAACATTAAGGTTCACTTTCATCAGTGTAGAAGTCACCGGGGAGTTCAGGAAGCAATGGATATTTAGGTTTTCATGTATGGAAACTGGTCCATAGGCAATACAAATATAGACATTCAGTTAGGGCTTTTGAAAAGAAGACTGTCTCCAAAATAATATTTATCTAAAGTAAAAAAAGAAATGAACCATTTATTGCCGGTCTTAGGAGCAGGATAGGGCTCCAGGCCTAAAGAGGTTGAAATCAAGAATCCTCAATTCTTCAGTGTGAAATGCTTCACCAAAAGTTGAGTATACCGAGGCACTCCCAAGCAAGAGAATGTAACTTTGGGAGATTAAAGAAGGTGATAAAACTAAATGGACATTTTGTTTCATATCTTGCTGGACATAGGAATTACAGGAGGATCACCTATGATTCTTAGAGAGAATTTCTGTTCTTCACATCAGAAACATTGTCTGTCTCCTCTTTCCTTCTCATCCAAAATCCAAAGTGCTGTTTGAAGATGTATTTTTTTTAATTTCGCCATACTTAATTGTAAGACCAGTATCCTACCGTGAAGACTTGGTGATTCTAATGTAAACTAAGTTCATTTGTTTGAAGTTGTTTGTTTTGCATTTATCTATGCATTCAAAAATAACTTTGCGGATGCAATCTAGTCATTAGCGATGCAGACTGGCATCACAGTAAGCGACACTTTAAGTAATGATTTTCATCGTATTTGGTCACAAAAAGCTATATCACTTTTCAATAAACTTTTTTTGTTTTTTTCCATACAACACATATTTTATCCCAAAGTGAAAAATATGATAAAAAATAATATGTCTACATTATGGTTTCAGGCGTATGATGTTTCAAGTTGGAGAACACAATGTGGAGGATGTCGAATTTTGAGCCATGATTGGTTAAACCCAAATATCAAGTATGGGTGAGGAAGATATTATATTTTAAAAGATACTTTAGTTTCTGTGTATCTGAGCTGTTTAATAGTATTTTGAAATATACTGTTTTTAATCTTTATTCCATGTATTCTCTGAATGTGCCCAAAAGTTTTCCAGCAGGACTTCCTTAAAATATAAAACCTTAAGGAAAAGAACATTGTAACGAATCATATTAGGTCCTGGTTTTGGATGCCTGCCTGAGATCACTCATCAGCTCCTCTTCTGCTTCTAAGGGCTGACTCCTCCACCCTCTCCAGCAAGTTCCACCAACTAGGAGGACCTTTCTTCCTCCTGTGTTGAATACAATTAATCATAATTGTATACTTTACATGCAAACTGTGTTTATTTAACATCAAGATAATGTTTGCTACTTTTGTCAATATGTTTTCCCACGTCTAGTTAATCATTTTCAACTGTAAAAGTCGTTTAGTTTCCTTAGTTGAGGAGATTGCACCATATTTCTTCTAATTAAAAAAAGCAGCATATAGTTGCTATAGTTGCTTTTAAGGGATTTAAATTAATGTCAGAGTTTTCAGAACCAATAAATGCTATCATTTGAGGGTCAAGCGCATGTAAATAAATAAGATAATTTTTGATTCCAAGTACTAATATCCCATATCTGGAGGTACAAGTTGTTTGTTTAAGTTGTTTGGGGAAGATCTTGGGGTTGTACTGAGGATGCATCTGAGTGGTATGGTGGCAGCCAAGTGACCATACAACCTGCAAAGACCATGGAGTCATCACGGGAAGGGCAGAGGTTGGGAGATTCCCAATAAACTACTGCACATTGAAAAATTTATTTTTACCACTTTAGTAATATAAAACCCAAACAGTCCTATAATAATCAGATGCCTTATGTGTTTTCAGTTTCTTAAGAATATAATTTATTGTAATATCTTTTATCAAACACCTTGACCTGGATCACACCCAGGACATAGAATATTCCCTTGCTCAGAAGCTGGAAGCCCAGGTCTGCACCCTTATTGCTAATTGGCAGGCTCCCCAAAGCCCTTCCCCATCACTCAAGCCTTCATCACCAGGTCCTGTGGGGTGGGATCACCTAAGGTAGGGGCAGCACTGGACCCTGGTCATGGTGCTCTGGCTTCAACTGCGGGGGCTGTATGTGACAGGGTTCATGTATCTCATGGAACTGAGAAATACTATTGATTAGGGAGCACAGCATTCACCTCCCACTTGATCAGACAGCACCACTCTGCTCAGAAGCCTACAGAGAGGGACATCAGTAATACTGGGGAAGATTTGTGTTCTGTTTCCACCTCAAATTCCAGGAGAAACACTCAGCTTCCCAGCTGCTAGCTTCCCTTTCAGTGTCTTCAAAACGGAGAGTTTACATCATCCATCTGGAAGCAACAGAATCTGGGAAAGGTTCCAAAGATTCACTCACATGCTCTTTCCACCTTGTCCACCCCAGCTTGGTGTGATAGTCCTGGGATCATCTCTGCTTAATATTTAGCAGATTGGTTGTCCTGATGACATTGCTGTTTGTGACTGTCTCTAACTTCCCTGTCTCACATGGCAAACACAAGCAGTGCCCAGCCACAAACATGTAGATTAGAATTAACTAAAATTAACAATGTAGTTCCTTAGTTGTTTTCACTACATTTCAAGTGCTCAGGAGCCACATATGACATATAACAGCTACCCTTGCAAAGCATAAATCTAGACATTTTCATCGTCTTAAAAAAATCATTTTCATTAGTGCTGATCTAAAGGGTTACACTGACACACAGTTTTATAGCTCACAGCACAAACCTCAGCAGCTGTCATTCCAGAGAATCAGGTGGTCTCAGATGCTTCCTGGCTGGTGCAGCCACTGTTTCAAGAATGAGATGAATGAAGCTGACTAGACACATCCAGACCAGGGGCCCTCTACTCCCCAGCCTAGCCCTCCACTGTGCCCTCCAGAGCCCCTCACAACCTCACTATCTCTTTTCCAGAACCACATCATTGGCATCTCACATGGATCACAGACTCTAGCTCCGAATTTTTTTGTGATCATCTTTTCTGAACACACCTTATCCTCAACGAGGTGACTGGTTTATTGAGGAGAGGAATCATTTTGTGTTCCCTATAGAATGCAGCCTATTGATGGACATAATAAAATCAACTCCATGAAAACCAATGAAAAAACTCAATCAAGTCTTATTAGAAAGCAGCATCTAAAATTCTATTTGATATTTTGTCATAAACCTGCCATTGAAGGGTAAGTCACAAACCTTGCCATTGGACAAACCCCATAATAAACATAAGATAGAAGTCTGACCTTAGAAATAGTGAAATTAAGGGTGGTGGTGTTCCAGTATCAGCAGGCTGCCCCCAAGGCTGGATGGGGTCTCATGTGTGACCTGGATCACCTGGGAGGAGCTGCCAGTGTGCTGAGTGGTGGGAAAACGCCCTCTGTGCTCTGAGACTGGAAGCCTCGCCTTGTCCTTCCTACTGCCTTGGCCGTATCCTCAAAGCGCTCCTGCTATGAAGTGATTTTTGATTCACAAATTCATACTTTGAATCTCCAAACTCCAATATTACTGTATTTAGACATAGAGATTATGAAGAGGAAATTAGGGTCAAATGAGGTGAAAACAATGGGGTTCTGACTTAATAGGATTTGTATTCTAATAGAAAAGAAATAATCATTGAGCTGTTCTTTAACCCCTCACCAGCCTCCAAGCGTGCACCGAGGAAAGCATGTACTTGCTTCTCCTACACATGCCCTGGCACATTGCTGAACCCATGAGACGATGTATCCAGAGAGGACATCTGGAAACAAGAAACAGGGTTCTCACTAGAAAGCAAATCCTTCTGGACCTTGGTCTTGAAACTTCCAGGCTTCTAATACATTCATAATACATGTCTAATAAGTTAGTAATAAATGTCTGTGGTTGAAGCCATCCAGCTCAGGGTATGTTGGTGTGGCAGTCCCAGTAGACTCATCCACTGTTCCCACCTTCTCTGAACAGGATCAGCCTCAGGAGGCACCTTGTGGACTTTGGGATCTAGCTTTTCTCCTCTTGTTCTTGCTGTTCTGACTGCCTGGTAAGGAAGGGGAAGTCAGGCTTCAGCGTCAGATAGTTTGTATTAAACATGAACTTTCCTTGATGATGAAGTTGTTAGCCTGTTTTTCCTTCTGATCAGAATTGCACCAAGTTGGATGAACTACAAGCCTGGTATTAATATTTGGGGGTCTGCGTGTCTGTTCCCCTACTTGGATGACAGTGAGCATGTGATGTGGATGCCATCTTCATCCCCCTCCATGTGTCTCAGGTGAGGGGCTCACTGTCACCTGCAGAGCTGGCCAGAGTATGAAGAACATCCTAGCCTGGCACCAGCAGAACCTGGGCCTGGCTCTGATCTCCTGCTGGCTCCTGCTGGCTCCTGCTGCCCTCCTGGACATGATCCCTGTCTGGGTCAGGGGCAGCAGGCCTGAACAGATGTCACTGTGGCTATCAGCAACCAAGATGCCTTCAGAAGTAGGTTCTCACTCCACCTGTCCCTGTCCTGCACAAATCTTCCCTAGCAACAGCTCTGCACAGGGGCTGCTAAGGATCTGAAATGTTCTCAGGGGAACAGGCTGGGGGATATCTCTGAATTCACATCCTCTCTTTGCCTCACACCCCCTTCCCACCACCTCTATGGACACCTCTAGTGTATCTTGTGAGCATCACTGCACGGAGCATGTCAGGATGTTTTCTCCCACCTCCTACTCCGAATTCATGATGAAAATTCATCTTCACTTCAGACATGGGCTGGCCACGCCTTGTTTCTCTTACATACATGCCCCGGCACATTGCTGAACCCATAGTTCTGACCTCACTCCGTGAATCTTTGTGGAAGGGTCATGGTTGCCAAGTTGTGGTTATTGGAGACCAGAAAGTAAAATGACAACTATTGAGAAGCTTGTGTGTGGGGCAGACATAGGCCGTTGTCAACAGAGTCCCAGCAGTTGGTGAACCATGAAAGCTGGGCAGAGAGATCACCCCAGTCGGAGGGGAAGTTGGGAATGAGTCATGGAGGGTCTTCATCCTGTGACCATGCAGCCTCTGAGCCACATGTGCTGCTTCGTTTGACAGAAATGACTGGAAGAGGACTTGTCTATGCTGAGCTCTAGGGACAAAACCTCCTTCCATTCAAGAGCCAGACTCACTATCCATCTCCTGGGCATCTACTGCTCTGTGACTCCACAGACCCCCCTCAGGTCACTCATCATCCTCAGCAATGGGCAGTTCACTGCTCTCTGCCCAGGGGGATATCGAAGAGGGTCCTGAGCTTTATGACCCTCAGGCCCTGGAGTGAGGAGGGGCCACGAGGTGGTGCACCCAGTGCTCATTTTTAATGTTCACATTCAATTTATTAAAGTTTAAAACGATACCTTATACTAGCAACCAAAGTTATATCTCTTTATATATAAACACGTACCATATATTTATTCATAAATAGATACATAGTATATTCAAATATATAAATGCAACTTATTTCTAAAATATTTGTATTCAATATGTAAAACTTATATTAGAAATTCTTATTACAGATACACATAATGTTATGTTTATTTGTGTAGCATGTGTTCCTTTTCTTTCCAAGCAGAACAGAGTCTGGCTGAGTAAAGACTTTAAGGACATTTGCTGACCCTCCCTCTTTGACTCTAACAGGGTCAAAGTCATTCAGGACCCTGGAGCCTAGTGAAAGTCTCTGAAACTTTCACTCTTGCCGGGCTGCAGGATATATGCTTAATGCAGCTCCTCTGAATTTGTGAGTAGTTTCCTTCCCTCAAGCCCCTGCCAGGCAGCCCTGCTGCCAGGGCCTGTGGTTCCTCCCAGGTCCTCAGCCCTTGGCTCAGGAGAGCAGCTGCTTCCCCCACAGTGCTGGGCCAGCGCCTGGCAGCTCTCAGGCACTGCCAGCCTGACCTTAGCCCTGGGCTAAGGACCCTATTCCAAATGTCTCCTCATTTATTGCACTACCTTAAGTCTGTCTTGTTCTTAAACTCAAAGTCTACATTTCCACAATTTCTAAAGCTAGCATTTGCCACCTGGAAAATTAGACATGTGAATTCATTGTCATTCTCAGAGCCTGGCCTCTTCTAGCCCCACCAGATGAAGTTGCCCATATCTTCTCTTCTCTCCACACAACTTTACTTAGAATTACAGTGAAATGTAACATGCGGTAAAACTCTTATCACCTGCACAGAAACCATCCTCTTCTCCTTTGGTGCCTAGGGCACCAGCTCTATCCTGCTGGGCGTGGTGAGGACAGTGAGCCTCTCCCAGCCTAGGACAGGAGTAGGGATTAAGGACGCACGTGACTAGCACCACAATGCAATGTCAGGAGAGTGAAGGAGAAGCAGGGACTCTGGGAAGAATTTGATCCTTCCTAAGAAGATGGAAGGTGAAGAGCTTTGCTTCACCTTCTAAAATCAATCACTTTATTTTAGATTTGAGAGTTGGGACACATGTTTCATTGCCCTGACTCCTTCCACATCTCCTGTTTCTCTTACAATAGCTCTGACTCAATCTGTCCCTCACAGATTGTGTCCTGAAAATCTAATTTCCTTCCTAATACGAAAACAAACCAACGAACAAAATCCTCTTTCTCCTGTCATGTGCTGTGAGATCTGACCCCTAAACTCTGTGACACCCAGATCATATAAGAGATAATCATGGGACTTTATCCAAGAGATTTTCTAGCTAAAAAGAATTCTCATGCTAGCTTTTCTCTCGGAGAAATTTTCTCTGTCTCTTGTCATAACTGACACCAGAAGACAAGGTGGAAATATTTCCAAGAACAGAGTACAACCACGCAGTCAGTGAGTTGAAAGACATCTTTTCCCCTTGCATTAGTTTCCAAAGCTGACGTTTACATTACCACAGTCTTATTGGCTTCACACAACATAAATGTATTACCCTGTAGTTCTGGAGGTCAGAAGTCTCACTGAGTTAATGCTAAGGTGTCAGTAGGTCTGTAATCCTTCTGGAGGCTCCAGAGAAGAGAATTGTATTCTCTGCTTTTTATCTTCCAGGTGCTCCCACATTTCTGGTTCCGTGGCCCCCCCTTCTTCAAGCCACATCCTTCCCCGTTGTCCCAGCTCCTCTCTGACTGCAAGCCTGCTCCTCTATTTTAATGACCTTTGTGAATGTATTGATTTCATCTGGATAACCAGGTTGCTTATTCGCAAAGTCCTTAACTTATATCTGTCAAGTTCTTTTTTTGCTATATAATGTAGAATTGTTATGATACCACTCCAATGACTGGAGGAACACCAGGGTTCTCAGTCTCACTCCCGTTTGTTTAAAACGACACGGACACATGTGGAGTTGTTTTAAGGAGCGAAAAGTTTAATACACAAGAAGGAAGGAAGAAAAAAAGAGCTCCCCCGTACAGAGACAGAGGGAGGGGGGATTCGAACTAAGAGAAAATTCCAAGTGCAGCGGAAAAGTGGCTGCTTATATGAGGAGGCGGAAAGAGGTGGTGTCTGATTTGCATAGGGCTTAGGGGTTTGGTATGACCAGGCATGTCATTCATGTAGCCTGAGAAAAAACTTGCCCCCCCACCCTAGTGTTTTAATATGCAAATGTAGGGTGTCATAATATTCTACACACTTAGGGATATGTGGGGGCAGCCTTCTTGCCAGGCGCATGTGAGGGCAAGGAAGAAGAAGATGGGAATCGCCATGTTTGACTGGACTCAGTTTCCAATGGTTGATATTTGTATATCAAAGCTTGCCAGCCCTCTAAGAACCAGGGCTTTCCTGCCAGGTAAGAAACGTTTCTGGAGCTGCTTTAAAAGAAGCAAAACCTACCCAAGGACCCCTTTTCCTCTCTATCTAAAATAACTTCTTAAAAACTCCTATAACACTTGGGTTCCAGAGACAAGGACATGGACATCTTTTGGGGTAGGGACATTATTCATTCCACCGCCATAAACATATTCCCCAAAATTGTCCTTCTCTAAACTAAAATTTAAAAAATCACAAAGTATTTTTATGAAGCAAAAAGCTGGACAAAATCTTAGACTCAGCTTCCTCTAACTTGTGAGTTTTAACTGTTGGAGTAAGCTCACTCCCCTGTCTCTACTGCAGACTTATGGATGTATAGATAGTTTTAGAGGATTTTTAAATTTTGTGACCCAGTGTAAATAAAACAGAATCTGAGACAGGTCTCAATCAAGTTGTAGGTTTATTTTGCCAAAGAAAAGGCTTATGGCCTGTGACACAGGCTTATGTGGTCCTGCAAACTTGTGCCCAAGGTGTTTGGGTTACACATTGGTTTTATAAACTTCAGGGAGACACAGAAATCACAGGCAAAGACAAAGCAGCAGGAAGGTATGTGAACAGGCTACAGCACCGTGATTTCGCTCCCCTAGTCAGGCATCAGTAAAATTTTATGGAGCCCTAGGCTGCAGCCCACTGATGTTGATATAGTTGGATCTACTTCCCCTGCTACTGAGCCAGGCTGGGACCTTTTTTGCACATTAGAGATGTGAGATATAACGAGTGCAAATCCCTGTCCAATTTCATCTGGATCCAGCTGGTTTCTCCATGTACATGGGCAATTGCTTGATAAGAGACTGAGTGTCTCTTTCCTAAAGATGTTAACAGGGAGGCTCGTGTCTGGGTCAGGATGATATCCCTAGTCACTGATAAAATGTAAAAGAGGAAAGTGGCATTGATGGTGCGTGGCGGGGACATCCTCCATGCAGTGGCCACCCTCACTAAAAGAGATGAACTTTGGGAAATAATACTCAATGGCAGAAAAGAAGGTAGACTATGGAGGAACTCAAAATAAGAATAAGGTGCAGCCCATTTAGTCTCTGGGTATTATAGAGACCAGTAGCTCTTGAAAATGGTGGATCTGTGAGCGCTGCGTGCATTGAGGGAACATGGTATCAACTTAGTGTATCTGAAGTAAATTGCTTGATCTTATACTGGTAAGAACAATGGCATAACACCATTACCTAATACTTACAAATATACATTGCCCCATGTAAATAAGTTTTATTTGTAACATTTTTAGAAAGCAACAATATTAAACTCACAGAAATTTTGCAAGTATAGCTCACTTACCCCCTTCACTAGCTGGAATCATACGAGAGTCTTTTGAAGACCTAAGAATCCTACCATCTAACGTTGTACTATGTGTTCCTACAAACAAGACTATTCTCCTAAATAATCCATACACGCTAATGAAATACGTTACTCCATTGACTCCTGAGGAATAATTCAAATTGTCAAAAAAAAAAAAAAACCCTGAAAAAAAGGTTTCTCATAGCAAAATAGTCCCCAGTAGAAACATATTCTCTTCAGACAAATTTCTGCTACTCTTGTCTTACCTGAGACACCTGGTGACACTGAGCTCGTGCTGAGTTACTGAGATGAGCCAGCCCTGCAGCTGTGCCCAGCCTGCCCTGTTCCCTGCTCATTTGCATGTTCTCAGAGCACAGCCTCCTGCCCTGAAGACTTATTAATAGGCTGGACACGCTTCGTGCAGGAGTCAGAGCCAGTCAGGACACAGCATAGACATGAGGATCCCCGCTCAGTTCCTGGGGCTCCTACTGCTCTGGCTCTCAGGTAAGGAAGGAGATCACTAGCAGTTTACCCAACCCAGTGTGCTCAGTACTGCCTGCCTATTTAGTGAAGTTCTCTTACTCTTGTTTGGACATTTGTTTTTATGTTTCCAACCTCAGGTGCCAAATGTGACATCCAGATGACCCAGTCTCCATCTTCCTTATCTGCATCTGTAGGAGACAGAGTCACCATCACTTGTCGGGCTAGTCAGACCATTAGCAGTTATTTAGCTTGGTATCAGCAGAAACCAGGGAAAGTACCTAAGCTCCTGATCTATGCTGCATCCAGTTTGGAAAGTGGGATCCCATCTCGGTTCAGTGGCAGTGGATCTGGGACAGAATTCACTCTCACCATCAGCAGCCTGCAGCCTGAAGATTTTGCAACTTATTACTGTCAACAGCATAATAGTCACCCTCCCACAGTGTTACACACCCGAACATAAACCCCCAGGGAAGCAGATGTGTGAGGCTGGGCTGCCCCAGCTGCTCCTTCTGATATCTCCATGAGCTGAGAGTGTTCCTCAGATGCAGCCACACTCTGATGGTGTCGGTAGAGGGGGACATGAAGTCACCTCTGCATCCCAATTCCTTTTTCTTTCTCAGCTGCAGCTGCACAGACATAGCAATCCCTCTCTTGGTTTAATACAGACAGAGATCATGACACCTGAGGAGTCTAGTTTATGGCTTCGTTTGGAATTCATATTACACAGAAGAAGCCACTATAGATATTCTCAGCAGGAATTGTCTTAATACAGAGAATTAGAGTAAACTACTGAAGTCTAAATGAAATGTAGAGATGAATCTCTAAATGTAATGTTTTATTTGCATAGAAATATTTGCCAAATGGGACATACAGGAAAACTCAGTGGTCTTCAGTATGTTGGAAGAACAAAGAGAATGTTAAGGTTTTATGAAAAAGGGAAAATATTACCTATCGCTCTTTGAGAAAGTTCATTGGCACGAGGAAGGGTTGGCAGCTGGCAAGCTCAGGCTGGTAAGCAGTGGTAGACAAAGTGAATCCTAGAATTTTATCAATTTATCTCAGAAGTTGTGGGTAAATTTGATTTCAGGTTACAATAAGCCAGAGCAGTGAAGCTTGCTGGGAACTTTGTTATTGAAATGCCAGGGATTTGATGTAGATCCTGTTGCTCACCACACAGAAAGCCAATCACTAATACAACAAGTATTGCCAAGGAATAGGCTTTAATAAGGTGCTGCAGCTGAGGAGACAGGACACCATTCACAAATGTATCTCCGTGACAAATTGAAAATTAGAGGTTTATATAGCAGGGAAGAAATGTGGGAACACAGAAATTAGGGAGGGGTAAGGAAGATAATTTGATCAACAGGAAGCAGGAAGTCAGTTAGGCAATGATAATGGGAATAGGATCTCACTGTCCTGATTCAGTGATATGTAAGTTTCAGCTCCTTTATGGTATCTGGAGGCCTGATGGTTGGCTTCCTGAAAAAAAGAACTCAGATAAGACAAATGTAACTATCTGGAGTTTTAAGACTGGGGGGTTCAATATCTACATTTATTCAAAAATCCATAAACATTAGTTCCTTGGGTAATAGGGCCTATTTCAATTGCGTTCTAGAAACAATATTTTGCATCCTGAGTGCCTTTCCTCCTGGTTTCTTGACTCTGTTGGGTATGACAAGAATGACTCAGTTTCTGTGATTAACTTTCACATTACAACCTTTCAAAGCCAAGGATATAGTAGTCATGAAGAAGATATTAGAAGCAGGATTCTCTGGTGCTCCCTCAGAAAATAGAATGCACGTGCCCCTAATGTATGGGCTTTCTAACCATGTGGTTCTCAATCCTGTGTGGAAGCGTAAGGGTGGGTGTGCTGATGCTGACAGCTTCCTACAGCATCTTTCCAGATGTTTCTCCAGTCCTCACCTCTGTCCCTGTGTCCGTCTTAGGTACCAATGGAGAATATTGAGTCATTCTTTTCTGACTTCCAAATCTCATGGGAGGACCTCTCACTGGGCAACTCTATAGGACAGAAGAGAGACAAAAAGGGACATTTACATAAGTCAAAATGATTTCTTCCCCAATGAGGCCATTAAAAAACTATATTTAAAGCCACATGTTGAAAACACATCCAGCTGTATTTTCCTCTTCATATAAATATACATTTTCAAATATTTTCTAGGTTGTAAAGGTTGAAAGCATAATCATTTGTCCATGGAATGATCAAGCACTTTTATAATTAAATGGAGTAAACATTTTCTTGAAAATTTGTACCCACTGAAGTAAAGGAATATATTTAAAATGTGTGAAACTATGTTAGAAATTATTGGGCTTACCTTCAACTGTGCAGTTTGGTTTGGGATGTTGTTGACTCCTCAGACCTGCCACAAGAATCTTGTGTCACGTGTACTCGCTGCTGTTCAGCCTTGTCCTCAGAAAATTGATACCTATAGACTGAAGGCAAGCTCAGTGCCCTGCAGAGAAACCACTCAGCTGAGCCCTTCCTTGATCAGCCAGATGATTGTGAACATGAGCATCCATGAACATGAAAACAAATGTTTCCTGTTATCACCCACTGAGTTGTGTATTTAACCAGTTACCAATCATTAATGCATAAAAGCTTCCTGATACAGTGTTTACACCTCTACTTGTATATACACACATGTATTTTTCTTAATTGGTGGTATAAATGTGAACATTTAGTAATCAAATTATGAAGTTATTAAGGGAAAATTAAAGTCAAATTAAAATTAATTAATATTTCAATTAAAAAATAAAATTTACTTTATGGAAAAATGTGCATATATGTATATAACATACATAGAAGTGAATATATATTTATTTGATAAAAAGTGGGCTACAAATATATATATAGTATTCATATACATTTAAATAATATTTGTTACTTTCCATACAAAAATGGCATTCTGCAGCACATATAGTTGATACTCTTGCTAAGAAAATTTCTTTGCATTCTTTATTTTAAAACTCTACTAAATGGTTGTCCTCACCTAAAATATTTTTCCAACCAAGTAGAGCTCCCAGGGTAGAACTAGAATAAATTTTGACTAATACTGAATAGTAACCATTGCATCCTATGAAAGTCTCCATTATGTTCATGCTCACAATGATTATATGCCAAATAGAGTTCTCACAGCAATGGATACTGGATGGAGTCACATCAGTGCCATTGTCAGGGAAGCCCTGGAAATGTAAAAACCATAACAGTGGGTCAACTACAAGGATTACATCTGAAGATCACATCGCAAAGAGAACAGCAATTTAATAATATTGGCTGTTGGTTTTGACAGATCATCAGGCCTTAAAAGAAATTCAACAGGATGATTGCAGACAAAGCCATTCTGGATGAGTTATGACTAGATGTTTCAAAAATAAGCCATAATTAAAGAAAACGCTTTCCAAGTGAATATTAATCAAAATGCCATTAGTGAGCAGGGGCTTTTAATAATGAGGAAGATTCAACACATAGACTTCAGTTTTCTTCTGAGCTTTCTCAAGGAGTATCACAAACCAATCTTATGGAGGTCCCACTGGGGACTCAATAATATGAGTTTCAACTAACTAAGATGTACAGGGCTACTGACTCTTCCAAACACCTAATTTGCCAAGAAGAACCCCTAACATTGTTTGACACATCAGGGCTCAGACTAACAGCTGGTATCAGGTGATTCTAGTGGACCTCATGTAACATGAGGAGGATAGTGGTTATTTTCCTAATACAAATTTGCCTTTCTTTTTGGTTATGTTTCTGCATAAAATATTACTTGAGGATATTCCAAGTGCTTTTATCAGAGTCAGGAAATTCATCTATAATATGGATTTGGATCAAGCAAGCTGGTTACCTCAAAAAATAAGTGAAGCGAAGTGTAGCTCATGCTCTTGTCATGTGCACAGGTGCAGCTTTCCCTATAGACAGGGAAAATCTCATTATTAGTCAAGCAAAGCTAGCACAGAAACCCTTGTGCTATTGAATTGCTATGCTTTCAGAAGTGGTGGAGGCTCTGAAACACTCACCATGATTGGTGTTTTTACTCCCATAAACCGAATATTTTAATCTTGAAAATGAGCTGTAGACTCATCATTGTTACGCCAACTGAACAGCTTGAAATACTCCATTTCTATTTTCTCAGGGCAGTGGTTTTCTGGTTGATAGTTTTATATATATATATAAAAGTTTTATATATATATATATACACACACACACACATGCGCGCACACACACACATATTTGTGTTTTTTTGTTTTGTTTTTTTGTTTGTTTGTTTTTGAGATGGAGTCTTGCTCTGCTGCCAGCCTGGAGAAGGTTAGCACCATCTTGGCTCATTTCAACCTTTGCCTCCTGGGTTTAAGCTTTTCTCCTGCCTCAGTCTACCAAGTAGCTATCACTACAGGTGTACGCCATCACACCCAGCTAATTTTTGTAGTTTTAGTAGAGACATGGTTTTACCATATGGACTGGGATAGTCTCAATCTCTTGACCTCATGATCCGCCCACCTCTGCCTCCCAAAGAGCTGGGATTACACATGTGAGCCACTGCGCTGGCCTGGCTGATGGTTCTTAATCCAAAGGATTGACATAACAATTATTCCATTAAATTGGAAGAAATGATAGGATAAGCATGTGACCATTTAGACTTAATATAATACTGGACAAATTGTCAACAAAGGGTTTTAGAGTGTGTGCTGGGGCCATAGATGCAGTCCACATAAAGCAAGAGCAAACATAATTGATTTTACATATTTTAGAGAGGAAGTACAGAAAACATGAAACCTAGGTGACCTTCTGGAATGTCTCTATTTATTGCCATTTGCACTGGTAAAACTCAGAGAAGATTTCAACAGTCATCAGGATGAAGTTCTAGGGATCACAGTCATGTGAAACATTCCCTGCACTTGGATCCCCAGTGAGGGAAAGGGAAAATGAAATGCATAGTGGGATGTGGAGGTGAAAACATCAGGGACAGCCTCCTGGTCAGCTTAAACATTGAAAAGTGTATTTATTTTTTCTCTTTAGTTTTATCACGGAATCATTTAGATCTGAGAAAAGCCATTATGACTTTTTAGGCAGAAAGGTGTTTATTATCATGAATTAGACGGATGGAAAACATTTGGGGAAACCAGAGTGGAAACTCGGGCAACTCCAAGTACTTCTTTTGCTATTCCTTGACCCTGCCCGCCCCGTGTTTTCCACACTGAAGGAAGATACTCTCATTTTGACAGAAACCTGGCAAGTGAAGATATTGTGCCCACAGGACTGGGCTGCCTGGCTGTGACCCAGTTCAGGAAAATGAGCACATTTGAGTGAGATCAGGCAGTTCCCCTCCCTCATCTCAATCCAAAAGCATTCTGTAGCAACACATTTGATGGACAGACTTCACCACATCTGGGACTTAGAAAGCCAAGGACATGAGGAGTAGTCTTTCCAGACTCTACCATAGAGAAAGTATTGCCAGAAACTAAAGAATAAAATAAATATGAAAAAAGCTGGTGACAATAATGAAATGAGTCATTCATATATGTGTGTTAAATAATTTAATCTTTTCTATACACTCTTTCTTAAAAAACAAAAATCAAAGAGCTATTTTTAGCCACCTTTACGATTTAGACTACAAATTAAATAATAAATAAACAGATTAATGGCTCACGAGAGAAGAATATTTTTTCCTAGATGGCATTGGGCTGAACAGATTGGAATTTCCCCACATTTTGGGGAGGACAATGTTATGTGGGTACCATGGTATCCTTTGTAAAGAAAATGTTTATATTAGGTTGTAGCATGCTGCAGTTGATACTAGTAATGCCTGGAAATTGAAGTGTAGAAAGATGTGTATTTATGATAGAAAGCCACAGGATGCACTTGGGCAGAAATAACCCCTGTACCCATGAAAACAGATGAATCTACATGAGACTGAAATGAAAATGTCATCAATACAGGCAGGGCTGCAGAGAAAGGGATCAGGTCTCTAGCAGTTGATAGCAGAGCTGCTGTCCTTCTGGGGGCAGTAGTGAGAAGAGCTGCTCTCTTTTCTGCAGGAGACAGCTTGAATGTGGAGTTTCAGGCAGCAGGAGCTCCTCACCAGCCTGCACCAGAAGTGCCATTCTTGGAATTGTGCTAGAGGCTTTGCCTGGAGCCTGTTCCTTAGGGCTTTTCAACAATTTGTAAGGAATTTAATATATCTAGTAAATCCCTTTATGCTTTGTGGATTTGACATTTCCAACAGGGAATATACACAGTCCACAGGGCCATCATTCACTCCCTCCTTTTTTCTCGACAAATATAATGCTTTCCAGGTGGACCTACCAGAGGAAGCCAACGTGAACAACTATCCATGTCACCAAAAATGCAAGACAAATAAGCTCAGGGTTCTCACGTAGCTGCACTGTTCCCTGGTACAAAATGGGAGAGTGTAAAACTCTTAGGTCCACCATCAGAGAGATGGTGCAGTGTCACCTTCTGAGCATAGTAAGTGAGTATTTATACACATTTAAACACTGACACCTTTAACACCAACATACAGGCAAAAGTAGAAAAAAATAAATTGGACTACATAAAAATTTAAAATGTGCATCAAAAGTCATAATCAACACAGTGAAAATGCAACATGTGAAATAGAAGAAAATATTTGTAAATCATGTATCTGATGGGGGTTAATAACATCTACTCTACAAACATAAGTCCTACATATCAACAGTAAAAATAAAATATCTGATTAAAAATGAGAAAAGTACATCAATTGACATTTCCCTAAAGAAGATTATTTAGAGATAATTAGATAACTAGCATAGAAAAAGAGGCTCAATATTATTAATCCTTAGAAAAATAAGAAGAAACCCCACTTGACACTTTTTAGGATTTTTTTTTTCCAACAGAGACTGACCAGCCTTGATGAGAATTTAAGTATTTGGAACTGCTGTGGACACTGTCGTGGTGATGTAAATGGCCCACCTGCTGTGGGAAACCATATGGTGATTCCTCAAAGAATTAAAAATAGAAATACTATATAATTTAGCCATTACATTTTTGTACGTACACCCAATTAATTGAAGACATTAACTTGAGAAGACATTAGTCTACCCACATTCAGAACTGAATCATTCATGATAGCCAAAAGGTAGAAGCAACTCACATCTTCACAAAGGAGAGAACTGTTAATCCAAATGTGGTATATACATACAATAGCATATTATTGAGGGAAATTCTGAAACATGCTACAATATACATGAAACTAGAGGACATTACACTAAGTGAAATAACTCAGTCACAAAAATACTGGGTTATGATTTCACTTTGGCATTTGCAGAACAGTTTCCATTTAATCATGAATCAACCCTGTCTCCTTCCCTTTCTTGCTTGTAGTTTTCAGGAATAACTGTAGAATTTTCTGGAAATGTAACATTCTGAGATAGGGCAAGATTGGCCAATATAGCCTGGGCTCTGTGTCTGTCCCTACTGGAAACAGTAATTCCTTCAACACTAGCTCAGTGTGTCATGTGATTCCAAGACATAAAACCCAGGGTGGGCTGCATTCCAGGGTCCCTCAGCTGCAGTCCTTGTGGGGTATGTGTGGTCTAGAGTCAATCAGGACCAGGCAGTTTTGTGTTCTCTCATGCTGACTCTCGGTAAGTAATAATTCACTTTATGTAACTGGTTGTGCACGGGTGTTCTGTCTCCCTAGATTTGGGTAAGTTGGTGACCTGTGCACAGCAAACTTTCTTGGCAAAACTGGTGCAGTGAGAAGGTTTGATCTGAGAGAACCATGGCTTATTGGTGAAGTTAGAGGAAAAATACTCTCCAGTATCTGGCCCAGGACAGAGACATCAGCCTGGGGATGCAAGGGCTAGACATGCAGATGGATGTTTAATGAGGAGGGAGATAAATGGGACGTTTGTCCTCCTCCCATTAATAAGAATCAGATGACTTACTGAATTGAGACAGAGAGAAAAGAATGTGGAAATAGGAATGGGGTACACCGTTCTCTAGTTGTTAGACAGTTGTATGACTGCTCATTCCTAAGGCCAGAGAGCACAGGACATGGGTAATCAGATGGACCCTGAGTCACCCAAAATGAAACAAGAAAGATACTCTCAGTGCTCCCTGAAGCACCTAGGAAGGAACCAAAATCAACAAAAAGGGCCTTCACAGAAAAGGAGGCTCACTCTCTACAAAAGAGACATGGAAAAAGGCCAGGGAAGTCTTATGCAGCCTGGTTGGTGTATTTGTTTAGTTGAGCCACATTGCAGACCCAAATGTCTTTGTCTGAAAGGCACAGTTAGGAATAGGGCCAAGGTCTCCACCAGAAGCTACTGGCCCTATTTTCCTCGCAAGATAAAAGGTGTAAAAAAAGGAATTCAGACTTTTCTGGGATATTTATACGCTGTAATCCACCTGACAATATTTCCAGGTGCCGTCAGAAAATATTAAACTGATGACATCAGAAGGTGTCCGGACAAATGAGGACCCTGTGATGAGTATGTGCTCATGTCCTGATGTGCATGTGGACCATTCCCTTTGGGCCATGTTGGGTGCTGGTGACCATGGTTCTCACTGCAGAGTACAATAGAGGTACTGACATTTTACTGCTGTGCCACAGAACATCACTGCTGCCTGAGGGGCTATCTCCACTCATAGCTAAGTATTCAAGACATGACAGTGGGAAATATCCACTCCTGCCTGCCTGCTAAGCTTCCCAAGCCCCAGAACCTTATTCAGCAAAAGCAGGACTGCATATTCAACCGAGATTGGAACACTATCTAGTTAATTTAATAGTTGTAACAAAAAGATACAAATGTCACAGCGCCTGGTGTCACAGTGGAACGACCCACTTTGGCAGACCAACAATGGAGGATGAATGCCAAGGCCGCCGGAACAGGAAACCGAGGAGGTATCCCAGGTATAGTTACGAGGAGGTATCCCAGGTATAGTTACGAGGAGGTATCCCAGGTATAGTTAATTGTTGTTGGTCCTGGTGGCATCCACTAATAAAAAGAGACCCACAAGCTAGTAAGTATTTTTGGGTACTGGGGATGGTAGAAAACTTACCTGGGTGTTCTTTTGGTCACGTTAGTCAAAATCACAAACAAAGTTGCCATCCTTGAACAAGGCCCTTTGCAATGGTACCCTTGGAATCTGTTCAACAAGGCATGACTGATGCACTTCTTTAAAACCTTTAGAGCCTGCTTCCTTGATGGAAATCCAGGTGTTCACTATTTCTATGCATGCTGACTGGAGCCTGTGGCAACAGCAGACACCAGTTGTGCCTCTTTTGAAAGGCCACTCCTTGCTTGCTGTAGGAAACTGGTAGGGGCTGAGTGTCTCAGAGCTAGAGTATCAGGCATGACGTCACTACTTTAACTACCCATTCTCACCTTGGTGCCTACAAACACAATCAATAAAGCTGGACAGGCCCAACAGATCCAAATTATTAAATGGAAATGATGCAGTCAGAATTCACCCTAACCCAGTTCCCACAGGATCCATGTGCAAATGAATGAATGCCCATAAACAAATGACAAGTTTCCTAGAAGGGAACGAATGACCCATAGGGGACAATTTAACTTCTCCTTTGGCCACAATGAGCCAAAGATTCAGAGACATGTCTGTGTTGGTATGGCATGGAGCCCTGATGATTGTACAAAACAGATGCCAGTGGGTCTGCTGGGTGTGACCACCATTAAACCAGATGATGGCGTCTTTTGTCTGACACTGAACATGGACATTCTGCCCATTGGCCACACTACATGCAATGACAGTAGCCATGCAGGCTCCCCCTTACACTGTATTTTGCTCCATTTCCACTAAATCATGGGCCAGCCACTTGTTCAGGAAAATAGCAATCGAGTGACTGAACTATTAAAGGATCCCCTGTGCCAGGAAAAGGACTATGGCAATAGCTTACTTCTTGGACACCTAAATATATGTCACACAATTAGATGCTGGGGCTACCATGGCCACCTTGGAGAGGAATTTATGCCATGTTTTTGAATATTCCATGAGACTTCACTTTGACCTAGAAACAACCTCACTGCACAATCAACATGACAATGAGCACGTTCTCGTGGAACATAATGGATGTTCCATGTGATTACCAACACCTAACACTGCCTGCTGTACCTGGATAAGCACCTCAGGTATCCTAGAAATACAGATAGAGGTGATCCTGACGCAGGCTCAATGACTGCAGACAATGGGGCATTTGAAAGATCCTCCTTTCACCTCTTTAGCTGCAGTGGTCCTCAGAGCTGCTCTGAAAGGGTTTCTTGGATGGGAGGAAGCAGACTGGGATGACAGTTCCAGAACAGCACCCTGTGCTTCCCATTCTCACCTCTGCCATTAGGTCCTGTGGGATTCCTCGTGGCCCATCACCTCTTTTCCAAATCCTTTGACATCTCAATGGGTCATAGAATCCAGCTCATAATATTTTTGTGACAAATAACTTTTCTGAATATCTTTTGTCCTCAACTATGTAACTAGTTTACTGACAAGAGAAAATATTTTGTGAATCTGGCCTAGTGATGGATGAATCTGGCCTAGGATCTCCTTCATTAATATCCATGAAAAGACTTACAGTGAAGACTCACTGGGACTCGGCATCTGTAATCCTATAGAAGATGCTAAGCCACAATCCTGACACTAGATGGTAGACAAACCCCGTAATAACCCTAAGATCTAAACCTGATCATAGAAATACTGGGAGAGCTTAGGAGTGATAATGTTTCGTTATCAATAGCCCCTAAGGCTGGAATGTGGTCTCTGTGTTACCTAGAGTAGCTGGGAGGAGCTGCCAGTGTCCTGCATTATGGGAACCACCTCTGTACTCTGTGCTCTGAGACTAGAAGCCCAGCCTTGCCTCCATGTCTACCTTAGCTGTGTCCCCAAAGCCCACCGACTATGGACTGAATTGTGCTTCAGATGTTCTTATCTTGAATCTCTAACCTCCAATATAGCTGCATTTGAAGATAAAACATATAAGGTGGTATTTAGGGTTAAAGGAGATGATAAGGGTGGGGCCCTGATTCAATAAGATTAGTGCCTTTATGAAAAAGAGACCCCACTGAGCTCTCCTCCACCCCCAATCTCCATGCATGCAGTGAGGAAAGGCTATGTGAGGACATGGACAGAAGGTGGCATCTGAAAATCAGAGGGAGGGTCCTTAGTAGAAAGCAGATCTTTCTGGATCTTTATCTTCGACTTCCCAGCCTTCCAATCTGTTAGAAGTAAATGTCCTTCCTTTAAGCCATTCAGCCCAGGGAATTTTGGTGTGGCAGTCCCAGCAGACAATCTACTGCCCCCACCTTCTCTGAGCAGGATCAGCCTCAGGAGGCACCTTGTGGACTTTGGGACCCATCTTTTCTTCTCTTCTGCCTTCTGTTCTAACTGCCTGGTGAGGAAGGGGGACTGAGGCTTCAGATAGTTAGTATTAAACATGAACATTTCTTTAATGATGAGGTTGTTAGCCTGCTTTTTCATTTTCTGATCAGAATTGCATCAAATTGAATGAACTGCTTGCTTCGTATTAATATCTGGGGATCTGCATGTTTGGTTCCCACTTGGATAATAGTCAGCATGTTGTGTGGATGTCATCTCCAGCCCCTTCCCTGTGTCCCAAGTGAGAGGGTCACTGTCACCTGCAGGGCTGGCTGGACTATGAACAGCATCCTAGTCTGGTACCAGTGTAAACCAGGACTTACTCTGAGCTCCCACTGGCTCCTGCTGCCCCATTGGACATGATCCCTTCCTGGGTCAGGGGCAGCAGGCCTGAACAGATATCACTCTGGCCATCAGCAACCAAGATGCCTTCAGAGGTAGGTGCTCCCTCCTCCTGTCCCCTGTCATGCACAAATCTTCCCTAGCAATGGCTCTGCACAGGAGCTGCTAAGGGTCTGAAATCTTCTGAGGGAAACAGGCTGGGGGACACCTCTGAATTCACATCCCCTCTTTGCCTCATATCCTCTTCCCACCTCCTTTATGGACACCTCTAGTGTATCTTGTGGGCATCACTGCACGGAGCATGTCAGGATGTTTTCTCCCACCTCCTATTCTGAATTCATGATGTAAATTCATCCTCACTTCATACCTCGGTGGGCCACGCCTTGTTTCTCTTATGTACATGGCTGGCACGTTGCTGAACCCCTGGTTCTGACCTTACTCTTGAATCTCTGTGGAAGGTTCATAGTTGGCAAGTCGTGGTTACTGGAGACCAGAAAGTAAAATGTCAAATATTGAGAAGCTTGTGCATGGAATAGACATAGACCATTGTGAACAGAGTCCCAGCAGCTGGTGAGCCATGAAAGCTGGGCAGAGAGACCCCACATCACCCGTCAGAGGGGAAGTTGGAAATGAGCCTTGGAGGGTCTTCATCTGTGACCATGCAGCCTCTGAGCCACATGTGCTGCTTTCTTTGATGGAAATGACCAGAAGAGGACTTGTCTATGCTAAGCTCTGGTGAAAAAACTTCCCTCCTTTCAGAGCCCAGACTCACTATCCATCTCCTGCTCTCTGCTCTCAGCTCTCTGCTCTCAGCCCAGGGGAACATGGAAGAGGGTCCTGAGCTTTATCACTTTCAGGGACTGTGGTAAGAAACAGGCTATCAGGTGTTGCACCTGGTGTTCATTTTCAACGTTCACGTTCAATTTATTAAAGTTCAAAACTATACCTTATACTAGCAATCAGAGTTCTCTTTATATTTAAACATACATCACATATTTTTTCATAAACAGATACATAGCATATACAAATATAGAAATACAACTTATTTCCAAAGCATTATATCTATTCGATACGTAAAGTTTATATTAGAAATTCATATTACATACACACATATTTTACATTTATTTGTGTGATATGTGGTCCTTTTCATTCCAAGCGGAACACAGTCAGGCTGAGTAAAGACTTTGAGGACATTTGCTGACATTCTCTCTTTGGCTCTACAAGGTCCCAGTCATTCAGGACCAGGGAGGGCACAGCTGACAGCACCCATCCCAGGAATCCAGAGCCAGGCCTGAGGTCTGGGTCCAGAGACTTTCACTCTTGCCAGGCTGCGGGATATATGTTTAATGCAGCTGCTGTGAATTTGTGACCGGTTTCCTTCCCTGAAGCCACTGCCAGGCAGCCCTGTGGGCAGGGCCTCTGGTTCCTCCCAGGTCCTCAGCCCTGTGGCTCAGGAGAGCAGATGCTTCCTCCACAGCTCAGGGCCAGCACCTGGCAGCTCTCAGGCACTACCAGCCTGACCTTAGCCTTGGGCTAAGGACCCTATTCCAAATGTCTTCTCATTTATTGCAGTACCTGAAAGTCTGTCTTGCTCTTAAACTCACAGTCCACATTTCCATAATTGCGAAAGCTAGCATTTGCCACCTGGAAAATTAGAAATGTGAATTCATTGTCATTCTCGGAGCCTGGCCTCCTCGAAGTCCACCAGGTAAAGTTACCCATATCTTCTCTTCTCTCCACACAACTTTACTTAGAATAATAGTGAAATGTAATGGGTGGTAGAACCTTTATCATCTGCACAGAAGCCATCCTCTTCTCTTTTGGTGCCTAGGGCATCAGCTCTATCCTGCTGGGCATGGTGAGGTCAGTGAGCCTCTCCCAGCCTGGGACAGGAGCAGGGATTAAGAGAACATGTGACGAGCTCCACAATGCAATGTCAGGGGAGTGAAGGAGGGGCAGGGACTCTGGGAAGAATTTGATCCTTCCTAAGAAGATGGAAGGTGAAGAGCTTTGCTTCACCTTCTGAAATCAATCATTTTATTTTAGATTTGGGAGCTGGGACACATGTTTCATTTCCCTGACTCCTTCCACATCTCCTCTGTCTCTTACAATAGCTTTGACTCAGTCTGTCCCTCACAGATTGTGTCCTGAAAATCTAATTTTCCCTCCTAATATGAAAACAAACCAACAAACAAAACCCTCTTACTCCTATCATGTGCTGTGAGATCTGACCCTGAAACTCTGTGATACCCAGATCGTATAAGAGATAATCGTGGGACTTTATCCAACAGATTTTCTAACTAAAAAGAATTCTTGTGCTAGCTCTTCTCTCAGAAAAATTTTCTCTGTCTCTTGACAAAACTGACACCAGAAACAAGGTGGAAATATTTTCAAGAACAGAGGACAACCATGTGCTCAGTGAGGTGAAAGACATCTCTTCCCCTTGCATTAGTTTCCAATGCTGTTGTTTAAATTGTCACAGTCTTATTGACTTCCCACAACATAAATGTATTACCCTGTAATTCTAGAGATCCGAAGTCTCACTGAGCTAATGTTAAGGTGTCAGTAGATCTGTATTCCTTCTGGAGGCTGCAGAGACGGAACTGTATTCTCTAGTTTTTATCTTCCAGGTGCTCCCATATTTCTGCTTCCATGGCCCCTTCCTTCCTCAAACCACTCCCTCCCCATTGTCCCAGCTCCTCTCTGACTGTAAGCGTCCTCCTCTATTTTAAGGACCTTTGTGATTATATTGGTTTCATCTCAATAGTCAGGTTTCTTATTTTCAAAGTCCTTAACTTACATCTGTCAAGTTGTCTTTTTGCTGTGTAAGGTAGAATTTTTAAGATATGGCTCTGATGACTGGAGGAACACCAGGGTTCTTAATCTCATGCCAGTTTGGATAAAACAATATAGACACAAGTGGAGTGGTTTTAAGGAGAGGAAGTTTTAATATGCAAGAAGGAAGGAAGAAGAAAAAACCTCCCTCCTACAGAGACAGAGAAAGGTGGGATTCAAACCAAGAGAACACTCCATGTGCAGCAGAAAAGAGGCTATTGTATGAGGAGGCTGGAGGAAGTGGTGTCTGATTTGCATAGGGCTCTGGGGATTGGTTTGACCAGGTGTGTCAGTCATGTAGCCTGCAATGTAACTGGCCTTCCCACCATAGCCTTTTAATATGCAAACACAGGGTGCCCAAATATTCTATACACATGGGACTATATGGGGGCAGCCATATATGCCAGGCATATGTGGGAGAAAGAAAGAAGATGGTGGGAATCGCCATGTTTGGCTGGACTCAGTTTCTAATGGCCATAATTTGCATATCAAAACTTGCCAGCCTGGCTCTAAGAGCCAGGGCTTTCCTACTAGACAAGAAATGTTTCTGGGGCTACTTTAAAAGAAACAAAACCTTCCCAAGGACCTCTTTTCCTCTCTATCTGCCTAAAATAATTTCTTAAAAACTCCTATAACACTTGGGTTCCAGAGACAAGGACGTGGACATCTTTTGGAGTGGGGACATTATTCATTCCACCGCCACAAACATATTCCCCAAAATTGTCCTTCTCAAAAGTAAAATTTAAAAAATCTCAAAGTATTTTCATGAAACAAGAGAGCTAGACCAAATCTTAGACTCAGGTTCCTTTCAATTGTGAGCTTTAACTGTTAAGGTATGATCACTCTACTGTCTCTAATGTAGATTTATTGATGTGTAGAGAGTTTTAGAGGATTTTTAAGTTTGTGACCCAGTGTAAACAAAACAGTCTCTGAGACAGGTCTCAATCAATTTATAGGTTTGCTTTGCCAAAGATAAAGCTTATGGCCTGTGACACAGCCTTAGGATGTCCTGCAAATATGTGCCCAAGGTGATAGGATTACATGTTGGGTTTAAACACTTTGGAGAGACAGAAATTATGAGGAAAGACATAAATCAGTATATATAAGATATATATTAGTTTGTCCTGGAAAGGTGGGATATCTTGAAGCAGGGGCTTCCAGGTCGTACATGGATTCAAAGGTCTCCTGACTGGCCACTGGTTGAAAGAGTTAAGCTCTGCCTAAAGACCTGAATTCATCATAAATAAATACTTGAGTTAAGATAAAGTTTGTGGAAGCCATGGTTCTTGTAATGTGGAAGAATCCTGTGGGTAGCAGACAAAGTAGATGGTGAATGGTGCCTATCAGACATTTAAAAAAAAAAAAAAAGTCTGACTCTTTGGAAAAGACTTAGTAAGGGGAAGAGAGTCTCTCAAGAATGAAAATTTCCCTCACTATAGGCAACTTTGCAGGGCCACTTCAGAATATGATGAAGAAATATTTTTAGGGTAAAATATTTAGATTTTCTTCAGGGCCTATTCTCTGTCATATTGGAGTATGGTATCTTATTGCTACAAAGCATCTGTTTTGTCAGTCTAAAGATCTCTGTTGTAATGATAATGCTGGTCAGTTGTGTCTGAACTCTAAGGGAGGAGAGTATAATGAAGCACATCTAAACCCACCTGCCAGTCATGGCCTAACCTAGTTTTCCTTTTTTCTTTGAAGTTCTCTCTGCCACAAGAGGAGACCCTTCAGCTGGTTGGTGGCTTACAACTTATTTTTTTATTTTAACAAACAGAAAAAAAAAATCATTGCATAAATTCAATCTAAAACAGATTGATTAAAAAAAATTAAGTGCTTCCTGAATATTCCTACATGTCAAAGAGGGAGAAGTGATAAGAATAAAGATGGGAAATACCTCTCATAGAAAAGATAAATGATTTGTTTTACTATCTTAGTTCGGGTCCACCAGCAATAAGGATTCCTGTTTAGGCAGCAAATTTACACTGGGAGGAAGGGAGGAAAGGAGGAAAGTGAGGAAGGGAACAGAAGATGAATGGTAAAAGACACATCAACAACCCACCTGACTCGGGATACCTGAAGATCCACCACATGTGGAAACATGGATTAATTCCTCTGGGCTGTTCCACCTGAGAGATGAGGAAGCTGGGGTATGTATACACCTCATCCTGTCCTCACTGATTGTGAACTGTCCCTCTTGTTTCATTTCAAGCTGCTGTAACAGGATCCTTGTCATTGTGTAATTCATAAAGAACAGAAATGAATTTTCCTACACTTCAGGGGAATGGGAAATTTAAGATCAAGGCATGGGCAAGTTAAAGTTTGCTTTCTCTGCTTTCAAGATGATGCCTGGATTATTGACTCCTTCAAAGAAAGAAAGGCCTTGTCTTAACATGACAGATGACCAGAAGAGAGAAAAAGATTCAAGTCCCATAATCTCTGTTTGTTGTGTCATTAATGTATTCCCTAGAAGGTGCCACTCTCATGACCTAAACACATCCCAATAGGCCCCACTTGGCAATACCATTACACTGAGATTTAACTTTACAACAGATGGATTCTGGAGGACATAGTCAAACCATAGCACTTTCCTAAGAGATACACATTCCAAGCCATCTGGCCAGCAAGGCAGGCAGGCAGATCTCTCTGCCCAAGATCATAAGAACCTAAGACATATTTATAGCCGTTGGAAGTGAGCACAGGTACAACAAAGGGAAAAGCCCTAGATTACAGATGGGGACTGCTACATTCATCATGGTACAGTTAACCCTAGAATAACTTGGGTTTTAAATTTGCAGATTCACGTATATTTTCTTCTGTGTGTATCACCTGTGAGCAAGCACTTTATAAGTAGTAACTATATTTTCAGATTTTTATGGTTTTCTTAATAACTTCTTTTCTTTAGCATACTTTATTGGGAAAATAGAGTATACAATATGTATAACTAAAAAAGGGGTTAATCAACTATTTTATCACTAAGGCTTCCAGTCAAAAGTAATATATTAGTAATTAAGTTAGGGATGCAAAAGTTCTACACAGGTTTTCAACTATACTAGTGCTCAGTGCCCCAACCTCCATGTTGTTTAGGGGTCAACTGCTTTTTTAGTCTGTAGCTGCATCTTTCTGGAACAGCATCTTGGCAGGTGGGTTGCAAGTAAAGGAATCCAGAAAATAACATCTCAAACTATGCTGCATTTGTATGATGATTATGAAAAACCAAAGGCATTTAGAAAGCAGCAAATGCACAAAAGGACTTTTCCTAAATATCCCTTATCTGCCTAAAAGCAGATTCTTCAGAAGGAAACCAATAGTTAAGAAAATTCTTCCTGAGAATTTTTATCAGGGAAGATTAACACAAAACAGGAATCAAAAATAGAAGAGACTGGAAGTTGATACTTTAACCAGGCAGCTGATTACCTGTTCTTTTGAGGGTGCACCTCTATTCTCATCTGTTCTCTCCAGGTTGCTTACACTTCCCAATTCCCTCTTCCCTAGAAAAGAAATAGAAACACCTGGATTTCATTGACTTATCAGGTCATCACCCTGCGATGATGTCCCACTGCACTTTAAGTGAATTTTGTTTGCCTTTTCTCTTATTAATCTTCCTTTTGTCAGTTTATTTTCAGCAAATGTTTAGAGGACAAATGGAGCTTTCTTCCTTTCTCCCAGTATAACCAAGTTCTCTTAAAACTCAGGCTGCTTACAAAGCAGCAGGAAGGTTTGTGCACAGGCTACAGCACTGTGATTTGGCTCCCCTAGTCAGGCATCAGTAAAATTTTGTAGAGCCCTAGGCTGCAGCCCACTGATGCTGACATAGTTGGATCCACTTTTCCTGTTACTGAGCCAGGCTGGGACATTTTTGGGCACATTAGAGATATTAGATATAATGAGTGTAAATACCTGTCCAGTTTCATCTGGATTCAACTGATTTCTCCATGTACATGGGCAGTTGCATGATGAAAGACTGTCTCTTTCCTAAAGATGTTAACAGGGAGGCTGGTGTCTGGGTCAAGATGATGTCCCCAGTCACTGATAAAATGTAAAAGAGGAAAGTGTCATTGATGGTGCATGGCAGGGACATGATCCGTACAGTGACTGCCCGCATTAAGAGAGATGAACGTTGGGAAATAATACTCAATAGCAGAAAAGAAAGTAGACTATGAAGGTGCCCAAAACAAGAATAAGGTGCAGCCCATTTAGTCTCTGGGTATTAAAGAGACCTGTCACTCTTGATAATAGTGAATCTGTGAGTGCTGCATGCATTGAGAAAACTCAGTGTCATCTTTGTGTATTTGTAGTAAATTGCTTGAACTTATACTGGTAAGAACAATGGCATAACACCCACCATTACCTAATACTTACAAATATATGTAGAATCATGTCAATATATTCTATTTTTAATTTTTTTGAAAGGAACAATATAAATTTACAGGAAAGTTGCAAGTATATGACAAATACCCCCTTCCCCAACCAGAATCACAGGAGAGTCTTTTAAATACCTTAGAATTGTACCATCTAAAATTTTACTATGTGTTTCCTACAAAAAGTAATATCCTCCTAAATACTCCCCACACACCAATGAAATATGTTACTCCATCGACTCCTGAGGAATATTTCAAATTGTCAAAAAATAATCTAAACAATGTCTCTCATAACAAAATAGTCCCCGGTAGAAACACATTCTCTGCAGACAAATTTCTGCTACCCTGATCTTACCTGGGACACCTGGGGACACTGAGCCGGTGCTGAGTTACTGACATGAACCAGCCCTGCAGCTGTGCCCAGCCTGCCCCATCCCCTGCTCATTTGCATGTTCCCAGAGCACATCCTCCTGCCCTGAAGACTTATTTATAGGCTGGTCACACTTCATGTAGGAGTCAGAACCACTCAGGACACAGCATGGACATGAGGGTCCCCGCTCAGCTCCTGGGGCTCCTTCTGCTGTGGCTCCCAGGTAAGGAAGGCGTACACTAGCAGTTTACACAACCCAGGGTTCTGAGTACTGCTTTCCTATTCAGGGAAATTGTCTAACAACATGATTAATTGTGTGGACATTTGTTTTTATGTTTCCAATCTCAGGTGCCAGATGTGACATCCAGATGACCCAGTCTCCATCTTCCCTGTCTGCATCTGTAGGAGACAGAGTCACCATCACTTGCAGGGCAAGTCAGGGCATTAGCAATTATTTAAATTGGTATCAGCAGAAACCAGGAAAAGCTCCTAAGCTTCTGATCCATGCTGCATCCAGTTTGGAAAGTGGGATCCCATCTCGGTTCAGTGGCAGTGGATCTGGGACAGAATTCACTCTCACCATCAGCAGCCTGCAGCCTGAAGATTTTGCAACTTATTACTGTCAACAGGTTTATAGTAACCCTCCCACAGTGTTACACACCCGAACATAAACCCCCAGGGAAGCAGATATGTGAGGTTGGGCTGCCCCAGCTGCTCCTCGTAGTGCCTTCATGGGCTGAGAGTGTTCATCAGATGCAGCCACACTCTGATGGTGTTGGTAGAGGGGGACATGAAGTCACCTCTGTACCCTAATTCTTTTCTCTTTCTCAGCCCCAACTACACAGACATAGCAATGCCTCTCTTGATTTACTAAAGACAGAGATCATGACACCTGAGGAGTCTGGTTTATGGCTTCAGTTGGACTTTATGTAACACAGAAGAAGCCACTATAGATATTCTCAGCCGAAATTGTCTTAATACAGAGAATTATGGTAAAGTACTGAAGTCTAAAGAAAATGTAGAGATGAATCTCTAAATTTAATGTTATATTTGCATAGAAATACTTCCCAAATGGGACATACAGGAAAATTCAGTGGTCTTCAATATGTTGGAAGAACAAAGAGAAATTTAGCATTTTATGAAAAAGGGAATATGTTACCTATGGCTCTTTGAGAAAGTTCATTGGCACAAGGAAGGGTTGGGAGCTGGCGAACTCAGGCTGGTAAGCAGTGGTGGACAAAGTGAATCCTAGAATTATATCAACTTATCTCAGAAGTTGTGGATCAATTTGATTTCAGGTTACAAGAAACCAAAGCAGTGAGGCTTGCAGAGAATTTTGTTAGTGAAATACCAGGGATTCGGTGTAGATCCTGCTGCTCACCACACAGGAAGCCAATCACTAAGACAACAAGTATTGCCAAGGAACAGGCTCTAATCAGGCGCTGCAGCCGAGGAGATGGGACACCATTCACAAATGTGTCTCCCTGACCAACTAAAATTAAGGGTTTAGATATCAGGGAAGAAATGTGGGATAACAGGAATTATGGAGGGGTAAGAAAGAGAATTTGGTCAACAGGAAGCAGGAGGTCAGTTAGTCAATCATAATGGGTGAAGGGTCTGACGTCTCACTGTCCCGATTCAGTGATACGTAAATTTCAGTTCCGTGATAGTATCTGGGAGGCCTGATGGTTGGTTTACTGAAAAAAGAGCTCAGGTAAGACAGATGTAACTATCTTGAGTTTTAAGACTGGGGAAGTCAATTTCTATGTTTATTCAAAAAACCATAAACATTAGTTCTGTGGGATAATAGGGCCTATTTCAATTGCATTCTAGAAACAATATTTTTCACCCTGAGCATCTTTCTTCTCTGATTTCTTGTCTTTGTTGTGTATGACAGAATGACCCAATTCCTATGATTAATGTTCACACCACAGCCTTTCAAAGCCAGGGATACAGTATTCAGGAAAATTGATATTAGAAACAGGATTCTCTGGTGCTCCGTTAGAAAACAGAATGCATCCGCCCCTGAAGTATGGGCTATTTAACCGTATGGTCCTCAGTCCTGTCTGGAAGCTTAAGTCTGGGGTTGCTGAAGTTCTCAGCTTCCTAGAGTATATTTCCAGGTGTTTCTCCAGTCCTCACCTTTGTCTCTGTGCCTGTCTTAGGTACCAATGGATAATATTGAGTCTTCCTTTTCTGACTTCCAAATCTCATGGGAGGACCTCTTATTGGGCAACTCTGTAGGACACCAGAGGTAAGGACGGATATTTACATAAGTTAAAATGATTTTCCCCAAAAAAGGCCATTTAAAAAAATTGTATTTGAAGCCACATGTTGAAAACACATCCAGCTTTGTTTTCTTATCAATGCAAACTTACATTTGCAAATATTTTCAGGATTGTAAAGCTTGAAAACAACATAATTATTTGTCCAAGGAATGATCAAACACTTCTATAATTAAGTGGAGTAACATTTTCTTGAAAATTTGTACTCATTGAAATAAAGGAATATATTTAAAATGAGTGAAGCTATGTTAGAAATTATTGGACTTAAATTCAACTGTGGGATTTGGTTTGGGAGGTTGATCACTCCTGTGACCTGTCACAAGAATCTTGTGTCATGTTTAGTCAATGCTGTTCAGTGTTGTTCTTAAACAATTGATAGCTACAGGCTGAATACAAGCTCAGTGCCCTGAAGAGGAACCAGTCAGCAGAGCCCTTTCTTGATCAGCCAGATGATTGTGGACATGAGCATCCATGAACATGAAAACAAATGTTTCCTGTTATCACCCACTGAGTTGTGTATTTAACCAGTTACCAATAATTAATGCATAAACGCTTCCAGATACACTATTTACACCTCTACCTATATAAACATATGTATTTTTTCTTAAATTGGTGGTATAAATGTGAATACTTAAGAATCAAATTATGAAGTTTTTAAGAGAAAAATAAAAGTAAAACTAGTATTTCAATAAAAAATTAAAATTAACCTTATTTATGGAAAAATGTGTGTATATATTTAAGATACATAGAAGTGAATGTATATTTACTTGATAAAATGTTGGCTACAAATATATACAGTATTCATATTTAGGTACATACATTCTATTATATATGCAATATATACATATTTGTAAAATATCTGAATTATATACATTTAAATAATTGTTGTTACATTCCACAAAAAAATGGTATTCTGGACGACATATATTTCATACTCTTGCTACAGAAAATTTCATTGTAACCTTTATTTTTGAAACTTTACCAAATGGTTGTCCTTACCTAAAATATTTTTCCAATCCAGCAGAGCTCCAAGGGTAGGACTAGAGAAAATTTTGACTAATGTTAAATATTAACCATTGCATCCTGTGAAAGTCTCCATTATGTTCATGTCCACAGTGATGATATGCCAAATAGAGTTCTCACAACAATGGATGCTGGTTGGAGTCACATCAGTGCCATTGTCAAGGAAACCCTGGAAATGTAAAAACCATAACAGTGAGTAAACTGCAAGGGTTACATCTGATGATCATATTGCCAAGAGAACAGCTATTTAATAATATTGGCTGTTGGTTTTGACAGATCATCAGGCCTTAAAAGAAAGGCAACAGGATGATTTCAGACAAAGTCATTCTGCAAGAACTATGACTAGAAGTTTCAAAAATGAGCCATAATAGAGAAAAAAAAAAGCTTTACAAGTGAGTATTAATTGAAATGCCAGTAAAGAGCAGGGGCTTTTAACAATGAGGATGATTCAACACATGGACTTCAGTCAGTCACCTTTCCCAGCTTTCCCAGAGAGTCTCATGAACCAATGTTATGGAGGTCCCTGTGGGGACTCAACAATATGAGTTTCAACTAACTGAGATGTACAGGGCTACTGGCTCTTCTGAACACCTAATTTGCCGAGAAAATGGATCCCTCCAGAACCCTTAACATTGTACCACACATCAGGGCTCAGACTAACAGCTGGTATCGTGTGATTCCAGTGGACCTCATGTAACATGAGGAGGGCAGTGGTTATTTTACTATATATGAATTTGCCTTCTTTTTCGGTTGTGTTTCTGCGTAAAATATTATTTAAGGATTTTCAAAGTGTTTTCATCAGAGTCAGGAAGTTCTTCCATAATATGGCTCTGGATCAAGCAACTTATTTAACTCAAAAAAGGTGAAGCAAAGTATACCTCATGCTCTTGTCATGTGCACAGGTGCAGCTTTCCCTATAGACAGGGAAAAAACCATTATCCATCAAGGAAAGCTGGCACACAAACCCTTGTGCTGTTGAATTGCTATGCTGTCAGATGTGGTGGAGGCTCTGAAACACTAACTGTGATTGGTGCTTTTACTCCCATAAACAGAATATTTTTATCTGGAAAATGAGCTGTAGATTCATCAATGTTATGTCAACTGAACAGCTTGAAATACTCAATTTATATTTTCTCAGGGTTGTGGTTTTCTGGTTGATGGTTCTGAATCCAAAGAGTTGACATAACAATTGTTTCATTAAATTGGAAGAAACGATATGATAAGCACCTGGCCATTTACACTTAATACAATACTGGACAAGCTGTCAACACAGGGCATTAGGGTGTGTGCTGGGGCCGTAGATCTAGCCCATATAAAGCAAGAGCAAACAGAATTGATGTTACATATTTTAAAGAGGAAGTACAGAAAATACGAAACCTAGGGGACCTTCTGGAATGTTTCTATCTATTGTCATTTCCACTGGTAAAACTCAGAGAAGATTTCAACAGTCATCAGGATGAAGTTCTAGGGATCAGTCACGTGAAGCATTATCTGCACTTGGATCTCCAGTGAGACAAAGGGAAGATGAAACACGTAGTGGGATATGGAGGGGTAATCACAGAGACAGCCTCCTGGTCAGCTTAAACATTGAAAATTGTATTTTTTCTCTTTAGTTTTATCACTGAATCATTTGGATCTGAGAAAAGTGATTATGGCTGGTTAGGCAGAAAGGTGTTTATTATCACGAATTAAATGGATTGAAAACATTTGCAGAAACCAGAGTGGATGGCTCAGGAATCTCCAGGTACTCCTTTCGCTATTCCTTGATCCTCCCCGCCCCCATGTTTTCCACAGTCAAGAATGATACTCTCATTTTATAGGAACCTGGCAAGTGAAGGTATTGTGCCCACAGGACTGTGCTGGCTGGCTGTGACCCAGACCAGGAAAATGAGCACATTTGAATGAGATCAGGCATTTCCCCTCCCTCCTCTCAATGCAAAATGACTCTGTAGTAACACATCTGATGGGCAGTCAAAGGGGTCAGATTTCTAGCAGCTGACAGTTGATAGCAGAGCTGCTGTCCTTCTGGGGGCAGTAGTGAGAAGAGCTGTTCTCTTTTCTGCTGCAAGGGACAGCTTGATTGTGGAGTCTCAAGCGGTAGGAGCTCCTCCCCAGCCTGTGCCAGCAGTAGGATTCTTGGAATTGTTCTAGAGGCTTTGACTGGAGCCTGTTCTTTAAGGTCTTTAAGGCTTTTCAACAATTTGTAATGAATTTAATATCCTCTAGTAAATCACTTTATGCTTCATGGATTTGACATTTGCAACAAGGAATATACACATTCCACAGTGACATCATTCACAGACTCCTTTTTTCTTGCTAAATATAATGCTTTCCAGGTGTACCTACCAGAGAAAGCCCATGTGAACAACAATCCATGTCACCAAAAATGCAAGACAAGCAAGCTCGGGAAAGCCACTGGGTTCTCACCGGCCTGCATTGTCCCCCTGAGTCTTATTTTTTATTTTTTATTTTTTTGGTCACCTTAGTCAAAATCATGAACAAAGTTGCCAACTTTGAATGGAGCCCTTTGCAACGGTAGCCTTGGAATCTGTTCAACAACGCACGTCCAAGGCATTACTTTAAGACCTGTATAGACTGCTTGCTCGATGGAAATCCAGGAGTCCACTATTTCTATGCATGCTGACTAGAGTCTGTGGCAAAGTAAAATTGTCACTGAGTGTACCAGACTCAGATATTGGACGCAAAAGTTTTCTGAAGCAGCCACCAGTTGTGCCTCTTTTGAATGACAACTCCTTGCTTGCTGTAGGAAAATTATAGGGCTGGAGTATCTGAGAGCTAGGGCACCAGGCATGATGCTGCTACCTTAACTAGTCATTCTCATGTTGGTGCCTACAAACACAACCAATAAAACTGGATAGGCCCAACAGATCCAAATTATTAAATAGAAATAATGCAATCAGAATCAGCACTAACCAGGATTCTACAGGCCCCACGTGCCCCATGAACAAATGGCGAGCTTGCTAGAAGGGAACAAATGACCCATAGGGGACAATTTTGCTTCTCCTTTGGCCACATAGAGTCCAAGATTCAGAGACATGCCTGTGTCAGTATGGCATTGGGCCCTGATGATTATACAAAACACATGCCAGTAGGCGCCCTGGGTGTGGCCACCATCCAGCCAGGAGATGGCATCTTTTGACTGACACTGAACATGGACATTCTGCCCATGGGCCATACTACATGCAATGACAGTAGCCATGCAGGCTGCCCCTACACTATATTTTACTCCATTTCCACTAAATCATGGGCCATTGTCAACAACCCAGCCACCTAGTCAGGAAAATAGCAACCGAGTGACTGAACTATTAAAAGATCACCTGTGTAGGGAAAAGGACTATGGCACTAGCTTGCTTCCTGGACAGCTAAATGTATGTCACTCAGTTAGATTCTGGGGCTACCATGTCCACCTTCGAGAGGAATTTATGTCGTGGTTTTCGATACCACATCAGACTTCACTCTGACCAAGAAACAGCCTCACTGCCCAATCAGCTTGACAATGGGCACACTCTCGTGAAACCCAATGGAGACTTTCCATGCAATTACCAACAGCCAACACTGCCTGCTGTACCTAGATAAACACCTCAGGTATCCTAGAAATATAAGTGGAGGTGATCTTGATGCAGTCTCAATGGCTGCAGACAATGGGGTATCTGAAAGATTCCCCTTTCACCTCTTTAGCATCTTATTTTCTTGATCATGGAATCGTGGACTAGGTCACTGCTTTGGGGAGTGTTATCCTCCTGCCGGTAGTAGTAGCTTTCCTTGGACCAGCGAAGTGTACTCTCATTATGGCTTAATAATCTGCATTGAGATTGTGTAAGGCAAGGTGCTTCATCAATCTGAAAAGATAAACTTCCACACCATTTCAAGGGAAGTTTGTGGGCATATGAAATATGCTAGCTTTGCTAAGGGGGATGTCTAGGTGGTGGGGTAACTGCAAGACAGTTCTTCAGTGACCCTGGACTGATTTAGTTCTCTCCACTTTCTTTCTTATTTTAAGAGTTCTCAAGAATAATTGTAGAATGTGCTGGAATTATAACATCCTGAGATAGAAAAAAAATGGTCAGAACAGCCTACCTGTGCTGTATAGCAGTTTCCTGTAGAATGGAATGCCCTTTAGTACATAAGTCCTGTGTGTCTTGTTACCTCAGGATATGAAACCCGGAGTAGCTGCTTTCCCGGGTTCCTGAGCTGTGGTGCAAGAGGGGGACACACAGTCACTCCATCAGCTCCACATGGCTTTCCTGTGCCTTGCGGGACTGACTCATGAGTCCAAGACTTTTGTGTTCCCTTGCTGCTTCTCTGTAAATGATAAGCCCACTTCATGTAATTTGCTGTATGGGGTGTTCTATTTCCCAGACTCAAGTACGTTGGTAACCAGTGCACGGTGAACCTGCTTCAAAGATGTCATTAACATAGAGACAGAACTGCAGTGGAGGTTGCTGGGAGTAGGGATAGATAAAATGGGGGGGGGGGGAGGGAGTATTGTTTAAGGGGTATAGATATTAATTTTTATAAGATGAAAAGAATTCTGGAGACAGTATCAGTAATAATAGTAGAACATGTGAGTATGCTTAATGCCATGCACTGCATTTTAAATATGGTTAAAATGGGCAATTTTATGTTCTCTGCATTTTCTATAGTTAAATAATTAACATCTTTGTTATAGTGTCGTTAGCTCAGAAGACATTGCTTTATTTTGTAATTTTCTTAGCAAATGTTTATAAATAATCACTTTGTGATGCCATTGTTCACAAATTGTGTGTGTGTGTGTGTTTTGTAGACATGAGGTCTCCCTGTATTGATCAGGCTGGCATCAAATTCTTGGCCTTACGTGATCCTTCCTCCTTGGTCTCTCAAAGTGCTGAGATTACAGGTATGAGCCCAAGCAGCTGTCCATAAGAAACAATTTATAAGACATTTCATAGGGGACTTCTTCAAAGTGCATATTTCATTGCAGCCACCTCCAAAGTCAATCTCCTAAGCCATGTTTCTGTACACAAGTGCACTTCTCCCTCTGTGATGTCACATGCCCTCAGCATGAAGTCACTCACACAGACACATAGGAGAACAAAGCAAGGAGTCAACTCAATTTTATGAGTGGAAATCACTGCAAAGATCTGGCATTAATAGGGTTTAGGTGTTGCAGCACTTCTCCACTAGCGAAACACCCTCTGATTCTCTTCCTGGATTGTTTTCTCCAATGTTTTCTAATATGTAATGCTAAAGGAGACATTAGATCTTTTTTATCCCGAGTCTAGTTGAATGCTATTTCACTCAAAACGTATTGCCTTAAGGAGTATGATAATAAATATTGAGTAATGCTTGTTACTACTACCAACAGTCCCTTTAGATCTCCTGTTATCATCCTAAATATCATGACTTAGGGAAAATATTTAAAAGGTGGTTAAGACAATATTGATCCTGTTTACAATATACTGATACAATCAAGCACTCACAGAAGTCAAGAAAATTGTAAGGAAAACATGACCTAATGATCATTAGCCATTCTGGTCACTGTTGAGTGATGATTAAGAAAAATTCTTAAAAACAACTAGCTGAAACATTGAGAACTCTTACGAATTCTGGGTAGAGATGTTAAGTGGTACAACTACTTTGGAAAACAGTTTGGCAGAGTATTAAACACTCACTGTAAAACCCAGCAACTGCACTTCTAGGTATTTGCCCAAAAGAAATAAAGAAATATCCATGCAAAGCCTTGTATAATAACATTTGTGGTAGCTTTATCCATGATAGCCCAAAGTAGAAACAGCCCACATGACCATCAGCAGATGATGGGATATATTATGAAATTACTACACAGTTAAATAGTACTCAAAAGTAAAGAGTAACACATCATGAGGACACAGGGTGACATGAGTGAGACTAGGAAACCATTATGCTGCATGAAAGTCACCAGCCACAGAAGAACACGTGCTATATTCCATTTATGTGAAATTCTTAAAAAGAAAGTGGACTCTATACTAACAATAAGCCGACCAAGGATTTTCTGTTCTGTGAGGTGGAAAGCAAGTTGCTTCCTGAAGAGCAGGACAAAACTTTCTGGAGTTATAGAAATGTTGTTTGTATTGATTTTGCTTACAAGAATGTATTTATTTATAAAACCTTGTTCAACAGTACACTTAAAATCAGTGTATTTGATTGGAATCATTTTTTTCAATAAAATTGGTTAACAGTGAAAAGTGAGTAATTGCAAATCCAATTAAGTAACGTTGTCTTCACATCTTCTATTCTTGCAGTGTACTGAAAGCTACATGAGCCAAAAGTTATTTCTGGGAGATAATCGCAGCCTGACACTAAAGAACTGCGTATCTTTTGGCAATAACTCCCTTTTCTAGGTATTTTTGGATTTTTCCAAGAATTTAAGTGTATTTCATAGGTTAAATCAAAATGGTAGATTTTAAATACACATTTCTTATTTATATCAACTAAAATTCTAAGCAATAAAAAGTCATTAAATTTGGTAAAGAATTTAAATACGAGGAAATATTTTTTAAGTTATGATAGGAGATCCAACATATCTTATGTTTCATATAAATTTTTCAGAAATTAAAATTACCTATCCAGTGTTCTTACAAAAACTGTAATACTTTTTACAATGTATGGTCACTAAATGTGTACATATACAGATGGATTCCATTTTTCTTTTTTTCTTGAGATTATTTTATATTAAAAACAGATACCAGCCTTTAATTTCTTTATTTTATTATATCCATATTAATTTTTGGACTACAGGACATATGATCTCCTATAATAATTCTGAGAGTATTTTCTTATTCACTTGAATCTTTGTGTAATTTTGATAAGTAGCATGCCACTAACTACCAAATATAAAACTGGAGGTTTTCTTTGAGTAACTTTTTATTACAGATTTCTTGATACTGTTCAGGCAAGAGGTAGGCAGGACTTCACCCTGGACCAGATGTGAGGCTGGCCTAAACAGGAACAGGGTTCTGCAAGGACCTCTCCATAAGACATGCTCACCAATGCTATGACAGTTTACCATTGCCATAGCAACATCCAGAAGTCATAGCCCTTTGCCATGGCAACACCTGGAAATTCCTGCCCCTGCCATGACAACACCTGGAAGTTGGGGCACATTACCCACTTTCTAGCTATTTCTGAACAACCCACCCCTTAATTATCACATGATTAAAGGTGGGTATAAATGTGACTGTAAAACTGCCCCTAGCTGCTCCTCTCGGCCCTCTGCCTATGAAATACCCCTGCTCTGCAGGAGTAGTCACAGAGTGTAACACCGCTGCCGCCTAATAAAGTTGTTTTCTTCTATCACCGGCTTACTCTTACATTCCTTCCTGAACAAAGTCAAGAACTGGCCTTGCATTAGTATTGAGTCAGCCACTCACCACTAGAGATGGTGAGAGGCAGCATTTGATGTGGCAGTGAGACGGCGGAAACAGCGGAGAAGCAGGACAGCAAGACACAGCATGAGATGGCAGTTTATGAGAAGATGGACACAGCGATCAGCAATTGGCAAGACAGCTATTGGAGTTGTGGCAAGACAGAGACCAGTGAGAGAGGGCGAGACAGTGATCAGCGCTACAGCCATCAAAGCTACAGAGTTGCTAACATTGCAGAGCTGTTAACACTGGCCAAAGGCTGTTTTAAGAGTCGTCATCTTTCCTGACAGGCGGTGGAGCCCTGGGGATGGGCAAGTGGCCACAGAGTCACTGCCTCATGCAGGCCAGCCGCTCTGTGCTCCAGTTCCCCCGCTGGAGCCCAACCCACCCAAGCTGGGGAGCCTGGAGAGATCTTCATGCAGGCCCCACGTTAGAGACTGCTTGGCACCATTTTGGTTCCTGCACACCAGTAAGTGTCCCCTCTGCCCACCTGCCCTGTGTCGGATGATTCAGGGAATCAGGCCATTGGCTAGATAGTCCATTTGAAGTCCCCCATAGCACACCTGACTACATCCTGGTTGCCCCTTCTCTTAGTCATTTCTCCTCTATTTTCTGCCCGGATATATACATTTTCTGCCCTGATATATACATTTGGTTATTACTTTTGTCTTTGGCTCCCTGCTAATTAGGTTTGTGCAATTGTTTAAGGCAGGACACTTGGTTGTAAGAATTCTCCTGTTCTGTTGACTCTAAGAAGCCAGAGTCACATTGTTTTATGGCCCCAACCCGGCCTTTGGGGCTCACTGTTGGCCACCTGCTGAGGCTCCAGGATTTTCTGCCTTGTTCAGTCCCTGGATATTCCAGAATTTCCTGGCATTTGGTGTGGGGACACTCACAGGCTGATACTTGGGTACTCTGTGTTTTCAGAATTTGGTATTTTTGGTCACTACCTGGATGTTCCAGAGTTTTCAGCCTTGACATTCCTCCTTGAATTATGCATTGGAGGTTCATGCTACAGGAATCTTGGTTTGCCTTCTCTTGTTTTCTGCCCTAAACTTATCATTTTCCATAATGGCATTTTATTTTATTATTGTGACTTTATTTGCACTTTTTCTTCTATACTTTACTTAATAAAAATATTGCTTAAAGCCCGGTGCAATGGCTCATGCCTGTAATCCCAGCACTTTTGGCGGCCAAGGTAGATGGGTCATTTGAGGTCAGGAAGACCAGCCTGGCCAACATGGTGAAACCCTGTCTCTATTAAAAATATCAAAAAACGAGTTGAACTTAGTGGCACATGCCTGTAATCCCAGCTACTTGGGTGTCTGAGGCATGGGAATCACTTGAATCCAGGAGGCGAAGGTCGCACTAAGCCGAGATTGCACCATGGCACTCCAGCCTGAGTGACAGAGTGAGAGTCTGTCTCAAATAATAATAATAATAAATAAAAATTTAAAAATAAAAAATAATAATACTGCTTTAGTCATGTTTTGTTCACTAACAAATGCTTATAATCCACTTTCATAATGTCTTGCTATCTCCACCTTCTATGCAGGAAGTGGAAATCTGAGAAGAGGACAATGATGGCCCAGTCACCTTCCCTCTTGTTAGACTTAGAAAAACTTCTGCGTCCAGTAGAAATCCTTGTTAGAAATGGGGACAATGGCAATCATCACAGAGGACTCGTCACTACGGTTCCTATTAGGTTATTGGAGCAAATTCAAATTCAGCTTAAAGAAAAAGAAACTCATTTTCTATCACAACACTGCTTGGGTTCAGCATAAATTAGAACACCAGGAGACTTGTCTTAAACATGGTTCCATACATTATAATACTATTTTACAATTAGACTTATGCTGTAAAAAAGAAGAAAAGTTGTCTCTTGTGTACATGCTTTTGTGGCCCTCTACTCCCCCCTATTGTTAGCTGCGTGTGGTGGCACATGCCTGTAATCCCAACACACTGGGAGACTGAGGCAGGAGAATCGCTTGAACCAGGGAGATAGAGGTTACAGTGACCCAAGTTTGCACCACTGCACTACAGCCTGGGTGACAGAGTGAGATTCTTTCTCAAAAAAAAAAAAAAAAAGAAAAAAATTGTAGCTTTGAATCTTAAACATCTATTTGACAAGAAATTTGCAGTTCCTTCTCTTTGAAATAATGTAATGTTTCTTTTAAGAATGAGCCTAGTTTGATGCCTCTCTACCCAACATGATAGAAGTGTGGCATAAATCTATGAAAAATTCCAATTCCCTGTGCCTACAACAACTACCTGGGATTGAAAACTTCTTCCCTTTCTCTCGTCATTTCTTCTACACCCACTTCCACCTAGTCCGTGACTCAAAACAATACTTGTCAGGAAACATTCTGGAAAGAGCAAGAAAGACTTCCTTAGAGGTGTCAGAGATTCCTGTACCACCATCTGATGATCTCTAGAGGGAGTTGTGAGTGTGAGGAAGAGCAGAGCTTGTAAATCTACCTGCCTTCACTCCCACTGTATTTCCTAACAACAACCACAGCAACACCTGTAACATCATAGGACAAGCCTCTACTACTTCCAAGGCTTTTATCTCAGTAAATCTTCTCTACCTCTATCTCAGGCAGCTAGAAAGTTTGATACTCATACAAATAGTACTGTAGCTTTTTGTTCATAATTGGAAAAGCAGGCAAGACCCAATGTAACACAGGCATTCCTTAAGCCAGTTAGCATTCTGTTTTTGGATCACCATTGTACATATGTACCGAGCATATGTCTAAGATACATGTAAAAATCTATGAAGTAAGAGATACAATAGCTTGTGTTTTCTATTGTATTTTATTTTCCTCTTATATCATCTTCTCTTCTTTGTCATTAAAAAATATGTCGAAGTCAGTCTAAATTGGTGATTGGATCATAAGTAGATAAAATCTTTTATTTGATAACACACTGACCTATTTGATATTTGATAACACATTGTTTCTTTGCAAGACATAGTCTTCATTTCCAAGATAACAAGACTGACAAAATTATACTGGAGCAAGTCCACAACTAATGATGGTAGCTTATCCTTATTGTCCTGCAGCAAGAATTAGACAAAAGATAACAAGGTAGAATAAAGATTACATAAGAAAGAAGGACTGAAACAGGACATGGTTACCTTTTATAGTGTAGCATTTTGAAAATGGATGATGAGAAGTAAGGTGTTAGACAGGGATGGATAGGAATGATTGAAGGCCTGAGTACTTTATCGCAGATTAGTACCAAATCATTAGGACTTTTAGAGTTGTGTACAGGTAGTGAAGAAAAAGCCTTAGAATTTAATTTGACTGTGGATGAAACATTCTTGGATTAGATTTAAGACTATTTTCCATGCTGCTTATTTATGATAATGACGATGACTGTAGTGCTGAATATCACAGTTACAAAGATATGGAAACTGAGACAGAGGGAAGTGAAGTTACTTGATCAATTTCAAGCTATCGGCAAGCCATGGAGCATCTATGTCAGGGCCTGCCAGGACATGAGACTGTAAACAGAAGTTTTTCACTTTTAACTCAAAGAGGGTATGTGTCTGGGTTAATGGAAAGCTTCACAACCCTCAGAAAACATTATTAACAAGCAAATGAAGGTGTATCTGGAAGATTACGTTTTAACAGACTCTTCATTTCAATGGATTCAATAATGCACTTAGGGAGATAACTGGGCATATCAAGACAGGAAGAGAGAAATGAAAACACAGCCTTTTATATTGTTCTTAACAGGCTTGTACCAAACATCATCTGGGTGAATTTAGGTGATTGAGGAGAAGAAAGACACAGGAGTGAAATTCTATGATCACTAGGGGGAAGTTCTACACTCAGACTGAGCCAACAGACTTTTCTCATCTCTGACAACCAGGGCGGTGCAGGATGCTCAGTGCAGAGAGGAAGAAGCAGGTGGTTCCTGCAGCTGGAAGCCCAGCTCCCACCCCAGCTGCTTTGCATGTCCCTCCCAGCTGCCCTACCTTCCAGAGCCCATATCAATGCCTGGGTCAGAGCTCTGGGGAGGAACTGCTCAGTTAGGACCCAGAGGGAACCATGGAAGCCCCAGCACAGCTTCTCTTCCTCCTGCTACTCTGGCTCCCAGGTGAGGGTAATATGAGGTGTTTTTGCACATCGCTGAAAACTCCAGCCACCTCTGCTCAGCAAGAAATATAGTTAAAATTCAACGTAGATCAAGAATTTTGCCTCTACTCAAAGGCAGTGGGTTTGATCTTGATTACATGAGTGCATTTCTGTTTTCTTTCCAATTTCAGATACCACCGGAGAAATTGTGATGACGCAGTCTCCAGCCACCCTGTCTTTGTCTCCAGGAGAAAGAGCCACCCTCTCCTGCAGGGCCAGTCAGAGTGTTGGCAGCTACTTAGCCTGGTACCAGCAGAAACCTGGGCAGGCTCCCAGGCTCCTCATCTATGGTGCATCCAGCAGGGCCACTGGCGTCCCAGACAGGTTCAGTGGCAGTGGGTCTGGAACAGAGTTCACTCTCACCATCAGCAGCCTGGAGCCTGAAGATGTTGCAGTTTATTACTGTCAGCAGTATTATAACTGGTACCCACAGTGATTCAACATGAAACAAAAACCTCAACAAGACCCTCAGTGTTTACTGATTATACTAGCTGCTTCCTTTATAGACAGCTAGTGGGGTGGCCTCACAGTTTTAGCATCTCTGCTCTATTTGGCTATTTTAGAGTTCACGTTCTAAAGTCCAAAATGACTTATATTAATCCATTACCTCATTCCATTTCAGCATGGCTATTAATCGCATTTTAGAAGACATCTCTGTTTATGGCATCACAAAGAGTTTAATAATCTTCTGTGCAAAAATAAAAACAAACACACTTAAAAGCTGAAATATCAAAACTATTGCAGCACTCTGAAAACTGACGAACCATGAAGTAATTAAGGATGCACATTCTTTGTACTAGTGCTTTGAGTAAGCACAGAAAATGTCTGTTGCCTTTCACCTGTGACAGCAACCTTTTATTTCCAGCTCAGTCAGCATGATTTACAGAATTGGAGTTTTACCAATGTGAGGATAGCAAATAAAACTGGCAGCTTGCTGCCAAATGGGATGGACTTGAGTAAAGCCAAGGAGTGGAAAAAGATTCTTCACTGTTTTTCCAGCTAAACGTGGAGTACTCCATAGGATATGAACAGAAAAAGCCCATAGCTTTGCTATTCCAAGATGATGCCCTGTTTAGGGCAAGTAGTGCATCTGCTGATAGTAAATAGGAGATTCCTGGATACAATAGACCCATATTGCTGAAACAATCTCTACACACATTCCTAGTGATCTAGAAGCTATAGATATGAGTGATGAGAACCAGGAGTTTCCTGCGCAAAGTAAAAGCAGAGGGAGGTAGGAACTGGCTGCATTTTGTATGCAGTTTGCTTTTTAAACCACACACAGATGGGTTGACAGAAGATAGATTTATAACTCCAGATATTTGAGCAAAATGTCTCAAATCATTGGTGACCACTTCGCTGTGCAGACACATGTGCAGTCCCTATAAATTCAAACTAAAGATTGATATTAAGAATAAAAAGAAGCAGAGATATCTGTGGTCAAACACCATGTGAGATACAGATTTTTCAATATCATGCATGAAAATACATTTAATACATCTAATCCACTGAACATTATAGCTCAGCCTATCCCACCCTAAATGCACACAGAACACTTACATTAGCTTACTGTTGGTCAATGTTATCTTACACAAAGCTTATCTTACAATAAACTGTTGAATACCTCATGTAATGTATTGAATCTTTTACTGAAAGAGAAAATACAATAGTTGTATGAAAACTCGAAGTTCTATTTCTACTTGAATGCATATCACATTCACACCATCTGAAAGTCAAAAAACCATAACTCAAACTATCTTAAGTCAGGTACTATCAGTAAGTTCAGACAAGTAACTAAGAAGAAAATTTAAAAATGATCAGAAAAAAAAAAAAAAAAAAAAGAAATTCCAGGCCTGGCATGGTGGCTCAAGCCTGTAATCCCAGTAATTTTGTGTAATCAGATGGACCCTGAGTCACCCAAGATAAAACAAGAAAGATACTCTCAATGGTCCCTGAAGCATCTGAGAAGGAACCAAAATGAGTAAAAGGGCCTTCACAGAAAAGGAGGCTCACTCTCTACAAAAGAGACATGAAAAAGGCCAGAAAAGTCTTAGGAAGCCTGATTGGTGTATTTGTTAGGTTAAGCCACATTGCAGACCCAAATACCTTTGTCTGAAAGGCTCAGACAAAGGAATAGAGCCAAGGTCTCCACCAGAGACTACTGGCACTATATTCCTCTCAAGATAAAAGGTGAAAAAAAGGAATTCAGACTTCTCTGGGATTTTTATATGCTGTAATCCACCTGTCAATATTCCCAGGTCCCCTCAGAAAAAATTAAACTGATGACATCAGAAGGTGTCAGGACAAATGAGGACCCTGTGGTGAGTATGTGCTCATGTCCTGATCTGCATGTGGACCATTCCCTTTGGGCCATGTTGGGAACTGGTGATCATGACTCTCACTGCAGAGTGCAACAGAGGTACTGACATTTTGCTGCTGTGCCACAGAACATCACTGCTTCCTTTGGGGCTATCCCCACTCATAGCTAAGTATTCAAGGCATGACAGTGGGGCAAATCCACTCCTGCCTGCCTGCTAAGCTTCCCAAGCCCCAGAACCTTATTCAGCAAAAGCAGTACTGCATATTCAACGGAGATTGGAACACTACCTAGTTAATTTAATAGTTGCTACAAAAAGATGAAAATATCACAAAGCCTGGTGTCACAGTGGAACAACCCACTTTGGCAGACCAACGATGGACTGTTGAAGGATGAATGTCAAAGCCACCTGAAAATGAAACCGAGGAGGTAACCCAGGTACAGTTACGAGGAGGTATCCCAGGTATAGTTAATCGTTGTTGGTCCTGGTGGCATCCACTAATAAGAAGGAGACCCACAGGCTAGTAGGTATTTTTGTGTACTGGGGACAAACCTTACCTGGGTGTTCTTCTTGTCACGTTAGACAAAATGATGAACCAACTTGCCATCCTTGAACGAGGCCCTTTGCAATGGTACCCTTGGAATTTGTTCAACAAGGCATGACTGAGGCACATCTTTTAAACCTTTAGAGCCTATTTCCTTGATGGAAATCCAGGTGTCCACCATTTCTATGCATGCAGACTGAAGCCTGTGGCAACAGCAGACACCAGTTGTGCCTCTTTTGAAAGGCTACTCCTCGCTTGCTGTAGGAAACTGATAGGGGCTGAGCGTCTCAGAGCTAGAGTATGAGGCATTACGCCACTACATTAACTACCCATTCTCACCTTGGTGCCTACTAACACAATCAATAAAGCTGGACAGGCCCAACAGATCCAAATTATTAAATGGAAACGATGCAGTCAGAATTCGCCCTAACCCAGTTCCCATAGGATCCATGTGCAAATGAATGAATGCCCATAAACAAATGACAAGTCTCCTAGAAGGGAACGAATGACCCATAGGGAACAATTTAGCTTCTCCTTTGGCCATAATGAGCCAAAGATTCAGAGACATGCCTGTGTCGGTATGGCATGGGGACCTGATGATTGTACAAAACAGATGCCAGTGGGTCCATTGGGTGTGACCACCATTAAGCCAGGGGATGGCATCTTTTGACTGACACTGAACATGGACATTCTGCCCAATGGGCCAAACTACATGCAATGACAGTAGCCATACTGACTGCCCCTACACTATATTTTACTCCATTTCCACTAAATCATAGGCCATTGTCAACAACCCAGCTACCTGGTCAGGAAAATAGCAACTGAGTGACTGAACTATTAAAGGATACCCTGTGCCGGGAAAAGGACTATGACAATAGTTTGCTTCCTGGACACCTAAATATGTGTCACACAATTAGATGCTGGGGCTACCATGGCCACCTTCGAGAGGAATTTATGTCATGTTTTTGAATATTCCATGAGACTTCACTTTGACCAAGAAACAACCTCACTGCATAATCAACATGACAATGGGCACTTTCTCCTGGAACATAATGGATGTTCCATGTGATTACCAACACCTAACACTGCCTGCTGTACCTGGATAAGCACCTCAGGTATCCTAGAAATACAGGTAGAGGTGATCCTGACATTGGCTCAATGACTGCAGACAATGGGGCATTTGAAAGATCCCCCTTTCACCTCTTTAGCTGCAGTGGTCCTCAGAGCTGCTCTGAAAGGGTTTCTTGGATGGGAGGAATGAAACTGGAATGACAGTTCCAGAACAGCACCCTGTGCTTCCCATTCCCACCCCTGCCATTAGGTCCTGTGGGATTCCTCATGGCCCATCATTTCTTCCAAAACCTTTGACATCTCACATGGGTCATAGAATCTAGTTCATAATATTTTTGTGACAAATAACTTTTCTGAATATCTTTTGTCCTCAATTATGTAACTAGTTTACTGACAAGAGAAATTATTTTGTGAATCTGGCCTAGTGATGGATGAATCTGGCCTGAGATCCCCTTCATTAATATCCATGAAAAGACTCACAGTCAAGACTCACTGGGACTCAGCATCTGTAATCCTATAGAAGATGCTAAGCCACAATCCTGACACTAGATGGTAGACAAACCTCATAATAACCCTAAGACAGAAGCCTGATCATAGAAATATTGGGAGAGCTTAGGAGTGATGTTTCATTATCAACAGCCCCTAAGGCTAGAATGTGGTCTCTGTGTTACCTAGAGTACCTGGGAGGAGCTGCCAGTGTCCTGAGTTGTGGGAAGCACCTCTGTGCTCTGTGCTCTGAGACTAGAAGCCCAGCCTTGCCTTCATGCCTGCCTTGGCTGTGTCCCCAAAGCCCACCTACTATGGAGCGAATTGTGCTTCGGAAATTCTTATCTTGAATCTCTAACCTCCAGTATAGCTGCATTTGAAGATAAAGCATATAAGGTGGTAATTGGTGTTAAAGGAGATGATAAGGGTGGGGCTCTGATTCAACAAGATTAGTGTCTTTATAAAAAGAGACCCCATTGAGCTCTCCTCCACCCCCAACCTCCATGGATGCAGTGAGGAAAGGCCATGTGAGGACATGGACAGAAGGTGGCATCTGAAAATCAGAGGGAGGGTCCTCAGCAGAAAACAGATCTTTCTGGATATTTATCTTGGACTTCCCAGCCTTCCAAACTGTTAGAAGTAAATGTCCTTCCTTTAAGCCATTCAGCCCAGGGAATTTTGGTGTGGCAGTCCCAGCAGACAATCTACTGCCCCCACCTTCTCTCAGCAGGATCAGCCTCATGAGGCACCTTGTGGACTTTGGATACATCTTTTCTTCTCTTCCACCTTCTGTTATGATTACCTGGTGAGGGAGGGGGACTGAGGCTTCATCCTCAGACAGTTTGTATTAAACATGAATATTTCTTTGATGATGAAGTGGTTAGCCTGCTTTTTCTCTTTCTGAGCAGAATTGCATCAAATTGAATGAACTGCTTACTTCGTATTAATATCTGGGGATCTGCATGTTTGGTTCCATGTTGTGTGGATGTCATCCCCAGCCCCCTCCCTGTGTCCCAAGTGAGAGGGTCACTGTCACCTGCAGGGCTGGCTGGAGTATTAACAGCATCCTAGTCTGGCACCAGCAGAAACCAGGCCTGACTCTGAGCTCCTGCTGGCTCCTGCTGCCCCGCTGGACATGATCCCTGCCTGGGTCAGGGGCAGTGGGCCTGAACAGATGTCACTCTGGCCATCAGCAATGAAGATGCCTTCAGAGGTAGGTTTCCCTCCTCCTGTCCCTGTCATGCACAAATCTTCCCTAGCAATGGCTCTGCACAGGAGCTGCTAAGGGTCTGAAATCTTCTGAGGGAAACAGGCTGGGGGACACCTCTGAATTCACATCCTCTCTTTGCCTCATATCCTCTTCCCACCTCCTTTATGGACACCTCTAGTGTATCTTGTGGGCATCACTTCCTGGAGCATGTCAGGATGTTTTCTCCCACCTCCTACTCTGAATTCATGATGCAAATTCATCCTCACTTCATACCACGGCTGGCCACGCCTTGTTTCTCTTATGTACATGGTCTGGAACATTGCTGAACCCATGGTTCTGGCCTTGCTCCATGAATCTCTGTGGAAGGATCATGGTTGGCAGGTCATGGTTACTGGAGACCCAAAAGTAAAATGTCAAATATTAAGAAGCTTGTGCATGGAGTAGACATAGACCATTGTCAACAGAGTCCCAGCAGCTGATGAGCCATGAAAGCTGGACAGAGAGATCCCACATCACCCCAGCCAGAGGGGAAGTTGGAAATGAGCCTTGGAGGGTCTTCATCCGTGACCATGCAGACTCTGAGCCACATGTGCTGCTTTCTGTGATGGAAATGACCAGAAGAGGACTTGTCTATGCTGAGCTCCGGTGAAAAAACTTCCCTCCATTCAGGGCCCAGACTCACTATCCATCTTCTGGGCATCTGCTGCTCTGTGATTCCACACACCTCACATCAGGTCACTCATCATCCTCAGCAATGAGCAGCTCTCTGCTCTCAGCCCAGGGGAACATGGAAGAGGGTCCTGAGCTTTATCACTCTCAGGGACTGTGGTAAGAAACGGGCCATCAGGTGTTGCACCTGGTGTTCATTTTCAATGTTCACGTTCAATTGATTAAAGTTTAAAAGTATACCTTATACTAGCAATCAAAGTTTTCCTTATATATAAACATATATCACATATTTTTCATAAACATAGTATATACAAATATAGAAATATAACTTATTTCTAAAGGATTACATGTATTCAATATGATAAGTTTATATTAGATATTTATATTACATACACACATAATTTTACATTTATTTGTGTGATATGTGGTCCTTTTCTTTCCAAGCAGAACATGGTCAGGCTGAGTAAAGACTTTGAGGACATTTGCTGTCCCTCCCTCTTTGGCTCCAACAAGGTCCCAGTCATTCAGGACCAGGGAGGGCACAGCTGACAGCACCCATCCCAGGAATCAAGAACCAGTCCTGAGGTCTGGGTGCTGAGACTTTCACTCTTCCCAGGCTGCGGGATATATGCTTAAAGAAGTGCCTGTGAATTTGTGAGCAGTTTCCTTCCCTCAAGCCCCTGCCAGGCAGCCCTGTGGGCAGGGCCTGTGGTTCCTCCCAGGTCCTCAGCCCTGCAGCTCAGGAGAGCAGATGCTTCCTCCACAGCTCAGGGCCAGCGCCTGGCAGCTCTCAGGGACTTCCAGCCTGACCTTAGCCCTGGGCTAAGGACCCTATTCCAAATGTCTTCTCATTTATTGCAGTACCTGAAAGTCTGTCTTGCTCTTAAACTCAAAGTCCAGAATTCCATAATTGCGAAAGCTAGCATTTGTTGCTCATATGTTCACTCCTCTCCACACAACTTTACTTAGAATAATAGTGAAATGTAACAGGTAGTAAAGCCTTTATCACCTGCACAGAAGCCATCCTCTTCTCCTTTGGTGTCTAGGGGACCAGCTCTATTCTGCTGGGCATGGTAAGGACAGTGAGCCTCTCCCAGCCTGAGTCACAAGCAGGGATTAAGGGCACATGTGATTAGCTCCACAATGCAATGTCAGGGGAGTGAAGGAGGAGCAGGGACTCGGGGAAAAATTCGATCCTTCCTAAGAAGATGGAAGGTGAAGAGGTTTGCTTCACCTTCTAAAATCAATGACTTTATTTTTGATTTGGGAGCAGGGACACATGTTTCATTGCCCTGGCTCCTTCCACATCTCCTCTTTCTCTTACAATAGCTCTGACTCAGTCTGTCCCTCACAGATTGTGTCCTGAAAATCTAATTTTCCCTCCTAATATGAAAACAAACCAACAAACAAAACCCTCTTATTCCCATCATGTGCTGTAAGATCTGACCCCTAAACTCTGTGATACCTAGATCGTATAAGAAGTAATCATTCATTTTACCCAAGAGATTTTCTAGCTAAAAAGAATTCTTGTGCTAGCTCTTCTCTCAGAAAAATATTCTGTTTCTTGCCAAAACTGACACCAGAAAACAAAGCGAAAATATTTCCAAGAACAGGGGACAACCATGCTCTCAGTGAGGTGAAAGACGTCTCTTCCCCTTGCATTAGTTTCTAATGCTGCTGTTTCAATTGCCACAGTCTTATTGGCTTCACACAACATAAATGTATTACCTTGTAGTTCTGGAGGTCAGAAGTCTCACTGAGCTAATGTTAAGGTGTCAGTAGGTCTGTATTCCTTTTGGAGGCTCCAGAGGAGAGAATTGTATTCTCTGCTTTTTATCTTCCAGGTGCTCCCATATTTCTGCTTCCATGGCCTCTTCCTTCCTTAAACCACATCCCTCCCCATTGTCCCAGTTCCTCTCTGACTGTGAGCATCCTCCTCTATTTTAAGGACTTTTGTGATTATATTGGTTTCGTCTCGATAACCAGGTTTCTTATTCTCAAAGTCCTTAACTCCCATCTGTCAAGTTGTCTTTTTGCTATGTAAGGTAGAATTTTTATGATATGATTTCGATGACTGGAGGATTCCAGTCATCGAACACCAGGATTCTTGATCTCATGACAGTTTGCATAAAACAACACAGATACGAGTGGGGTGGTTTTAAGGAGAGAAAGGTTTAATACGCAAGAAGGAAGGAAGAAGAAAACAGTTCCCGCATACAGAGACAGAGAAAGGCGGGATTCAAACCAAGAGAACACTCCATGTGCAGCAGAAAAGAGGCTCCTGTATGAGGAGGCTAGAGGAAGTGGTGTCTGATTTGCATAGGGCTCTGGGAATTGGTTTGACGAGGCATGTCATTCATGTAGCCTGCAACATAACTGGTCTTCCCATCATAGCCTTTTAATATGCAAACGCAGGGCACCAAAATATTCTATACACATGGGGATATGTGGGGGCAGCCATGTTGTCAGGCATATGTGGGAGCAAGGAAGAAGATGGTGGGAATCGCCATGTTTGGCTGGACTCAGTTTCTAATGGGCAGAATTTGCATATCAAAGCTTGCCAGCCTGGCTCTTAGAGCCAGGGCTTTCCTGCTAGACAAGAAATGTTTCTGGAGCTACTTTAAAAGAAACAAAACCTTCCCAAGGCCCCTTTTCCTCTCTATATACTTAAAATAATTTCTTAATAACTCCTATAACACTTGGGTTCCAGAGACAAGGACATGGACATCTTTTGGAGTGGGGACATTATTCATTCCACCGCCATAAATATATTCCCCAAAATTGTCCTTCTGGAAAGTAAAATTTAAAAAATCTCAAAGTATTTTTATGAAACAAGAGAGCTGGACCAAATCTTAGATTCAGGTTCCTTTCAATTGTGAGCTTTAACTGTTAAGGTATGATCACTCCACTGTCTCTAATGTAGATTTATTGATGTGTAGAGAGTTTTAGAGGATTTTTAAGTTTATGACCCAGTGTAAGCAAAACACTATTTGAGACAGGTCTCAATCAATTTATAGGTTTGCTTTGCCAAAGATAAAGCTGATGGCCTGTGACACAGCCTTAGGATATCCTGCAAATATGTGCCCAAGGTGATAGGATTACATGTTGGGTTTAAACACTTTGGAGAGACAGAAATTACGCGGAAAGATATAAATCAATACATGAAAGATATATATTAGTTTGTCCTGGAAAGGTGGGATATCTTGAAGCAGGAGCTTCCAGGTCATACATGGATTCAAAGGATTTCTGACTGGCCACTGGTTGAAAGAGTTAAGCTCTGCCTAAAGAGTTGAATTCATCATAATGAAATACTTGAATTTAGATAAGGGGGTGTGGAAGCCATGGTTCTTGTTATGTGGAAGAATCCTGTGGGTAGCAGACAAAGTAGATGGTGAATGGTGCCTATCTGACGTTTAAAAAAAAAATGTCAGATTCTTTGGAAAAGACTTAGTAAGGGGAGGAGATTCTCTCAAGAATGAAAATTTCCCTCACTACAGGCAACTTTGCAGGGCCACTTCAGAATATGATGAAGAAATATTTTTAGGGTAAAATATTTAGATTTTTTTCAGGGCCTATTCTCTGTCCTGTTGGCCTATGATATCTTATTGCTACAAAGCGTCTGTTTTGTCAGTCTAAAGATCTCCTTTGTAATGATAATGCTGGTCAGTTGTGTCTGAACTCCAAAGGGAGGAGAGTATAATGAGGCACATCTAAACCCACCTGCCAGTCATGGCCTAACCTAGTTTTTCTTTTTTCTTTGAAGTTATCTCTGCCAGGAGAGGAGACCTTTCAGCTGGTTGGTGGATTACAACTTATCTTTCTGTTTTAACAAACAGAACAACAACAACAAAAAATCACTGCATAAATTCAATCTAAAATAGATTGGTTAAAAAAAAATTAAGTTCTTCCTGAATATTCCTACATGTCAAAGAGAGAGACGTGATAATAATAAGATGGGAAATACTTCTCATAGAAAAGACAAACAATTTGTTTTACTATATTAGTTTGGGTCCACCAGCAATGAGGATTCCTGTTTAGGCAGCAAATTTACACCTGGAGGAAAGGAGGAAAATGAGAAAGGGAACAGAACATGAAAGGTAAAAGACATTTCAACAACTCACCTGACTCAGGAGAAATGAAGATCATCCACATGTGGAAACATGGAGTAAATTCCTCTGGGCTGTTCCACCTGAGAGATGAGGAAGCTGGGGTATGCATACACCTCATCCTGTCCTCACTGATTGTGAGCTCTACCTCTTGTTCCATTTCAAGCTGCTATAACAGGTTCCTTGTCACTGTATAATTCATAAAAAACAGAAATGAATTTTTCCACACTTCTATGGAATGGGGAATTTAAGATCAAGGCACGGCCAGGTTATGGTCTGCTTTCTCTGCTTTCAAGATGATGCCTGTAGCATTGACTCCTTCAAAGAAAGAAAGGCCTTGTCTTAACATGACAGAGGACAGAAGAGAAAAAAAGATTCCAGCCTCATAAGCTCTGTTTATTGTGTCATAAATGTATTCCTCTAGAGGGCTCCACCCTCATGACCTAAACACATCCCAATAGGCCCTACCTGACAATAGCATTACACTGAGATTTAACTTTACAACAGATGGATTCTGGAGGACAAAGTCAAACCGTAGCACTTTCCTAAGAGATGCACATTCGAGGCCATCTGGCCACCAAGGCATGCAGGCAGATCTCTCTGCCCAAGATCATAAAGAACCTAAGACATATATATGGCCATTGGAAGTGAGCACAGGTACAACAAAGGGGAAAGTCCTAGATTACAGATGGGGACTGCTACATTCATCATGGTACAGTTAACCCTAGAATAACTTGGGTTTTAAATTTTCAGATTCATGTATATTTTCTTCTGTGTGTGTCACCTGTGAACAAGCACTTTATAAGTAGTAAATATACTTTCTGTATTTTATGGTTTTCTTAATAATTTTTTTTCTTTAGCATACTTTATTAGAAAAATAGAGTATACAATATGTATAACTAAAAAAGGGGTTAATCAACTATTTTATCACTAAGGCTTCCAGTCAAAAGTAATCTATTAGTACTTAAGTTAGGGATACAAAAGTTTACACAGGTTTTCATCTGTACCAGTGCTCAGTGCCCCAACCTTCACGTTGTTCAGGGGTCAACTGCCCTTTCAGTCTGTAGCTGCATCTCTCTGGAATAGCATTTTGGCAGATGGGTTGCAAGTAAAGGAATCCAGAAAATAACATCTCAAACTATGCTGCATTTGTATGATGAGTATGAAAATCCAAAGGCATTTAGAAAGCAGCAAATGCACAAAAAGTCTTTTCCTAAATATCCCTTATCTGCCTAAAACCAAATGCTTCAGAAGGACACCAATTTTCAAGAAAATTCTTCCTGAGAATTTTTATCAGGGAAGATTAACACAAAACGAGAATCAAAAATAGAAGAGACTGGAAGTTGATACTTTAACCAGGCAAGTGCTTACCTGTTCTCTTGAGGATGCACCTCTATTCTCATCTATTCTCTCCCAGTTGCCTACACTTCCCAATTCCCTCTTCCTTAGCAAAGAAATAGAAACACCTGGATTTCATTGTCTTATCAGGTAATCACCCTGTGATGATGCCCCATTGCACTTTTAAGTTAATTTTGTTTGCCTTTTCTCTTATTAATCTTCCTTTTGTCAGTTTATTTTCAGCAACCAATTAGAAGACAAAGGGAGCTTTCTTCCTTTCTCCCAATATAACCAAGTTCTCTTAAAACTCAGGCTGCTTACAAAGCAGCAGGAAGGTTTGTGCACAGGCTACAGCACTGTGATTTGGCTCCTCAGTCAGGCATCAGTAAAATTTTGTAGAGCCCTAGGCTGCAGCCCACTGATGCTGATATAGTTGGATCCACCTCCTCTGCTACGGAGCCAGCCTGGGACATTTTTGGGCACATTAGTGATATTAGATATAATGAGTGCAAATCCCTGTCCAGTTTCATCTGGATCCAACTGATTTCTCCATGTACATGGGCAGTTGCATGATAAAAGATTGCCTCTTTCCTAAAGATGTTAACAGGGAGACTGGTGTCTGCGTCAAGATGATGTCCCCAGTCACTGATAAAATGTAAAAGAGGAAAGTGTCATTGATAGTGCATGGCAGGGACATGCTCCGTACAGTGACCACCCTCATTAAGAGAGATGAACATTGGGAAATAATACTCAATGGCAGAAAAGAAGGTAGACTATGAAGGTGCCCAAAACAAGAATAAGCTGCAGCCCATTTAGTCTCTGGATATTAAAGAGACTTGTCACTCTTGATAATAGTGAATCTGTGAGTGCTGCATGCATTCGGAAAACTCAGTGTCATCTTTGTGTATTTGTAGTAAATTGCTTGAACTTATACTGGTAAGAACAATGGTATAACATCATTACCTAATACTTACAAATATATGTAGCATCATGACAGTACATTTTATTTTAAATTTTTTTTGAAAGGCGCAATGATAAATTTACAGAAAAGTTGCAAGTATATGACAAATACCCCCTTCCCTAACCAGAATCAAAGGAGAGTCTTTAAAGACCTTAGAATTGTATCATCTAAAATTTTACTATGTGTTTCCTACAAAAAAGAATATCCTCCTAAATACTCCCCATACACCAATGAAATATGTTACTCCATCGACTTTTGAGGAATATTTCAAATTGTCAAAAAAAAAAACTAAAAAATGTCTCTCGTAACAAAATAAGACCCAGTAGAAACACATTCTCTGCAGACAAATTTCTGCTACCCTGATCTTACCTGGGACATCTGTGGACGTTGAGCCGGTGCTGAGTTACTGACATGAGCCAGCCCTGCAGCTGTGCCCAGCCTGCCGCATCCCCTGCTCATTTGCATGTTCCCAGAGCACATCCTCCTGCCCAGAAGACTTATTAATAGGCTGGTCACACTTCATGTAGAAGTCAGAACCACTCAGGACACAGCATGGACACGAGGGTCCCCGCTCAGCTCCTGGGGCTCCTTCTGCTCTGGCTCCCAGGTAAGGAAGAAGAACACTAGCAGTTTACACAGCCCAGGGTTCTGAGTACTGCTTTACTATTCAGGGAAATTGTCTAACAACATGATTAATTGTGTGGACATTTGTTTTTATGTTTCCAATCTCAGGTGCCAGATGTGACATCCAGATGACCCAGTCTCCATCTTCCCTGTCTGCATCTGTAGGAGACAGAGTCACCATCACTTGCAGGGCAAGTCAGGGCATTAGCAATTATTTAAATTGGTATCAGCAGAAACCAGGAAAAGCTCCTAAGCTTCTGATCTATTCTGCATCCAGTTTGCAAAGTGGGGTCCCATCAAGGTTCAGTGGCAGTGGATCTGGGACAGATTTCTCTCTCACCATCAGCAGCCTGCAGCCTGAAGATTTTGCTACTTATTATTGTGAACAGTTTAAAAATTACCTTTCCACAGTGTTTCAAACCCGAACAAAAACCCCTGGGGAAGCAGATGTAGAGGCTGGGCTGCCCCAGCTGCTCCTCCTGATGCCTCCATGGGCTGAGAGTGTTCCTCAGATGCAGCCACACTCTGATGGTGTCGGTAGAGGGGGACATGAAGTCACTTCTGCACCCTAATTCTTTTCTCTTTCTCAGCCCAACTGCACAGACATAGCAATGCCTCTCCTGATTTACTAAAGACAGAGATCATGACACCTGAGGAGTCTAGTTTATGGCTTCAGTTGGACTTTATATAACACAGAAGAAGCCAGTGTAGATATTCTAAGCAGGAATTGTCTTAATACAGAGAATTAGAGTAAACTACAGAAGTCTAAATAAAATGTAGACATGAATCTCTAAATTTGTTTTATTTGCATAGAAATATTTCCCAAATGGGACATACAGGAAAACTCAGTGGTCTTCAATATGTTGGAAGAACAAAGAGAAAGGTAGCATTTTTTGAAAGAAGGAAAATGTTACCTGTGGCTCTGAGAAAGTTCATTGACATGAGGAATAGTCACGAGTTGGGAAGCTCAGGCTGGTAAGCAGTGGTGGACAAAGTGAATCCTAGAATTATGTCAAGTTATCTCAGAAGTTGTGGATCAATTTGATTTCAGGTTACAAGAAGCCAAAACAGTGAAGCTTGCAGAGAATTTTGTTACTGAAATGCCAGGGATTCGGTGTAGATCCAGCAGCTCACCACACAGAAAGTCAATCACTAAGACAACAAGCACTGGCTAGGAGCAGGCTTTAATCAGGTGCTGCAGCTGAGGAGATGGGACACCATTCGTAAATGTATCTCCTTGACCAACTAAAATTAGGGGTGGACATAGCAGGGAAGAAATGTGGGAAACAGGAATTATGGAGGGGTAAGAAAGAGAATTTGGTCAACAAGAAGCAGGAGGTCAGTTAGGCAATCATAATGGGTGACGGTTCTGATGTCTCACTGTCCCGATTCAGTGATACCTAAATTTCAGCTCCTTGATAGTATCTGGGAGATCTGATTGTTGGTTTACTGAAAAAAGAGCTCAGGTAAGACAGATGTAACTATCTTGAGTTTTAAGACTGGGGAAGTCAATTTCTATGTTTATTCAAAAAACCATAAACATTAGTTCTGTGGGATAATAGGGCCTATTTCAATTGCATTGTAGAAACAATATTTTTCACCCTGAGTGTCTTTCTCTTGTGATTTCTTGTCTTTGTTGGGTATGACAGAATGACCCAATTCCTATGATTAATGTTCACACTACAAACTTTCAAAGCCAAGGATATAGTATTCAGGAAAGTTGATATTAGAAACAGGATTCTCTGGTGCTCCCTCAGAAAACAGAATGCATCCGCCCCTGAAGTATCAGCTATTTAACCACGTGGTCCTCAGTCCTGTCTGGAAGCTTAAGTCTGGGGTTGCTGAAGTTCTCAGCTTCCTAGAGTATTTTTCCAGGTGTTTCTCCAGTCCTCACCTTTATCTCTGTGCCTGTCTAGGTACCAATGGATAATATTGAGTCTTTCTTTTCTGACTTCCAAATCTCATGGGGGGATCTCTTATTGGGCAACTCTATAGGACATGAGAGGTAAGGAGAGATATTTACATAAGTTAAAATGATTATCCTCCATAAAGGCCATTTAAAAAAATTCTATTTGAAGCCACATGTTGAAAACACATCCAGGTTTGTTTTCTTATTAATGCAAACTTACATTTGCAAATATTTTCAGGATTGTAAAGTTTGAAAACTTATTTATTTGTTGACAGAATAATCAAACACTTCTATAATTAAGTGGAGTAACATTTTCTTGAAAATTTGTACTCATTGAAATAAAGGAATATATTTAAAATGCATGAATCTATGTTAGAAATTATTGCATGTAAATTCAACTATGTGGTTTGGTTTGGCAGGTTGATCACTCCTGTGACCTGTCACAAGAATCTTGTGTCATGTTTAGTCACTGCTGTTCAGCATTGTCATTAAACAATTGTTATCTACAGGCTGAATACAAGCTCAGTGCCCTGCAGAGGAACCACTCAGCAGAGCCCTTCCTTAATCAGTCAGATGACTGTGAACATGAGCATCCATGAACATGAAAACAAATGCTTACTGTTATCAGCCACTGAGTTGTGTATTTAACCAGTTACCAATAATTAATGCATAAACGCTTCCTGATACAGTATTTACACCTATACCTACATAAATATATGTATTTTTTTCTTAAATTGGTGGTATAAATGTGAATAGTAATCAAATGATGAAGTTTGTTAATAGAGACAAAATTAAAACTAATTAGTATTTCAATAAAAAATTAAAGTTTACCTTATTTATGGAAAAAGGTGCATATATGTTTAAGATACATAGAAGTGAATATATATTTATTTGATAAAATGTTGGCTACAAATATATACAGTATTCATCTTTAAGTACATTTATTCTATTATGTATGCAATATATACATATTTATAAAATATAACTAAGTTATATACATTTAAATAATTGTTGTTACATTCCACAAAAAAAAAAAAAGGTATTTTGGACAACATCTAGTTCATACTCTTGCTACAGAAAATTTCTTTGTAGCCTTTATTCTTAAAACTTTACCAAATGGTTGTCCTTACCTAAAATATTTTTCCAATTCAGCAGAGCTGCAAGGGCAGGACTAGAGCATAATTTGACTAATATTGAATATTAACCATTGCTTCCTGTGAAAGTCTCCATTATGTTCATGCCCACGATGATGATATGCCAAATAAAGATCTCACAACAATGGATACTGGATGGAGTCACATCAGTGCCACTGTCAAGGAAGCCCTGGAAATGTAAAACTCATAACAGTGAGTAAACTGCAAGACCTACATCTGGTGATCACATTGCCAAGAGAACAGAAATTTAAAAACATTGGCTGCTGATTTTGACAGATCATCAGGCCTTAAAAGAAATGCAACAGGATGATTTCAGACAAAGTCATTCAGCAAGAGCTATAACTGGAGTTTCAAAAATGAGCCAAAATCGAGAAAAAAAAGCTTTCCAAGTGAATATTCATTGAAATTCCATTAACGAGCAGGGGGCTTTTAATAATGAGGACGATTGAACACATGGACTTCAGTCAGTCACCTTTGCCCACTTTCCCAGGTAGCCTCATGTACCAATGTTATGGAGGTCCCTGTGGGGACTCAATAATATGAGTTTCAACTAACTGAGATGTACAGGGCTACTGGCTCTTCTGAACACCCAATTTGCCAAGAAAACTGACCCCTCCAGAACCTGTAACTTTGTACCACACATCAGGGCTCAGACAAACAGCTGGTATCTGGTGATTCTAGTGGACCTTGTGTAACAGGAGGAGAGCAGTGGTTATTTTACTATATGTGAATTTGCCTTCCTTTTTGGTTATGTTTCTGCATAAAATAGTATTTGAGGATTTTCAAAGTGTTTTCATTGGAGTCAGGAAGTTCTTCCATAATATGGCTCTGGATCAAGCAACTTATTTAACTCAAAAAAAGGTGAAGCAAAGTGTAGCTCATGCTCTTGTCATGTGCACAGGTGCAGCTTTCCCTATAGACAGGGAAAAACCATTGTCAGTCAAGCAAAGCTGGCACACAAACCCTTGTGCTAGTGAATTGCTGTGCTGTCAGATGTGGTGGAGGCTCTGAAACACTGTGTGAATGGTGCTTTTACTCCCATAAACAGAATATTTATATCTGGAAAATGAGCTGTAGACTCATCATTGCTATACCAAATGAACAGCTTGAAATAATTTTTTTCTGTTTTCTCAGGGCTGTGGTTTCCTGGTTGATGGTTCTGAATCCAAAGAGTTGACATAACAATTGTTTCATTAAATTTAAAGAAATGATAAGATAAGATAGGCATGTGACCATTTAGATTTAATACAATACTGGATAAGTTGTCCAAAACAGGTTCGGGTGTGTGCTGGGGCCATAGATGTAGCCCATATAAAGCAAGAGCAAATAGGATTGATGTTACATATTTTAGAGAGGAAGCACAGAAAATATGGACCCTAGGGGAACTTCTGCAATGTTTCTATTTATTGCCGCTTCCACTGGTAAAACTCAGAGAAGATTTCAACAGTCATCAGGATGAAGTTCTAGGAATCACAGTCATGTGAAGCGTTACCTGCACTTGGGTCTCCAGTGAGGCAAAGGGAAGATGAAATGCATAGTGGGATATGGAGGGGTAAACACCAGGGACAGCCTCCTGGTCAGCTTAAACGTTGAAAAGTGTATTTATTTTTTCTCTTTAGTTTTATCACTGAATCATTCGGATCTAAGGAAAGCGATTATGGCTGATTAGGCAGAAAGGTGTTTATTATCATGAATTAAATGGATTGAAAACATTTGGGGAAACTAGAGTGGAAGGCTCAGGGAACTACAAGTACTTCTCTTGCTATTCCTCGACCCTCCCCACCTCCATGTTTTCTACAGTCAAAAAAGATATTCTCATTTCGTAGGAACCTGGCAAGTGAAGATATCGTGCCCACAGGACTGTGCTGACTGGCTGTGACCCAGACCAGGAAAATGAGCACATTTGAGTGAGATCAGGCATTTCCCCTCCCTCCTCTCAATGCAAAATGACTCTGTAGTAACACATCTGATGGGCAGTCAGAGAAAGGGGTCAGATTTCTAGCAGCTGACAGTTGATAGCAGAGCTGCTGTCCTTCTGGGGGCAGTAGTGAGAAGAGCCATTCTCTTTTCTTCTGCAAGAGACAGCTTGAATGTGGAGTCTCAAGCAGTAGGAGCTCCTCCCCAGCCTGTGCCAGCAGTATGATTCTTGGAATTGTTCTAGAGGCTTTGGCTGGAGTCTGTTCTTTAAGGCTTTTCAACAATTTGTAAGGAATTTAATAATTCCTTCCTTCAAGATGCTACAGGGCACAGTCCATTTGAAATTTTAAGTCCAAGACTTTTGTGTTCCTTTGCTGCTTATCTGTAAATAATAAGCCCACTTCATGTAACTTGCTGTGTGTGGGTGTTCTGTTTCCCAGACTCAAGTACATTGGTAACCAGTGCACAGCGAAGCTGCTTCAAAGATGTCATTAACATAGAGACAGAACTGCAATGGAGGTTGCTGTGGATAGGGATAGAGAAAATGTCGGAGGGCCGGGGGGAGTATTGCTTAAGGGGTACAGATATATGAAGACAGTATCAGTAATAATAGCAGAACATGTGAATATGATTAATGCCACTGCCCTTCACTTTTAAATATGGTTAAAATAGGCAATTTTATGTTCTCTGTATTTTCTATAGTTAAGTAATTAACATCTTTATTATATTGTTAGCTCGGAAGACATTGCTTCATTTTGTGATTTTCTTAGCAAAAGTTCATAAATAATCACTGTGATGCCATTGTTCACAAATTGTGTGTGCATCTGTGTGTGTGTGTGTGTGTGTGTCTGTTTTGTTGACATGAGGTCTCCCTGTGGCATCAAATTCTTGGCTTTATGTGATCTTTCCTCCTTGGTCCCTCAAAGTGCTAAGATTACAGGTGTGAGCCCAAGCACCTGGCCATAAAAAACAATTTATAAGACATTTCATAGGGAACTTCTTCAAAATGTATATTTCATTGCAGCCACCTCCAAAGCCAATCTCTTAAGCCATGTTTCTGTACACAAGTGCGCTTCTCCTTCTGCGATGTCACATGCCCTCACCATGAAGTCACACAGACACACAGGAGAACAAGGCAAGGAGTCAACCCAACTTTATGAGTGGAAACCACTGCAAAGATCTGGCATTAACAGGGTTTAGGTGTTGCAGCACTTCTCCACTAGCAAAACACCCTCTGATTCTCTTCCTGGATTGTTTTCTCCAATGTTTTCTAATATGTAATGCTAAAGGTGAGATTAGATCCTTTTTATCGCAAGTCTTGTTGAATGCTATTTCACTCAAAATGTATTGCCTTAAGGAGTATGATAATAAATATTGAATAATGCCTGTTACTACTACCAACAGTCCCTTTAGATCTCCTGTTATCATCCTAAATATCATGACTTAGGGAAAGTGTTTAAAAGGTGGTTAAGACAATATTGATCCTGTTTTCAATATACTGATACAAGTCAAGCACCCACAAAAATCAAGAAAATTGTAAGGAAAACATGACTTAATGATCATTAGCCATTGTGGTTACTGTTGAGTGATGATTAAGAAAAAGTCTTAAAAACAAGTAGCTAAAACATTGAGAACTCTCATGAATTCTGGGTAGAGATGTAAAATGGTACAACTACTTTGGAAAACAGTTTGGCAGAGTATTAAACACTCACTGTAAGACCCGGTAACTGCACTCCTAGGTATTTGCCCAAAAGAAATAAAGAAATACTCATGCAAAGCCTTGTATAATACCATTCCTGACTGCTTTATCCATAATAGCTCAAAACGGAAACAACCCACGTGGCCACCAGCAGGTGATGGGATATATTTTGAAATTACTAAACAGCTAAATAGTACTCAGAAGTAAAGAGGAACACATCATGAGGACACAGGGCGACATGAGTGAGACTAGGAGACCATTATGCTGCACGAAAGTCACCAGCCACAGAAGAACACGTGCTATATTCCATTTATGTGAAATTCTTAAAAAGAAAGTGGAATCTATACTAACAATAAGCCAACCAAGGATTTTCTGTTCTGTGAGGTGGAAAACAAGTTGCTTCCTGAAGAGCAGGACAAAACTTTTTGGAGTTATAGAAATGTTTTGTGTATTGATTTTGCTTATAAGAATGTATTTATTTATAAAACCTTGTTCAACAGTACACTTAAAATCAGTGTATTTAATTGGAATCATTCATTTCAATAAAATTGGTTAACAGTGAATAGTGAGTAATTGCAAATCCAATTAAGTAACGTTGCCTTCACATCTTTTATTCTTGCAGTGTACTGGAAGCTACATGAGCCAAAAGTTATTTCTGGGAGATAATCGCAGCCTGACACTAAAGAACTGTGTATCTTCTGGCAATAGCTCCCTTTGTTAGGTATTTTTTTATTTTTCCAAAAATTTAAATATGTTTCAATAGTTAAATCAAAGTGGTAGGCTTTTAATACACATTTCTTATTTATATCATCTAAAATTCTAAGCAATAAAAAGTGATTAAAAATTAGTAAAGCATTTAAATACAAAGAAATATTTTTTAAGTTAGGGAAAGAGACCCAACATATCTTACGTTTCACATATATTTTTCAGAAATTAAAATTACCAATCAAGAGTTCTTATAAAATCTGTAATACTTTTTACAATGTGTGTTCACTAAATGTTTAGATACACAGATGGATTCCATTTTTCTTTTTTCTTAAGATTTTTTTATATTCATAACAGATACCAGTCTTTAATTTCTTTGTTTTGTTAAATCCATATTAATTTTTGAACTACAGGACATTATGACCTCCTATAATAATTCTGAGAGTATTTTTTTTGTTCACTTGAATCTTTGTGTAATTTTCATAAGTAGCATGTCACTAAACACTAAATATAAAATTGGAGTTATTTTTCTGGGTAACTTTTTATTACAGATTCTTGTTACTTTTGAGGCAAGATGTAGGCAGGACTTCACTCTGGACCAGATGTAAGACTGGCCAAAACAGGACATGCTCCCAATGCCAGGACAGTTAACCATTGCCATAGCAACATCCAGAAGTCACAGCCCCTTGCAATGGCAACACCTGGAAATTCCTACTCTTGCCATGGCAATACCTGGAAGTTGGGGCACACCACCCACATTCTAGCTATTTTTGAACAACCCACCCCTTAATTATCATGCGATTAAAGGTCGGTATAGATGTGACTGTAAAATTAACCCTGGCTGCTCCTCTCGGCCCTCTGCCTATGAAATACCCCTGCTCTGCAACACCGCTGCCACCTCAATAAAGCTGTTTCCTTCTATCACTGGCTAGTACTCTTACATTTCTTCCTGAGCAAACCCGAGAACTGGCCTTGCATCGGTATTGAGCCAGTCACCTACCGTTGGCGATGGTGAGAGGCAGTGTTTGATGTGGCAGTGAGATGGTGGAAACAGCAGAGAAACAAGACAGCAAGACACACCACGAGATGGCACTTTATGAGAAGATGGACACAGTGATCAGCAATGGACAAGACAGCTATTGGAGACATGGCAAGACAGCGATCAGTGAGAGAAGGCGAGACAGTGACCAGTGCTACAGCCATCAAAGCTAGAGTTGCTAACATTGCACAGCTGTTAACACTGGCCAAAGGCTATTTTAAGAGCCATCATTTTTCCTGACAGGCGGTGGAGCTCTGGGGATGGGTAAGTGGCCACAGAGCCACTGCTTCATGCAGGGCAGCTGCTCTGTGCTCCAGTTCCCCCGCGGGAGCCCAACCCACCCAAGCTGGGGAGCCTGGAGAGATCTTCACACAGGCCCCACGTGAGAGACTGCTTGGTACCATTTTGGCTCCTGCACACCTGTAAGGGTCCCCTCTGCACACCTGCCCTATATCGGATGATCCAGGAAATAAGGCCTTTGGCTAGATAGTTCATTTGAATTCCCCATAGCACACCTGACTACGTCCTCATTGTTCCTTCTCTTAGTCATATCTCCTCTAATGCCATTTTATTTATCCATCAGCTATTTTATCTTATTTTCTGCCCTGATATACATGTTTGGTTTTTAGTTTTGTCTTTGGCTCCCTGCTAATTAGGTTTGTGCAATTGTTTAAGGCAGGACACTTGGTTGTAAGAATTCTCCTGTTCTGTTGACTCTAAGAAGCCAGAGTTACATTGTTCTATGGCCCCAACCCGGCCTTTGGGGCTCATTGTTGGCCACCCCACTGAGGCTCCAGGATTTTCTGCATTGTTCAGCCCCTGGATATTCCAGGATTTCCTGGCATTTGGTGTGAGGACACTCACAGGCTGATACTCGGGTACTCTGTGTTCTCAGAATTTGGTACTTTTGGTCACTACCTGGATGCTCCAGAGTTTTCAGCCTTGACATTCCTCCTTGGATTGTGCATTGGAGGCTCATCCTACAGGAATCTTGGTTTGCCTTCTCTTGTTTTCTGCCCTAAAGGTATCATTTTCCATAATGCCATTTTGTTTTCTTATTGTCACTTTTTCTTCTACACTTTACTTAATAAAAATATTGCTTAAATCCCGGTGGAGTGCCTCATGCCTGTAATCCCAGCACTTTGGCGGCCAAGATAGACGGATCAGTTGAGGACAGGAAGACCAGCCTGGACAATATGGTGAAACCTTCATTCTATTAAAAAAAACAAAAAACGAGTTGAACTTAGTGGCACACGCCTGTAATTCCAGCTACTTGGGTGTCTGAGGCATGAGAATCACTTGAATCCAGGAGGCGAAGGTCGCACTAAGCCGAGATTGCACCATGGCACTCCAGCCTGAGTGACAGAGTGACAGTCTGCCTCAAATAATAATAATAATAAATAAAAATTTAAAAATAAAAAATAAAAATACTGCTTTAGTCATATTTTGTTCACTAACAAATGCTTGTAATCCACTTTCATAATGTCTTCCTTCCTCTACCTTCTATGCAGGAAGTGGAAATCTGAGAAGAGGACAATGATGGCCCAGTCACCCTCCCTCTTGTTAGACTTAGAAAAACTTTTGTGTCCAGTAGAAATGCTTGTTAGAAATGGGGACAATGGCAATCATCAGAGAGGACTCGTCACTAGGGTTCCTATTAGGTTATTGGAGCAAATTCAAATTCAGCTTAAAGAAAAAGAAACTCATTTTGTATCACAACGCTGCTTAGGTTCAACATAAATTCGAACACCAGGAGACTTGTCTTAAACATGGTTCCATACATTATAATACTATTTTACAATTAGACTTATTCTGTAAAAAAAAGAAAAGTTGTCTCTTGTGTACATGCTTTTGTGGCCCTCTACTCCCCCCTATTATTATCTGGTAGTGGTGGCACATGCCGGTAATCCTAGCACATTGGGAGGCTGAGGCAGGAGAATCGCTTGAACCAGGGAGGTGGAGGTTACAGTGACCCAAGTTCGCACCACTGCACTACAGCCTGGGTGACAGAGTGAGATTCTGTCTCAAAAAAAAAAAAAAAAAAAAAAAAAAAAAAAAAAAAAAAAAGTATCTTTGAGTTTTAAACATCTATTTGACAAGAAATTCATAGTTCCTTCTCTTTAAAATAATGCAATGTTTCTTTTAAGAATGAGCCTGGTGTGATGCCTCTCTACCCAACATGATAGAAGTGTGGCATAAATCTACGAAAAATTCCAATTCCCTGTGCCTACAACAACTACCTGGGATTGAAAACTTCTTCCCTTTCTCTCGTCATTTCTTCTACACTTCCACCTAGTCCATGACTCAAAACAATACTTGTCAGGAAACATTCTGGAAAGAGCAAGAAAGACTTCCTTAGAGGTGTCAGAGATTCCTGTACCACCATCTGATGATCTCTAGAGGGGGTTGTGAGTGTGAGGAAGAGCAGAGCTTGTAAATCTACCCACCTTCACTCCCACTATAAACCTACCCGCCTTCACTCCCACTGTATTTCCTAACAACAACCACAGCAATACCTGTAACATCATAGGACAAGCCTCTACTACTTCCAAGGCTTTTATCTCAGTAAATCTTCTCTACCTCTGTCTCAGGCAGCTAGAAAGTTTGATACTCATACAAATAGTATTGTAGCTTTTTGTTCATAATTGGAAAAGCAGACAAGACCCAATGTAACACAGGCATTCCTTAAGCCAGTTAGCATTCTGTTTTTGGATCACCATTGTACACATATACTGAGCACATGTCTAAAATAGATGTAAAAATCCATGAAGCAAGAGTTACAATAGCTTGTATTTTCTATTGTATTTTATTTTCCTCTTATATCGTCTTCTCTTCTTTGTCATTAAAAAAAAGTTAAAGTCAGTCTAAATTAATTATTGGATCATAAGTAGATAAAATCTTTTATTTGATAACACATTGACCCATTTGATATTTGATAACACATTGTTTCTTTGCAAGACATAGTCTTCATATCCCAGATAACAAGACTGACAAAATTATACTGGAGCAAGTCCACAAGTAATGATGGTAGCTTATCCTTATTGTCCTGCAGCAAGAATTAGACAAAAGATAACAAGGTAGAATAAAGATTATATAAGAAAGAAGGACAGCAACAGGACATGGTAACCTTTTACAGTGTAGCATTTTGATAATGGATGATGAGAAGTAATACGTTAAACAGGGATGGATGGGAATGATTGAAGGTCTAAGTTCTTTAGCACAGATTAAGACCAAATCATTAGGATTTTTAGAGTTGTGTACAGGTACTGAAGAAAAAGCCTTAAAATTTAATTTGACTGTGGATAAAACATTCTTGGATTAGATTTAAGACTATTTTCCATACTAAGTTTATTTATGATAATGATGATGACTATGTAGTGCTTAATATTCAATCAATAAAAAATTAATAAAAGCAAAATTAATTCCCACATACCTAATGTAATGAATACTATTGTAAATGTTTTATCTTATTTTATTTAAACTGTCTACAGCACTAATAGTAGGTACCACTATTGTCACAATTACACAGACATGGAAACCGAGACACAGGGAAGTGAAGTTACTTGATCAATTTCAAGCAATTGGCAAGCCATGGAGCATCTGTGTCAGGGCCTGCCAGGACATGGGACTGTAAACAGAAGTTTTTAACTTTTTAACTCAAAGAGGGTGTGTGTCTGGGTTAATGGAAAGCTTCAAGACCCTCACAAAACATTACTAACAAGCAAATGAAAGGTGTATCTGGAAGATTATGTTCTAACAGACTCTTCATTTCCATTGATCCAATAATGCACTTAGGGAGATGACGGGGCATATTGAGGATAGGAAGAGAGAAATGAAAATACAGCCTTTTATATTGTTCTTAACAGCCTTGTGCCAAATGTCATCTGGGTGGATTTAGGTGACTGAGGAGAAGAAAGACACAGGAGTGAAATTCTGTGATCACCAGGGGGAAGTTCTACACTCAGACTGAGCCAACAGACTTTTCTGACCTGACAACCAGGGAGGTGCAGGATGCTCAGTGCAGAGAGGAAGAAGCAGGTGGTCCCTGCAGCTGGAAGCCCAGCTTCCACCCCAGCTGCTTTGCATGTCCCTCCCAGCTGCCCTACCTTCCAGAACACATATCAATGCCTGGGTCAGAGCCCTGGGGAGGAACTGCTCAGTTAGGACCCAGAGGGAACCATGGAAGCCCCAGCACAGCTTCTCTTCCTCCTGCTACTCTGGCTCCCAGGTGAGGGGAACATGAGGTGATTTTGCACATCTCTGAAAACTCCTGACACCTCTGCTCAGCAAGAAATATAATTAAAATTCAATATAGATCAACAATTTTGCCTCTACTCAAAGACAGTGGGTTTGCGCTAGATTACATGAGTGCATTTCTGTTTTCTTTCCAATCTCAGATAGCACCGGAGAAATTGTGATGACGCAGTCTCCAGCCACCCTGTCTTTGTCTCCAGGGGAAACAACCACCCTCTCCTGCAGCGCCAGTCAGAGTGTTGGCAGCTACTTAGCCTGGTACCAGCAGAAACCTGGGCAGGCACCCAAGCTCCTCATCCATAGTGCATACTTCAGGGCCACTGGCATCCCAGACAGGTTCAGTGGCAGCGGGTCTAGGACAGTGTTCACTCTCACCATCAGCAGCCTGGAGCCTGAAGATGTTGGAGTTTATTACTGTCAGCAGTATAATGACTTGCCTCCCACAGTGATTCAACATGAAACAAAAACCTCAACAAGACCCTCAGTGTTTACTGATTATACTAGCTGCTTCCTTGACAGACAGCTAGTAAGGTTTTAGCATCTCTGCTCTATTTGGCTCTTTTGGAGTTCACGTTCTAAAGTCCAAAATGAATTATATTAGTCCATTACCTCATTCCATTTCAGCATGGCTATTAAACACATTTTAGAAGGTATCTCTGTTTATGGCATCACAAAGAGTTTAATAAATCTTCTGTGCAAAAATAAACAACAAACACACTCTTAAAGCTGAAATATCAAAACTCTTTCAGCACTCTGAAAACTGGTGAACCATAAAGTAATTTAGGATGTGTATTCTTTATAGAAAAAAAAGTACTAGTGCTTTGAATAAGGACAGAAAAAGTCTGTAGCCTTTTGCCTGTGACAGCACCCTTCTATTCCCAGCTCAGTCGGCATGAATCACAAAACTAGAGTTTACCAATGTGAGGATAGCAAATGAAACTGGCAGCTTGCTGCCAAAGGGAGTGGACTTGAGTAAAGCCAAGGAGTGGAAAAAAAATTCTTCAGTATTTTCAATTAAACATGGAGAACTCCCTAGGAAATGAAAAGAAAAAGCCCACAGCTTTACTAGTACAAGATGATGCCCTGTTTGGGGCAAGTAGTACATCTGCTGATAGTAAATAGGAGATTCCTGGATAAGATAGACCCATATTACTGAAACTATCTCTGCACACATTCCTAATGACCTAGAAGCTAGAAGCTAGATATGAGTGATGAGAACCAGGAGTTTCCCATGCAAAGTAAAACCAGAGGGAGGTAGGAACTAGCTGCAATTTACATGGAGTTTGCTTTTTAAACCACGCACACATGGGTTGACAGAAGACAGATTTATAACCTCCAGATATTTGAGCAAAACTTCTCAAATCATTGGTGACCACTTCGCTGTGTAGACACATGTACAGTTCCTGTAAATTTGAACTAAATGTTAATATTAAGAATAAAAGGAAGCAGAGATATCTGTGGTCAAACACCATGTGAGATACAGATTTTTCAATATCATGCATGAAAATACATTTAACACATCTAATCCACTGAACATTATAGCTCAGCCTATCCCATCCTAAATGTACACAGAACACTTACATTAACTTACTGTTGGTCAACATTATCCTACACAAAGCTTATCTTACAATAAAGTGTTGAATACCTCATGTAATTTATTGAATACTGTACTGAAAGATAAAATAGAATAGTTGTATGAATACTAGAAGTTCTATTTCTACTTGAATGCATATCACATTCACACCATCTGAAAGTCAAAAAATTATAACTCAAACTATCATAAGTCAGGCACTATCAGTAAGTTCAGACAAGTAACTAAGAAGAAAATTTAAAAATGATCAGAAAAAAACAAACAAATTCCAGGCCTGGCCTGGTGGCTCAAGCCTGTAATCCCAGTAGTTTGGGAGGATCACTTCATGCCAGGAGTATGACACCAGGCTGAGTGTGCAAAATAGTGACACCCTTAGCTTACAATTTAAAAAAAATAGCAATGAGTGGTGGCATGCCCCTATAGTCCCAACTACTCAGAAGGATGAAGCTGGAGAACTGCTGGCCCTGAAGAGGTTGAGGCTGCAGCAAGCTATGATCACACCACCGCACTCCAACCTGGCTGAAAGAGTAAGACCCTATTTCCAAAAAAATTAAAAGTTAAAATAAGAAAGCTCATAATCTAAAGAGAGATACTATAATATGCTATCGGAATTGTACAATTTTCAGTTTAGCAACTCCTGAAAAAAAAAAAAAACAGAGAAGTATGAACAATATTAAAGGAACAAAAATAAAGCAGCTAAAATAATAAGAACAGAAAATAGTCAATGAAAACTAATTCTAACTTGCCCTAATTATTGGATTTAGCAAAGACTACAAAGTAGTTAATATGCAGGTGTTCAAATAATTATTTTTAAAATTATGATCATTGATATATAAAAGACAATATTTTTAAAAGAAGATTCGGCAAGTAAGGCCTCAAGAAAGGCATGGAAAATATAAAAAATGACCAAATGAGAACTCTAGAAATGAAAAATACAGTAACTCATTTTAAATATTTATTAGCTAGGTCTAATAGCTATTTGAAATGGAAGAACAATCAGTTAACGTGAAAGTGGAATAATAGACATTATTGGGTCTAAAGAAAATGTTTAGAAAAAAGAAAAGACTTCAGAGATTTATAGCTCAGAGTGAAGGATACCAACAAATCTATAATGAGAGTCACAAAGGAGGAAAGAGAAAGTGGCAGAAAAAATATTTGGAGAAATAATGACAAAAAATTTCAAAAGTAATAAAAAATAATCTTAAATGAAAAATTCATTAAAAACCTTTTAGATAATCAGTAGAAATTAATCACTGAACACATTATATTAAAATGTTGAAAGACAAAGAGAAAAATCTTCATTGCATCAAGAATGAAAGCAGACACTTTATACAGAGAAACAACAACATAGCCATTGGCTGAGTTTTCATCAGGACCAATAGAGGGTAGAAGGAGGGAAATGTCATATTAAAATGCTGAAAGGGAAAAAAAAAAAAAGAAGGCAACCAGGAAATCTATATCCAGTGAAAACACCCTTCAAATCTAAAGAAAAAGTAAAAAAAATATATTGTTTGATAAACAAAATACATTCATTCATAGCAGCTATGTCTTATAAGACATTTGAGAGAAAATCCTTCAGAATCACAGCAAATGACATGAGATGGGATCTTGACTCCTCTGGAAGAAATGACGACCTCGGAGTTGTAAGGAACAATAACAAGTCTAAAAAGATAAAAATACACTTAATGCCATTTATATAAAGTTCAAGACAGGAAAACCTAAATGATTGTGTAGATGTCAGAAAGACAGTTACTTTTGCTGGGTGGGAGGGGTGACAACAGACAAAGATTGTCCATGAGGGAAGCACAAGGGAATGTGAAATACTCTATCATTCCACCTGGACAATGAATTACACATAAACTTTATTCAGTTGCATATTCAAGATTTGCACACTTTACTCTGGCTACTTTATCAATTGAAATAAAACTAATTAAAAAAACCTAGACTCTTTCACACTTAGTAGTAATCACAACCAAGAGCCCAGACTAATTTGGAATATTACTATTATTATCACCACTTCATTACCCTTTCTCAACATTTACACTTTTTATCCAGCTATAGTTTGACAGCTCTACCTCTGGCCCATTCTTTTGGAACACCCCATAGTGATAGGCCAGGTAACACCTATGGAAGACTCATAAATGACATGACCGATGGCTATTTAGCAGAAAACAAGTTGTATGTATCACAGACTGTCCTATGTAGAGGACACAATACGTGTCAGTAAGAGAGTCCCTCTAGCACAGAAAAGAAGTGTGAACTACACCTTCAGAATATGTTCCAGATTTTAGAGTTCATCAGATGAACACAGATCAGGGTGTCCTCTCATCTGGGCATAGGAAAGTGAAATGACTGCAGGTTCCCCCCAGATCAGTGCCTTGTGGCTTTGGAGACGTGTACATGAAACTCACATTTGTTAACATCCACAGTCACTTCCTGGCTTCACCCATAGGAATGATAGTCTGGCTTCAGAGTTACATAGGAACTGTGCACACAGGCTGTCAGTTACTAAAACGACAATTAAAAACAGTGACTTTGGTTACGTGTATATCAGTAGGTACATCGTGGATGAAAAAATGAGTAGAGGGGATATATTCTAATATCAAATAAAAAAATCACAACCTTGTGACTCCTTTCTCTTCCCATATAATTCATTATGTTGTACAGATATTTCAGAATATCAAATGAACCTTATATATTCATCCCTGTAACTTTGTCCTTCTCCAACCTGAGCCCAAGTTTGGGCCATCCACTGGCATCTGAGTACACTTGTGAGATGATCACTGTCCAAACAAGATTGCTGGGGCAACTCACAGGCAGCTTCACGCTGAGTCTCCCCTCGAACTCTTAGCATCACTGACCCTGAAGGAGTGTCCCCCTGTCCTCCACAGCACCCAGAGCACAGCCTGCACTGCTATGATTTCACTGCCCAACTCAAAACCTCATCACAGATTCCACTGACTCAGAAACAAAGTCAGGTCCCAGGCAGAGGCTGCTGTGGGGGCCAAAAAAAAAACCCATCTTTTCATCAGTTTTCTGTTAGAAATTTACAGGAGTTAATAAGCTGAATTTCTATAATAATTACTATCTTAAAAATAAAAGCTATTTTTAATATGAGAAACATAAAACATGGGAAATAATTAAAACACACAAAAGCATCATAATAAGAGACTCCAAATTCGCCAAATCTAATTCTGAGCTCCCTGCTTTATGTTCCATTTCCATGGTGTCTATGTGCTCCATCCTTACCAAATATATGTTCAAATAATTATTTTAACCTATAATAAAAGACTTAAAAAGGAATTTGTAAAGACAATGATTCAACAAATAGAGACTCTCAGAGACAAAACTATGAAAACCGACTTACTGGGAAATTTAGAAATGAAAAGTACAACAACTCAATTGAAAAATGTATTAGATAGACTCAACAGCAATTTAACATGACATGAGAATCAGTGAACTGAAACACTAGTCAATAGAAAAGATCTCATATAAAGAAGGAAAAAATTATAAAGAAGAATGAATAAAACCTCAGACATTATAGGTCCATGTGTACAATACTAACAAATTTGTATTAGGAATCACAAAGGAGAAGATAGAAAGAGGCTAAACATGTGTTCCCATCTTTATGCCCATGAGTACCCCATGTTAAGCTCCCACTTATAAATGAGAACTTATGGTTTTGTGCTTTTGTTTCTGCATCTGCTCACTTAGGAAAATGGCCTCCAGCTGCATCCACGTTTCTGCAAAAGCATAATTTTGTTCTTACTTAGGGTTGCATAGTATTCCATGGTGCATATATACCACAGTTTCTTTATCGAATCCACGGTTGGTGGGCACAATAGACATAGGGGACTACTAGAGGGAACATAATGGGAGAAAGGGCAGGGGCTGAAAAACTACCTATGGGTACAATGTTCACTACCTGGTTAATAATTTCAGTCATACCCCAAACCTCAGCATCATGCAAAATAACTTTGCAACATATCTGTACTTGTATGCTCTGATTCTAAAATAAAAACTGAAAAAGAAAAAATGGAGAAATAATGAAAAACATTTTCACAGTGATGAAACACATTAATCTATACCTGAAAGTAAATCAGTGAAACCCATTTAGGATAAGCAGAATGCAATTCATAACTATACACATTATAGTACCAATGTTGAAAGACAAAGACACAGAGAATTTGGAAGACGTCACTAAAATATCGACTTACTCTATACTAGGAAGCAATAATAAAGCTATTGGCTAAATTTTCATCATTAGTAATGGAGGTGGGAAGACAGTGGAATTGTACATTTTAATGCTGGGGGAGAAAAGTCAGCCACAAATTCTATATCCAGCAATACAATCATTTAAACATAAAATCAAGGTATATGTGTTCGTTCATACACAAAGACTAATTCATTAATAGTATATATGCCTTGTGGAAAATTCAAGAGAAAATTCTTCAGAATAACAGGGGAATGACAGCAGACAGCAATTCAAACTGATAAGAAGGAAGCAAGCCCTTAAAATGAAAGAAATAAGAAGAAAGCTACAAATAATGTTTACTTTACCTAATATAAAGATTAAGTCCAGGAAAAAATAAAACAGTTATAATAGATGTCACAATATCAGTTACATTGATTGTTTTGAACAGTATTTGCTGACTGAGAAGTTGCATAGAGAAGGCAGCGAGAGAATTGGAAACTTTCCATATTTTGATTTGGATCATGACATGAAATGATCTTGATCTTGACACACATTTGTACCCTTAAGATTTTAACCCTTTGCACTGTGTGTTTTACCTTAAATAAAATAAAAGAAACCTAGGCTCTTTCAAATAAACATGAACCAAAAATAAGAATCACCAAATATTTATGAAACCTCAACCTTATTAAAGAGAAATGTAAAACATGCCTGAGAAAGTCCTAAAGAACTAGAAATCTGGTACAGGAAAGTGCAGGAAATCTCCAAATATGTCCCTTCTGCCACTGAGGAAACACAGATTTTACCTCTCTTGAATTCCTTAAAAGCATAAAATATATTTATGTCATTTTGCTCACAAGAGAGGCCCCCCACTTTCTCCTTGGCTGTTTCCACCCCACCGCACCCACCAGGGGGTTTGCATACTGTCCCCTAGGGAGGACCTTCCCTTGTGCATCTGAGATAAAAGCTCAGATCTAACCTTGCCTTGACTGATCAGGACTCCTCAGTTCACCTTCCCACAATAAGGCTCCCTGCTCAGCTCCCGGGGCTAATACTCTGGGTCCATGGTAAGGGCAGAAGGGAGATGAGGGAGGACAACGGGGTCAGAGCTTGAGTTCTGTGGGCCCTGCCACCTCCCATGTGTGTCCTGTCCTCATGTTAGATGTGTCTTGTCCTCCAGGATGGGGCATGTGATGTCTAGATCTGTGAGAATGAGGAAGATTCCAGAAGGAGCAAAGACATGTACTTTAGTGAAAGCTGTGACACAGAAAGAGGAGGATGGGGTATGTGATTCCTAGGGGCTCCTTTGTACTTTGCAAATCTTAGTTCTTTTTCAACCTGTATGTTTTGGGAGTATTAACCAAAATCACCCACAAAAAATAATTGAGCAAAACGTAAAGAACAGACAGAAAATTATTAAAATGACTCACAATATTTGTACATAACCTTGCATTTCTCTCTCATTATTTCACGATCCAATGGAGATGCTGTGATGACCCAGCGTCCACTCTCCCTGCCTGTCACCCCTGGAGAGCCGGGCTCCATCTCCTTCAGGCCTAGTCACAGCCCCCTTCACAGTAATGGATACACCTATTTGAATTGGGACCTACAGAATCCAGGCCAGCCTCCATGGCTCCCGATTTATTTGGTTTCCAACAGGAACCCTGGAGTCCCAAAAAGGTTCAGTGACAGTGAGTCAGTGACAACTTTCAGGTTTAAAATCAGGAGGATGGATGCTGAGGACGTTGAGGTTTATTGCTGCCAGCAAAGTACACATTATCCTCCCACAATGGTACAGTCCTGAACACAAACCTCTCTGCTTGCTGTGGCCCAGCTGGCCGGATGTGTTGTTTCTGTGGAGAGAAGGTACTGTGGATTCTCTTAGATGCCTACAGAGGAAGATGTTGGAGAACTCAGAGGACTTGGTGCAGTTGAGGGCTCTTGATCATACATTTCTATTTACACCTCAGTCACCATATTTTAAGTTCCCATCAGCTGCAGCAGCCTTTGCATGACAAAGTCTATAAAATGGAAGAGGTACTTGTGCCGTTTGAGCAATGAGACAGGAGAGAAGAGAAAGCTCAATGAGAGCTCATTCTAATCCTCTCTTCCTTCCCTACATTCATTCATTAAGTAAATTCATTCTGCATAATAGGCACCTAATTGAGACTGATTACTGTCAACACAAAACTAATACATTCTTTTGATTTGGTTTAGCAGTTACTAGAATACATGTATATTGATAAAGTTTAATGATATTAAAACAGTTTCTCTCTCCTTCTCCACCTCCCCCCACCACTTTTCGTAAGGCAGACCCCTGACCAGGACAGCAGCAGGCACTATATTTTATTCTACTTTTTTCAGGGAGTACCCAAATAAAACTCTTCACAGTCTAGATTTTTAAATTACTAGACATGTTGTGGCAAATGTATGCAAAAATAAAGACTGCCAAAAGTCTTTGCACAGTCTCAACAACTGCATATTGAAGTAAAAAAGTAGTTTTCTGAACTCCAAAGCTGGGTTTCAACAATAAGGACCAAGTCTGCGAGAATAAAGGAACATGTGTATGGCATCTTAAACAGAATTTGGATCATTACAAGATAATATATAAGCCAACTTTTTACCCCATGAAAAAATAACCATCTGAAGACTTGGAGCAGAAGGCAGTACGTGAGAGACTGGTGGGTTGTGTTTGAGATATGAACCCAGATGGAAGTTCTTATGTATTTCCTAGAAATAATCACAGAGTTGAGAGATCACTCTGTGGTGTTCAAAGTTGGGCCCTGATGCCACCGCAAGCTCCAGAGGAAGTACTGCACCATAGAGATCTCTAGGTCATTAGTGACTCAAAGTTACCTTAGGTCGTATCACACATTCCAGGTCAACCCAGCAGGACATAGATGAGTTTCCAAAGGTTGATTCTGCTTCCATGATTTACCGAGAAATAATTTGAGAGAGAAATTATAACACACTGTATGTGTATTAGGGAGTAATAAGTTAAGGATGTGTGGTGTATAATAATCTTGCATATTTAGCAAGCTCATATAAGAAAAAAGCTATAATGAAACTGACTAATTCAAATGAAAGCATGAAACAAGAAAATCGGAGGGAACAAGATGCTAAGTTTAACCCTAACTTTATAATAATTGCATCATAAATAAATGAATTTTTCCAAGTAAATCACAAAATTATCAGACAGGATTAAAATCAAAGATGTATGTTAATTATTAAATACACACTATCGGAAGAATATAGAATGGCTTTGAAAATGAAAGAATGAAAAGTACATATCATGCAAAACTGAACAAAAGAAAATAGGTCGTGACTTAAATGCAAGAGACAAAAATGGACATTTTATAATTATAAATGGGTAAATCAATCAAGAAGTCATTAAAATTCTAAATCTGTCTGCATCCTGTATTAGTCCGTTTTCACCCTGCTGATAAAGACATATCTGAGACTGGGAAATTTATGAAAAAAGAGGTTTAATGGACTTATACTTCATATAGTTTGGGAGCTTCACAGCCTTGGTAGAAGAAAGAGCAAGTCACATCTTACGTGGATGGTGGCAAGCAAAGAGAGCGACCTTGTGTAGGCGAACTCCTCTTTAAAAAACCATCAGATCTCATGAGACTTATTCACGATCATGAGAACAGCATGGAGAAGACCTGCCCCCATGATTCAATTACCAACCACCCGGTACCTCCAACAACCTGTGAGAATTCAAGATGAGATTTGGGTGGGGACACAGCCAAACCATATCATTCCACTGCTGGCCCCTCACAAATATCATGTCCTCATATTTCAAAACAAATCACGCCTTTCCAGCAGTCCCCCACAGTCTCAACTCATCTCAACATTAACTCAAAAGTCCACAGTCCAAAGTCTTATCTGAGAAAAGGGAAGTCCCTTCCACCTATGAGCCTGTAAAACCAAAATCATGATAGTTACTTCCTAGGCCCTACTGGGGGTGCAGGCATTGGGTAAATACAGCCATTCCAAATGGGAGAACTTGGCCAAAACAAAGGGGCTACAGACCCCAGGCAAGTCTGATATCCAGGAAGGCAGTTAAATCTGAATTTCCAAAATGATCTCCTTTTGACTCCATGTCTCATATTCAGGTCACACTGATGAGGGAGGTTGGTTTCCATGGTCTTGACTAACTCTGTCCCTGTGGTTTTGCAGAGTACATCCCCCCACCTGGCTGCTTGCAAGGGCTGGCATTGAGTCTCTGCGGCTTTTCCAGGTGAAGAGTGTGAGCTGCCAGTGGATCTACCATTCTGGGATCTGGAGGACAGTGCCCCTCTTCTCACAGCTCCACTAAGCAGTGCTCCAGTAGGGGCTCGGTGTGGGGGCTCCAACCCCACATTTCCCATCTGCACTGGCCTAGCAGAGGGTCTCCATGAGCACCCCTCCCCTGCAGCAAACTTCTTGCCTGGGCATCCAGGTGTTTCCACACAACCTCTGAAATCTAGGGGAAGGTTTCCCAACCCCAATTATTGACTTCCGTGTGCTTGCAGGCTCAATACCACGTGGAAGCTGCCAAGGCTTGGGGCCTCTGAAGCCACAGCCTGAGCTCTACGTTGGCCCCTTTCAGCCATGGCTGGAAGAGGTGGGATGCAGACCAACAAGTCCTTAGGCTGCACACAGCATGAGGGCACTGGGCCTGGCCCACAAAATCTATTTTTCCTCCTAGACCTCTGGGCCTGTGATGGGAGGGGCAGCCATGAAGACCTCTGACATGCCCTGGGGGCATTTTCCCCATTGTCTTGGGGGTTAAGAACACTGGGCTCCTCATTAGTCATTTAAATTTCTGCTGCTGGCTTGAATTTCTCCTCAGAAAATGGGATTTTTTTTCTGTCACGTTGTCAGGCTGCAAATTTTCTGGACATTTATGTTCTGCTTCCCTTATGTAACTGAATGCATTTAAAAGCACTTGAGTCATTTCTTGAATGCTTTGCTGCTTAAAACTTTCTCCCACCAGATATCCTAAATCATCTTTCTCAAATTCAAAATTCCACAAATCTCTAGGGCAGAGGCAAATGCCACCAATCTCTTTGCTAAAACATAAGAAGAATAACCTTTGCTCCAGCTTCCAACAATATCTTCATCTGAGACCACCTCAGCCTGGATTTCATTGTCCATATCATTATGAGCGTTTTGATCAAAGCCATTCAACAAGTCTTAGGGAGTTTCAAGCTTTCCCACATTTTCCTGTCTTCTCCTGAGCCTTCCAAACTGTTCTAACCTCTGCCTGTTACCCAGCTCTAAAGTCATTTCCACATGTTTGGGTATCTTTTCAATAGTACCTCACTCTCCTGGTACCAATTGTCTGTATTAGTCCATTTTCATGCTGCTAATAAAGACATATCCAAGACTGGACAATTTACAAAGAAGATGTTTAATTAAGTTACACTTCCACATGGCTGGGGAGGCCTCACAGCCATGGCAGAAGGCAAAAAGTAGCAAGATACAACTTACATGGATGGCAGAAGGCAAAGAGAGAGAACTTGTGCAGAACTCCTCTTCATAAAACCATCAGACCTCAAGATAGTCATTCCTTATCATGAGACAAACAAGGGAAAGACTTGCCCTGAGTTTTATGAACAATGTCACATGGATGGTGATATTGGGAGTAATATCATCCTGTCTACCACAGGGTACTACGAACAATATCACAAAAGAGGAGTAAATCATCCATGATATAGAGAATATTATCATCCTCTCCACCATGGGATGCTACAAATAATATCACAGAGGGGATACACTGCACGTGATATTGGGAGTTACATCATCCTCTCCCTGCCTGGGTATTACAAGCAATATCATGCTGGGGCAGGGTACAATGCCGAGATATTGGGAGTAATATCATCCTGACAGCCCTGTGTATTATGAACAATAACATGGCGGGGAGTACACTGCCTGAGATACTGGGAGTAAGATTAAGTAAGATTAAGTAAGATTATTCTCTCCCTCCCAGATATTACAAAAAGAATCACAAGAGGTTGTACATCCCCCACAATATTGGGAGTAATATCATACTCTACCCTCCTGGACACTACAAACAATAGGACAGGGACGTGTATACACAAAAAGTTTATGATGTTGAAAGTAATATCATCTCCAATCACCCGTGGGTATTAGAAATTGTATCACAGAAAGCTGTACACCCCTTGCGATATTGGGAGTAATATCAACCTCTCTGTCCCTGGAGTTTACAAACAATATCAGGGGGAGTGTACACCAACAGCGATATTGGAAGTAATATCATCCTCTCCCTCCTGGATATTATGAACAAGATCACAGGGGGATTTACAGCACCTGCAATATTAAGAGTAATGTCATCCTCTACAACTCTGGATATTACAAAAAATATCACAGGGCAGTGTCCACATGGAACGATATTGGAAGTAACATCATACTTTTCCCACCCCCCTCCCCCGGATATTACGAACAATATCACATGGGAGTGTGTACTCCCGTGTGATATTGGGCATAATATCATCCTCTTACCCCTGGATGTTACGAACAAAATCACAGGGGTGTGTAAAGCCCCAGCAATATTGGAAGTAATAGCCTCCTCTCCTTCCCAGGATATTACAAACAATATCACAGGGGAGTGTACAACACCCTCCTCCGTGATATTAGGGGTAATATCATTTTCTCCCCTTCTGAATATTACAAACAATATCACAGGGGGTGTATTCCCTGCCGCAATACTGAGAGTAATATCATCCTCTCACCCCTGATATTACATACAATATCACAGGGGGATGTAAATCCCCCACGATGTTGGGAGTAATATCATCCTCTCTTTCCCTGAATATTACTAACAATATCACGGGGAGGTGTAAATACCCCATGATACTGGGAGTAATATCATCCTCTACCCCCCTGGATATTACGAACCATATCACAGGGGGATTTACAGCACCTGCAATATTGAGAGTAATGTCATCCCCTACGTCCCTGGATATTACAAAAAATATCACAGAGTGGTGTACACATGGAATGATATTGGGAGTAATATCATCTTCTCCCCCCACCTCCAGATATTACGAACAGTATCACAAGGGAGTGTACACACGGGATTGTGATATTGGGCATAATATCATCCTCTCACCCCTGGATATTATGAACAAAATCACAGGGGTGTGTAAAGCCCCAGCGATATTGGAAGTAATATCATCCTCTCCCTCCCAAGATACTACAAACAATATCACAGGGGTGTGTACAACATGCCTCCCCCTTGATATTAGGTGTAATATCATTTTCTCCCCTTCTGAATATTACAAACAATATCACAAGGGGTGTATCCCCCGCCGCAATACTGAAAGTAATATCATCCTCTCACCCCTGGATATTACATACAATATCACAAGGGGGTGTCAATCCCCTGCGATGTTGGGAGTAATATCATCGTATCTTTCCCTGGATATTACTAACAATATCACAGGGGGGTGTAAATATCTCACGATGTTGGGAGTAATATCCTCTCTTTCCCTGGATATTGGTAGCAATATCACAGGGGGGTGTAAATACCTCACGATGTTGGGAGTAATATCCTCTCTTTCCCTGGATATTACTAACAATATCACAGGGGGGTGTAAATACCCCGCCATTTGGAAGTGATATCATCCTCTCTTTCCCTGGATATTATTAACAATATCACAGGAGAGTGTAAATATCCCGAGATACTGGGAGTAATATCATCCTCTACTCCCCTGGATATTACGAACCATATCAAAGGGGGATATTCAAACAGGATGTTTACGTTATTGAAAGTAATATCATCTCCAATCCCCCCATGGATATAAGGAACAATATCACAGGGAGGTGTACACCTCCCGAGATATTGAGAGTAATATCATCCCCTCTTCCCCTGGATATTAGAAACCATACCACAGGGGTGTGTACATCCCTGTGGTATTGGGAGTAATATCATCTGCTCCCGGACATTATGAAAAATGTCACAGGGGCGTGCACACTCCCCGTGATGTTGGGAGTAATATCATCCTTTCCCCCTGGATATTACGAACATCATCACAAGGGGGTGTATGCAAAAAGGTGTTTATGATATTGAAACTAATATCATCTCCAACCATCCTGGATACTAGGAACAATATCACAGAAGGGTGTACGCCCCTCGCGGTATTATGATTAATCTCATCCTCTCCCCTCTAAATATTAAGAAAACTATTACAGTGAGGAGAACATCCCGCGCGACATTGGGAGTAATGTCATCCTATTTCCCGCTGGACATTGTGAACAATGTCACAGGGGGCTGTGCACGCCCCATGATGTTGGGAGCAATTTCCTCCTGTCTCCCCCTAGATGTTATGAACAATATCACAGAGACGTGTACGCCCCCCGCGATACTGGGAGCAATATCATCCTCTTAAGCCCTGGATGTTACAAACAATATTACAGGGATGTGTAAAGCCACTGCGATATTGAGAGTAATATCGTCCTCTCCCACCCTGGATGTTATGGACAATATCATAGGGGGTGTACACACAACGTGCTTACGATATTGAAAGTAATATCATCTTCGCCCCCTTGAATATTACGAACAATATCACAGGGGAGTGTACACACAACGTGCTTACGATTTTGGAAGTAATATCATCTCCCCTTCCCCCATGGCTATAATGAACAATATCACAAGAGGGCGTGTACAGCCCGGTGATATTGGGAGGAATATCATCCTCTCTCCTCCTGGATATTATGAACAATATCACAAGTGGAGGGTGTACAGTCCCCACGATATTGAGAGTAATATCATCCTCTCTCCCTGGATATTATGAACAATATTGTGAGGGTGTTGTACACTCCCGGAAATATTGGCGGTAATGGCATCCTCTTCACCCCTGGATATTATGAACAATATCAAACTAAGAGGTATACACCCCTCACGATATTGGGAGTAATATCGTCGTCTCGTCCCCTGGATATTATAAATAATACCACAAGAGGGGTGTATACCCCCCACGGTATATATTGGGAATAATATAGTCCCCCAACTCCTGGATATTTCGAAGAATCTCACAAGGGGGGGTGTACACCTCCCGCGATATTGGGAGTATTATTGTCCTCTCCCTCGTCTGCATATTACGAACAATCTCAGAATATTGACTACTGGTTTTGACAGGTCATCAGGCCTTAGAAGAAACACATCTGAAGGACTGGACACAACGTCATTCTGGAGGAGATATGACTGAACCTTCTGAAAAAGGATCACTAGAAAAAAATAAATTCTTTCCAAGTAAATACTTATCTAAAGGCCATTAGAAACAGGTACTCAAAATAATTAAAATAGTTCAAAACATGGACTTCCATCAGTTACCTTTCCCAGCTTTCCCAGGGAGTCTCATGAACCGACATCACGACTATCTGTGCATGGGTTCAACAATATGAATTTCAGTTAACTGGGACTCACGGGGATACTGGCACTTCTGAGCATCTGCCTTTCCAAGAAGAGTAACCCAACATTGTACCAGACATCAAGGATCAGACTAACAGCTGGTGTCAGGTGTTTTTAGCAGGCCTCCCCCAACATGAGGAGAGCAGCGGTTGTTTTCCTGTACATGCATTTGTCTTTCTTCTCAGCTGTATTTCTGCAAGAAATATTATTTGAGGATTTTCCAAGTGCTTTCATCACATTTAAGAATTTCTTCCATAATAAGACATTGAATCAGGCAACTTATTTACAACAAAAAAGTAAGGCAAAATGTGCAGTTTTCTTATCACCTGCACAGGCGCAGCGATCTCTATAGAAAGGAGAAAACATATTCTTAGTCAAGAAAAACTGACACACAAACCCTAGGTAATTGAATTGGTATCCTATCAGATGTGGTGAAGGTTCTGACACACTAATCATGTATGATGCTGTTACTTCCGTCAAGGAATATATGTATCTTGAAAGTGAGCTGTGTACTCATAGTTAATTATTATGCCAACCGAGCAGCGGGAAACATTGATCGCTGTGGCACCCACTGAATAAAAGGAGACTCAATGGCTGGTAGGCCCCTTTGCGAATGGGAGACGGTGTAAACCTCACCTGGGTGTTCTTTTTGTTCCCTTAGTCAAAATCATGAACAAAGTTGCCAACTTTGAAAGAGGCATTTTGCAACAGTAGCCTTGGAAGCTGTTCAACAAGGCCTGGCCCAATCACTTCTTTAAGATTTTTAGAGCCTGCTAACCAGATGGAAGTCCAGGTATCCACAACCTCTCTGCATACTCAGTGGAGCGTATGGCAACAGAAAATTGCCACTGAGTGCACCAGCCTCTCAATTTTAGGGTCCATAAGTTGCCTGAAGCAGTCACCAAATGTGCTTCTATTGAATGGCAACTCCTTGCTTGCTCTTAGGCACTGATGAAGACTGAACATGTGAAGGTTTCAGCACCATATGTGACTGTGACACTGCTCCCTTAGCTGTCCATTCTCACTTGGACACTTACAAACACCATTAGTAAAAGTGAACAATCTGAACAGAGCCACCATGTTATCACATAGAAATGGTACATCCTTGATCAGGTTTAGTCAGGACCCCACAGGATCTGTGGCTCCATGAACAAATGAGGAGCTTGCTAGAAGCGACCAAATGACTTGTAGGTGATAATTTGGCTCTTCATTTGCTCATGTAGAGCCCAAGATTCAGAGATTTCTGTATGGCAGGAATCTGAGCAAAACACAAACTGACAGGTCTACTAGGTGTGGCCACCATTCAGCTAGTGGATGGCCACTTTTTAAACTGAAACTTAACATGGGCTTTCTACCCAGTGGGCCAAACTACATTCAGTGGCAATGGCCCTGCAGGCTGTCCCAACAACATACCATGCCACATTTCTACTAAATCCTGGGCCATTGCTAACAGCCTCGCCATCTGTTCAGGAAAATGGCAACTGAGAGACTGGACTATTAAAGATTCCTCAATGTGGAGGAAAGAACTATGGCCATCGCTTTCCACCTGCAGGAAAAAGAGATATGACGCTCAATTGGATGCTGGGACTACCTAGGTAACCCTTGAGAGCAACTTATATCATATTTTTGGATACCCCATGAGACTTCACACTGACCAAGGAGCACCTTTCACTGCCTAAGCAACATGACAATAGGCACACTCTCATGGAACACGATGAACTTTCCATGCATCCTGCATCCACACGCCAATGAATCTGGTGAATGCTAGATCAGTGGACTCACCCAGCAACATTTGGAAAGGACATCTAGAAAGTCTGTTAATGGAGTGGTACCCCATCTGACTAGAGAATTATGGACATTAAAGATCATATTCCAGATAAAAGGGAATAGTACATGTTGAGAAACATAGAGCTGGGTGGAAGTGAAGGTAGTCCAGGCAGACGCTTTATTAGTCTGAACCTGTGAAAGCCATTTCAGTGTTCCTAACCATTCTTTTTCTTTTTTTCCTTTAGAACATATGCCCTCAGGTGGTTTGCAATTCAGACCCTTACAACACCCCAGACAGGCTCCCTAACTCTAGTATGAGGATTATGTTTCCTCTGGGTGTTTCCATTCTACAAGATCCCTAAATGATGGATATCAAGACTAAGAAATATCAGGGAGCTAGGGACCCTTTTCTGGTGCCAGGGACATCTTATCCTTCCTTTAGTATTAGTGATATCATGAAATATGTCAAGTTTTTACAGGGCATAATCTCCTTTCCTGTAGTGGACAATCAGAATTGAAATGTCTGGGTCAAGTGACAAAGGCAATGGATTGTTCACAGAGCAAGGAGAGCCAAACCAGGTTCCTACACCAACACGGCCCAACCCTTGTAGATTGGTAGGGGACACCTGAGACCCTGGGATGGGTGAGAGATGATGCACTAACCTGTCAGGCTGCATTTTGGCAAGGATGAGGCAGCAAAGGCCTGAACACATAATGTCTTTATTAGCTTATTTTACATCACCAAGGGTAATCGTTCAAAATAGTGAATCTCCCATTCTGGACCTCATTCTGTCATTAACTAGAAGTTCCCTTTCATTCTACCAAGGGCAAATTACATCAACATTTCAACATTTGATGTACACTATGGTGTATACCATATGGCTCTGGCTCAATGATGTTGCTTTGAGATTGTGTTAGTCAAGGTGCTTCATCAGTCTGGCAAGACACACCTCCACCTCCAGTTCAGGGTGGTTGGTAGGTATATAAAATGGAATAAACATTCTAAGGGGATTGTCTGGTTTGGGGGATGACTTCAATATGGTCCTCCAGTGGTCCTGGACTCACTTGGTTTTCCCCACTCTCTTTCTTACACTTCTCAAAAATAATTGTAGAATGTGCTGGAAATGTAACAATCTAAAATAGGGAGGGACTGGTCAGAATGGCCTGGCCTCTGTTCCAACTCCCTCTAGTACTGTCTTCCTGTATTTAAGTCCTCCAGTACTTTAGCTCCATGTGTCCTGTGACACCAGGGTTTAAAACCCAGAGCATCTTCTTTCCAGGGTTCCTTAGCTCTGGTCCAAGTGGGGTACACACAGTCAAGATTCTATCAGCCCCACATATCTGTGCCTCAGGGTAAAGACCCACAATAAATCCTAGGCTTCTGCAGTCCCTTGCTGGCCACCTGTAAATACTAAACACATTCTTATAACGTGTTGTGTGTGATTGTTCTGTCTCTCTGGACTCTGATAAATTGGTAACCAGAGCACAGTGAACCTGCTTCACAGTAGTCACTGTCATAGAGACAGAATTTGATTGCAGTTTCCCAGGGACTGGAAGCAGGGGAAGTGGGGAGGGGGTTGTCATTTAATGGCTATGGAGTTTCAGTTCTAGGAGATGGAAAAAGTTCTGGAGATGGCTATTATTGATGCTAGCACAACAATGTGACTATACTTAATGCCATTGCCCTGTACACTTAAAAACGGCTAAGATGGGCAAGTTTATGTTCTCTATATTTACCATAGTTAAAAAACTTGACATCTTTATTGTGATATTATTGGATCACCGGACATCATTCTATTTTCTAATTTTCTGAGAAAATGTTAATAAATAATCACTTAGAAATGCCATTGTTCACACCACATCTTAGCAAACAGTGTTTTTTTTTTTTTTTTTTTTTTTTTTTTTTTTTTTTTTTTTTTTCTAGAAATGGGAGGCAGGGGTTCCCTATGTTTTCCAGACTGGTCTTGAACTCCTGGATTTCTGCTATCCTCCCTATTTGACCTTGCAAACATCTACGATAACAGGGATAAGTCACTGCACCTGGTCTTAACTAACAATTTACCAGGAGATTTAATAGGGGAACTTCCTTGAAAATGTGTATTCCATTGCAGCCACGTCTAAGGCCAAACAATCTCCTAAGCTGTATTTCTGCACCCAAGTGCACTGCTCCCTCTGTGATGCTACCTGCTCTCAGCATGAAGTCCCATAAGGAGAACAAGGCAAGGAGGCAACCAAATGTTCTGAGTGGAAATTATTGTGAAGGCTTGTTATTAGAAGAGCATCAGTGTTGCAGTGCTACTTGACCAGCGAAACACTCTCTGGTTTATATGAATATTTTTCCCTCAAACTGTTGCTAATATTGAATACTAGGTTTGAGATGAGAATCTTTCTATCCTAAGTCTAGTTAAATGCCATTTCATTGAAGATATATTGCCTTATGGAGTATAATAATAATAAATATTGAAAATACTTATTACTACTCCAACACTCCCTTTATATATCTTGTTACCATCCTAAATATTATATCTTGATAAAAGTGTTTGAAAGGGAACTAGGACAGTATTGATTCTGTTCTCAATATCTTATAACACATCAATTTCCAAAATTGACAAGAAAATTGTAAGAAAACATAGCTTAATAATCACTTGCCATTTTGGGTACTGTTAAATGACGATTAGGTTAAATCTTAAAAAACATTGAAACAGATTTTGGAAGGCATGGAGCTGTAATATGTTATTGGGGGACATTTAAAATATTATAGCCATTTTGGGAAAAGTCGGACAGAGTATTAAACACTTACTGTAAGGCACAGCAACTACACGCCTAGGTGTTAGCTCAAAATAAATGAAGACATATGTTCACGCAAAGTCTTGTTCAAGAACATTCATAGCAGCTTTATTCATATTAGCCCAAAGTGGAAACAATCCACACGGCAATCAATAGATGAAGGGATCCATTTTAAATTACTGAAGAGTTAAATAATACTCAAAAATAAAGAAGAACACAATTAATTAGAACACAGGACATCTGAATGAATCTGAGAAACAGTTGTGATGCATAAAAGTCGCCAGATGCAAAAGAGCGCATCCTGTATTTCATTTACATGCAACTCTTACAAAGAAAATGGAACCTGTACTGACAAAAAGCAGATCAAAATTCACTGATCTGTGTTGTGGAAAGCAAGTTGATTCCAAAAGAGTGGGTCAAAATGTTTTGCAGTTATAGAAATGTCTGGATTTTGGAGGTCATTCTAAAGATTGTATTCATTTGTGACAGTTCATTGACAATGTGTTTTATTGTAATCTTTTTTGTTATTGTAATCATTTTTTTGCAATGAACTTAGTTAACAGTGAGCAAAGCAAGTGCAAGGCCAACTGGGTAGTGTTGTTTTCACATCTTCTGTCTTGCAGTGTACTGAAAATTGTATGAGCCAGAATATCTAAGAGATAATCTCTACTTTGAAACTGAAGAACTCTGTATCTCATGGCAAGATTTATCTTTTTCAGGTACTTTGGATTTTTCTTCTATAGAATGAGAATTTAAATACACATTATAGATTAAATCAAAATGAATAAAATACCTAGGAATCCAACTTATAAGGAATGTGAAGGACCTCTTCAAGGAGAACTACAAACCACTGCTCAACAAAATAAGAGAGGACAAAAAACAAATGGAAGAACATTCCATACTCATGGAAAGGAAGAATCAATATAGTGAAAATGGCCATACTGCTCAAGGTACTTCATAATTCAATGCCATTCCCATCAAGCTACCAATTACTTTCTTCACAGAATTGGAAAACACTACTTTAAAATTCATATGGAACCATAATAGAGCCTGCATTGTCAAGACAATCCTAAGCAAAAAGAACAATGCTGGAGATAGCATGACTTCAAACTATACTACAAGGCTACAGTAACCAAAACAGCATGGTACTGGTACCAAAACAGATATATAGACCAATGGAACAGAACAGAGGCCTCAGAATTAACACCACACGTCTACAACCATATGATCATTGACAAACCTGACAAAAACAAGAAACGGGGAAAGGATTCCCTATTTAATAAATTGTGCTGGGAAAACTGGCTAGCCATATGTAGAAAGCCGAAACTGGATCCCTTCCTTACACCTTATGCAAAAATTAATTCAAGATGGATTAAAGACTTAAATGTTAAACCTAAAATGATAAAAACCCTAGAAGAAAACCTAGGCAATACCATTCAGGGCATAGGCATGGTCAACAACTTCATGCCTAAAACACCAAAGCAATGGTAACAAAAGCCAACATAGACAAATGGGATCTAATTAAACTAAAGAGCTTCTGCATAGCAGAAGAAACTACCATCAGATTGAACAGGCAATCTAAAGAAAGGGAGAAAATTTTTGCAAATTACCCATCTGACAAAGGGCTAATATCCAGAATCTACAAAGAACTTAAATTTACAAGAAAAAAACAACCCCATCAAAAAGTGGATAAAGGATGCGAACAGACACTTCTCAAAAGATGACATTTATGCAGCCAACAGACACATGAAAAATTGTTCATCGTCACTGGTCGTCACAGAAATGCAAAACAAAACCACACTAAGACACCATCTCATGCCAGTTAGAATGGCAATCATTCAAAAGTCAGGAAACAACAGATGCTGGAGAGGATGTGGAGAAATAGGAACGCTTTTACACTTTGGTGGGAATGTAAATTAGTTCAAGCATTGTGGAAGACAGTGTGGTGTTTCCTCAAGGATCTAGATCTAGAAATACCATTTGACCCAGCAATCCCATTACTGGGTATATACCCAAAGAATTATAAATCATGCTACTATCAAGACACCTGCACACGTATGTTTATGGTGGCACTATTTCCAATAGCAAGACTTGGAACCAACCCAAATGTCCATCAATGATGGACTGGATTCAGAAAATGTGGCACATATACACCAAGGAATACTATGCAGCCATAAAAACGGATGGGTTCATGTCCTTTTCATGGACTTGGATTAAGCTGGAAACCATCATTCTCAGTAAACTCTCACAAGAACAGAAAACCAAACACCACATGTTCTCACTCGTAGGTGAGAATTGAACAATGAGAACACTTGGGTGGGGAACATCACACACCGGGGCCTGTCAGTGGGTGGGCATTTGTGGGAGGGATATCATTATCCCTCCCACAACTGAGGAAGTTGATGGATGCAGCAAACCAACATGGCACATGAATCCCTATGTATCAAACCTGCACACTGTGCACATGTACCCTGAAACTTAAAGTATAATGAAAAAATTTATAGTTTGAGACTCATAGCAATTGCCCTCATTGTGCACACATTTCTAGAGGCAGAAAGCCAGCGGTGCCCACAGCAGTGTCTAGCATGCAGTATCTGTTTTATTGTTCATGAAAATTGTCTTCCATTGTCTAGCAGTGGGCAGCAGCAATTGGGTATTGACATCATTTCCCTGAGTCTTGTTTAGTAGACTCCTTAATAATTCATTTTTCCACTATGAAATATAAATTTTGAAGATATTTAGAGATAACTGGCTTATGAAAATTGCAATTAAGGAACCTTGAAGACATGTTAGAAATCACAAAGATTATGATATTTTGCAAATGTTATACTTCACCAACAGGAGCTAAGTTATCTTAAAACATCTCTTATAAAGCATGCTTCCCAAGATGTTCCCAGGAGTCACAGGACTAGTCAATGCCAGTAAATGCAGGACAGATTTCACACTCAGTACAAGTGCCTGATATTTGAGGAAACTGAAGATGCCAGAACACCCTAGCAGAACCCTCTCCCCAGTGAATCACACAATTGTGTAATCTACCTCCACAGAAAACAAGCAGAACCTAGACTTGCTTCCAATCCATATGGTATGTCATAGATTATGAGATGTCTTTCCAATTACTTTATTGTATTCTCTAAGCCTTTGTCATAGCAGACTGGAAAGAGACACTCTCTGAAACCTCCTGCTGACCTTGAACAAGCAAACAGCCACGTGGGCATTGCCTGTGCCTGTGAGCATCACATGGCAGGGAATTGTCCACAGCCTCTAGAACCTGAGAGCAGCCTTGAGCCAAGAGTCAGTTAGAAATTGCAGCCCTGAGTCATGGAAGTGCTAAGGAATGAGCTCTGTAACTACCTGAAAGAGCTCTGAAGTATCTGTGTTCTCAGGGAGTCTCAGCGGAGAATGAAGCCCAATCTACACTGCAGCACAGTCTTGTGAAACCCAATGGGCAGGGCCCAACAAAGCCTATCCCAACTGCTGACTCAGAAATTGAGAGATGATAAATGGGTATAGTCTTAAGCTGATAAATTTGTGGTAATTTGTTACATGGCCATAACAAACTTAACACACATTTTAAGAACAAATAGTAGACCTAAGAGCAGTCACGCCACTGACATTGACTGTAGATGGGCACAGGCTCATTCTCATTGGGACCTTAGGGTTTCCAAGTACTGCGAGAGAGAGGAAATCTTTGACAAGCAAGCCCTTTCCAATATTCTAATTGTGTCATATCTGCTCTTATCCTATTGGCCTGAGCAAGACACATGGGCAAAACACCTGCATCTGTTTAGAATGAGGCTGACCAAAGTATGAGTTCAGGGAAGGGATTTGTTGCAGTGAATTGTGCAAGTAGTTTATCCATAAATTTTTTATCATTATTTGCTGAGAAATACCCTGAGAAAAAGAAACCTCTATAAAAAGCTTAATATTTTTAGGTTGTAGCTTCATTCATTGTAGCGTTCTGCTTTATATCCAAGTATAAATAACTGAAAAATCTTTCAAATCATTATTTGTATGATGGTTTATTTTCCCCATACCTTTAAAGGTAATTTTGATCCTATAATGTACTAGCCAAGTTTACTGTGCAGAGCTGACCATTTGCACAATGTGACTGACACGCCATTGCACCTTGAATGTGGACCTTGACTAGTGGTGATCTATGAGAATCCACTTCTCAAAAGAATGTATTTGTCACCCCTTTGATCTTTATCCTAGCTGAATCCACACACTTCTCTATTGTTGCATGACTAATCCATATCTTGTCTCTATTAACTCACCCTTGCCATAAGTGACTAAGAGCACCTAGCACATAAATAATAAATACATCCAGTTGTGAAAAATAAAATTAGTTAAAAAGCATGGGGACATTATAGAAAAAAATGTATAACTATCTTAAATACAAAGAAAATGAAGTCTTTGTATTTTGCAACGAAATAGTGTGAAAGCTGTGTCTGCAGTATCCAGCACCAGGGTGGGCCCCTGCCTTTCCTGTGACTGAGTGCATTGCCTTTCTCACACCTGCAGGCATCCAGGGAAGTGACTGGATGGGCTGAGCTGAGCTGCACTGTTGGGCCACCCTGGGGAGATCTTGGTTATATAAGAGGCATTTCAGAGGATAACAATAACTGCTAACAGCAATAAATGACAGCAGTTCACCTTCTTCACTAACAATGGTCTGTGTACAATTTCTCCCAAACAACCCACAATGAATAGACTTGAACCCCAGAGTTGACCTGGGAACACATCTAACAGAGGTTGGGGGATAGGACCCATCTCCCTGACCCATGTAAAGTGATACCAAATGTTGTCCAACCTGCACATCAGACCAGTTTCCAGATAGGTTAAAGGAGTCACATCAGACCATCCAGTCACAACTGAACCACAGGGTAACTGCAGACACATGAGTGAACTCAGCAGAGATCAGTACAGCCAGCCCAGAATGCAAGAACCACAGAGCTGACCCTCAGACTTATAAGCAGCTGTACAGTCAGCCCTCTATCCATGCGACCTGTACCCATGGATTCAACTAATCCTGAAACAAAAATATTTAGAAAAAAAATTCACAAAATTCCAAAAAGCAAAACTTGACTTTTCCATGTGCTGAGTAACACTTGGATGAATCCACACAAGTTACGTCATGTGTAGACATCATATTAGGTATTATAAGGAGGCTAGAAATGGTGTGAAATGTACAGGAGGATATGTGTAGGTTATATGCAAATATTGTGCATTTTACATAAAGGTTTTGAGTCTCCAAACATTGGATTATCTGCAGGGTGTCCTGGAAACTATTTCCCATGGATACTGAGGGAGGACTGTACATGCTCATTTTATGGTATTTTCTTTGGAGTTGGTTTGTTTTCCAAGAAGAACCAACTAACACAACCTGTTTTTATGAACAGGAGGCAATAGAGTTAAGTGATAGTGTAGTCCCATTTATTGCAATTTTTTTGTGATTACAAAGCCTATTTGCTTGTTTTTTTTAAAAAAAAGATAAGAATACTCATACCTGATTATCATGGACTTTGGATGTCTTCCTTATCTCCCCGGCAAATGCAAAATGCAGCTGGGAAAACAATTTCTTCCCTCTATTTCCTCTCATTCTTTCTGACTATGAAGCGCAGCACACTGCTGTTCAAACTTCTCCTTACTCAGAATAATCTATGTTTTACATTCAGTGGGTTGTTTTCAATGTATATAGGTCATGAGTGTTGATTATATCTTGGAGAGTTTCTTGCTCATTCACTTTTCATTCATTTGTTCATTCAATAAAATGTTAATTGAACAACTATGCTGGACCAGGTATATATCTAGGCTGCACCCCTGAGAAAGTCATTGTCTGACTCTCATTTACCTATATCTTTTCTGTTGAAAACAAGGCCATGTTTAATTAAACATAAATCAACAAAAACATTCTAGAAAAAGTTAAGGGTCCTAAAGGAAAAAAATGGCAAGGGAAGAGGAAGTGATTCATGAGGAAAAGGAGTCAGTTAGTGGGGGAGGCAGAGGCTACTTTTTCTGAGGAGGTGACTGACCTGAATGAGGAGAACAACTGACCTGAAGAGAAGTTTCTGAAGGACATTGAGGTTCATGACAATCAAAGCTCTTAGAGGGAACATAGTATGAACATGTGAATGACAGAGAAAAGCACTATGAGGAGAGTGACTTAACCAAGAGGAAAAAGAGAAAGTCTGTGAAGGGACAGGTCAGAGTCATTTTCTCTCAGTGTCTTAAAGATCGCCACATATGACTGGTGTGAAATTAAGAAGGCCTTCATTTTCTGTTTGAGGAGCAAATGCTTTCTAAGTACAGCAGGAAATTCTGGGAATTTTTTTAAGCAAAGTATCCCCATGGTCATATTTACTTTTTAGCAGAGTAATGACTCTAGTTGGCATGTGAGAAGCAGAAGAGATGCTTCTCTGGGCTAAGTGAATCCTGGCATAAACTAGTCTTGCAGCAGTGAAGAGTACTGGAGACATAAGCAGATGACACCATATTTTTAAATCAATGTCAATTACATTCCTTGGTGTGAGAAGAGTCATATTAGGAGTGTCCTGGCAGCTTTGGCCTTAATCTATTAGATAGATTCTGATATACTGATGTCAACGGTCAAGAAAATTGAGATAAAATGAAAGTAGTTTGTTATTTTTGCCCAATTCTAGATTGAGACAACAATGAACATGCAGATTAAGTGGCCAGGTTTGTGAGTGAGTGGAATTTGAGCTCAGAGGAAAGAAAATGCGCATAGGTATTCAGCAGTGCTTACAGGGTAATTTATGGTATTAAAACCGCATGTATGCATATGCATTGGCACATATTTGTGCATGTGTATGCACTTATATGAACATATGCATATGAGTGTTTTTCAAAAAATAAAAGGCATAAAATCAATAATCTCAGCTTCCACCTTATGAAACTACATAAAGAGGAGCAATTTAAATCTGGAGTAGAACATGAGCAAAATAAATAATAAATATTAGAGCAGAAATCAATAAAATGGCAAACAGAAAAAACGACACTGAACACCAGTCAAACCAAAGGTTGGTTCTTTGAAAGAACAATGTTGTATAGTTCCCATATACTTGAAAATTTGGGGGTTACACTTTCCATATTGATTTCTAGTTTGATCCCTCCGTGGTCAGAGAACACATTCACTGTGATTTTAATTATTGCAAATATGTCGAGAGGTTATGTGAGCCATATATTAGCATTTAAAATAAATATAGAACTTTACCTTTTTTATGTCGCTTTTACTCCCCCATTGTAAATAGATTGTTTTTTAAAAGTAATTTCTCTGCATATATTAGGAACAAAACAGTATTACAATTTTGATACAACCATCACACATGATGTAGCAATGCATTATATCCATCTATCTTCTCATTTTTGTAGTCTTTTGTCCCTAACATTATTTAATATCCCGTCTTTATCCTTGGTTTTGCCTTCTTAGCGCTCATTTTATGTATGTTTAAAGTGGATCCGCTAGCAGCAAACAGTCTTAGTTTTTCTACAGCTGAAGACTTCTCAATTTGTCCTTCATTTCTAAATAATACTTTTACTGGACATAGAATTTTATGGTAGCAGATCTTTTCTTTAAATATTAGAAAATATGTCATACTTGACACCAGATAACAAGGTGGAAATATTTCCAAGAACAGAGGACAACCATGTTCTCAGTGAGGTGAAAGACATCTCTTCCCCTTGCATTGGTTTCCAATGCTGCTGTTTAAATCACCACAGTCTTATTGACTTCACACAACATAAATATAGTACCCTGTGTCAGAAGTCTCACTGGGCCAATGGTAAGGTATCAGAAGGGCTGTAATCTGTCACATGCATGTGTGTGAAGAGACCACCAAACAGGCTTTGTGTGAGCAATAAAGCTTTTTAATCACCTGGGTGCAGGGAGACTGAGTACAAAAAAGGAGTCAGCAAAGGGAGATAGGGGTGGGGCAGTTTTATAGGATTTGGGTAGGGTAGTGGAAAATTACAGTTAAAGGGGGTTGTTCTCTTGTGGGCAGCGTCGGGGGTCACAAGGTGCTCAGTGGGGTAGCTCCTGAGATTCATTGTCCAGGACAAGGAATATCACAAGGTTAACTGATCAGTTAGGGTGGGGCAGGAACAAATCACAATGGTGGAATATCATTAGTTAAGGCAGGAACTGGCTATTTTCACTTCTTGTGGTTCTTCAGTTGCTTCAGGCCATCTGGATATATACATGCAGGTCACAGGGGATGTGATAGCTTAGCTTGGGCTCAGAGACCTGACATTCCTGTCTTCTTAAATTAATAAGAAAAACAAAACAGAATAGCGGCGAAGTGTTGGGGTGGCAAAAATTTTGGGGGGTGGTATGGAGAGATAATGGGCGTTGTTTCTCAGCGCTGCTTTGAGGGGGATTAGGGGTGGCAAGGGAACCTAGAGTGGGAGATATTAAACTGAAGAAAGCTTTTGGGGTAAAGGGTGATATTGTGGGGTTGTTAGAAGGAGCGTTTGTCATATAGAATGACTGGTGATGGCCTGGATGTGGTTTTGTATGAATTAAGAAACTAAACGGAAGATACAAGATCTGAATAAGAGGAGAAAAACAGGTATTAAAGGACTAAGAATTGGGAGGACCCAGGACATCCAATTAGAGAGTGCCCAAGGAGGTTCAGCATAATTATTTGCTTGGTTGGCAAGTTTTTGGGCTCTATCCTTGAGTGTTTTTATGTTGTCATATACCAGGCCAGATTGATTTAGGTAAAAACAACACTCTTCATTTAAAAATACACAGAGTCCTCCTTTTTCAGCTGTAAGTTCAGGCCTTGGCAGTTTTGGAGGACAATCACAGCTAAAGAGTCAACCTGGGCCTGAAGGACTGATAAAGTTTGTGATTTATCTGCAATGCTAGCAGAGAAGTCATTAGAGAGGCTACGGAAGGTTGTGTCAGAGGGTGAAATGCCCGCTATTCCAGTTCCAAGAGCAATAGTGGAGGCAGAAAGTCCTAAACCTACAAGCAAGGGAATTACTGGAATAACCCTTTTTTGTCTTGTCAGTTTCATGAGGGGAACAGGAAGTTGTTTGTTCCCATTTGCAAATTGAATTTTGGGACTAAGGAAAACTAGTGTGCATGTGCCTGTCCAATTAGCAGATAGACACATGTAGGTAGAGAATCCACAGAGGAAGAAGACACCTTGTGCAAGGCAATACTGGAACTGCAAAGTGAAAAGATGAGAAGGAATACTAAAAGAGGTGTCTTGTACCCAGACTCCCAGGGATCCAGCTAGCGCAGCAACCGTCAGAGGTTTTAATGGGGACTCATGGGGTAACTGCATAGAGGGGAAGGTTCGATTTGCATGGTGTAAGAGAAAGCGTTGAGTGTCTATGAGCAATCTTTCACTGTTATTTACGGAGCTGGGTATAAGCAAACAAGAAGAAGGTCTGGGAGGAGAGTCTGAAGACCAAGGGGAAGGCAGTCAAGGATGGAGTGAAATATAGGGTGAATGTCTTCCTAAGCAATAATAATTGCTAATGTTGTTAAGTTTTTCAGTATTGATAGAAGGCTTATCTGTAATATGGAGCTGGAAAGCCCCAATTGTTTCAGTGACGTGTGTAGTTGGGCTTTGGAGATCAAGAATGAAGGAACATCGAGAAGATGACAGATTACCCAGGGGAATTCCAGTGGGTATTTGCTGAGAGACGCATAAAGGAGCAGCCACAAGAATAGTAGCTTGTGTTGTGAGGGGTCCGAACACTGGGGGAGTAGAGTTGATGTAAGGAGAAAGGCTTTTTAAGGAAGTGCGAAGAAGGGTGGCAGCTTGCTGACGTGGAATGTCTGGGGAGGTCTTGCTGGACCCATCTAGAAAGTAAAGAAGTTCTTCAGGAGAGTAAAGGTTTGGGCTGTTGAAAGAAGTTAGGAGATGTTGGGAGGCAGGAGATGTTGCCCAGTAGGTATGTAAGGAGGGGACAGCTGTGTAAGCATAGGAAGAAAGGGAAATGCAAAGCCAGCAATTGTTCGCTAAGGAGGGATTAGAGACGGCTAGGAGAGGGTGAGTGAGACTGATAGTGTGGTGGAGATAGCTGGGGAGAGGGAGAGGGTGGCATAAGCATGGGAATGAGAATAAGAGTGAGTATAAAAGTAAAGAATAGGACTTCGTCAGGGTGAAAGTATTGGAGTGTGCCCTGCCAGCAAAGATCATCTATCCACTCTAAGAGGGAGTCAAGAGTGGCAGTTTGGCGATAGGAGCAGGAGATATCAGCTGTGATGGTTTGGAGAAACAGTGTAAACCAGCAGTGTAAACAAGAGCAGGGCATTTATGAGTAGTTGAGAATGGTGACTAGAAGTATGACTAGACAGAAAATAGTAGGGATGACAAGTTTTTGGGGCACAGTCCAAGTAGTGGGAGTGACTGCATAAAGCCCTGTTGCAAAAAGTAGGGTGAGGATGAATAGACCTAATAGAATGAAGGGACATATTAGGCTTATAAGAGTTATTCATGTTTTCAGAAATGTGAGTGAGTTTAAGGGAAGTAGGGGAGAGTACTTGTGACTTCCAGGAGAAAAAGGAAAGATCAGTCTTCCTGTCCGATGGACACAGTTTTATTCTGGAATGGTGAACCCAATGGAGAGGGTCTTGCAGACGGACAGCAGTTGGGGTGCTATAGATGACTAGGTAGGGTCCAGTCCATTGAGGCCATAGAGTGTGAGGGGTCAGACTCTTAACAAGAACTGATCGTTCAGCTAGGGTGTCTTCACATGGCTGGAAATCTGGAGGAGACAGGAGAAGATTAGCAGCCTGGACAATTTCCTGTCTAGCTTGCTGAAGGACTGCAAGATAGTTGCCCAGAGGGCCAGTGTCTGGAACAAGGTTGGGGCCAAGCAAGAAAGTGAGTCCATATAAAATTTCAAATGGATTGTACCCTGTAGCATCTTGAGGGCAGGCCTTAATTCTGAGAAGGGCAAGTGGAAAGAAGTACTGTCAAGTCCTTTTTAAGTTGGAAGCTGAGCTTGGTGAGGTTTGTTTTTAAAAGATCATTAGTTCTTTCTACCTTTCTTAAAGATTGAGGACACAAGGGGTTATAAAGTTTCCACTGAATATCAAGAGTCTAAGAGACAGCTTGGGTTATTTGACTAATAAAAGCCGAACCATTATCAGATTGAATAGAAGTAGGGAGGCCAAATCAAGGAAGTATATCTGTTAGAAGGGAAGAAATGACTGCAGTAGCCTTTTCAGAGATAGTGGGAAAGGCCTCGACCCATCTGGTGAATGTGTCGATCCAAATCAGGAGATACTTAAATTTACAGAAATGGGGCATAGGAGTGAAGTCAATCTGCCAATCTTGTGTTGGAGTAAATCCACGAGCCTGATGTGTAGGAAAAGGAGGAGGCCTGAGAAAGCCTTGAGGGCTGATGGCATGGTAGACACAGCATTGAGAGTTGATGGTCTTAAGGATGGATTTCCATGAAGAGAAGGAGATGAGGGGCTGCAGGAGGCGAGTCAGAGGCTTGTATCCCACATGGAAGTGGTCATGAAGGGAAAAAAGCATGGACTGAGCTTGTGAGACAGGAAGAATGAATTTTCCATGATTTAAGAACCACTTGCCCTGAGTTGCAAAAGACTGGAAAGGCAGGTTTTCAGAAGAGTAGGTGGGAGTGATATGACGAAGAAACATGCTGGCCCTCTGGAGTGGGAGGTGGAATATTAACGGGTATGGAGTCATTGACTATTTCTTTTGCTGTCCTGTCGGCATAGGCATTTCCTTTTGCAATAAGATGAGTAGGTTTCTGGTGTCTTTTACAATGAATGACTAAAGGCTTGGCTAGCAGGAGAGCAGCCTTAAGGAGGACCTTTATTAGGGAGGCATTGATAATGGAAGAGGTTTGTGTGGTAAGGATGCCTCTTTCAGCCCAGATGGCAGCATGGTTATGGAGGATGTGCAAAGCATATTTGGAGTCAGTATAAATGTTAATGTGCATTCCTTTAGCGAGAGAGAGCACACGAGTTATGGCAATCAGTTTGACTTGTTGCAAAGTGGTGGAGGGAAGAAGTGCAGCAGTTTTGATAATAGAGTTGTGGGACACATCAGTACATCCAACATTAGCTGGTGACAATTGATTGGGTGGTCTGAATTTTGAATTGGAAGAATAGAAATATGAGGAAAGGAGGAAGATGCTATGTGTATCAGGGAAATACAGTAATGTGGTTCAGGACTTGTGTTGGGTACTAAGTGAGAAGCTGGGTTGAAATCATGCCCATGGCTAATAGTTACTGTTGGGGTTTCAATAAAGAATGAATAGAACTGGAGGAGTCGAGGAGCAGATAGTTAAGTGTGAAAGGTGTAAGGAGGATATTAATGCTTGAAGGTTATGAGAACTGTAAAGGGTAGGTGGAGCATAGCTTGTGAGTTTGAGGGCTTCCAGAAGTATTACAGCAGCAGCTGCCACCACACGCAAATATCAGGGCCACACCAGAGTTGTGAGGTCAAGTTATTTTTTGTTTCTTTTTTTTTTGAGACAGAGTCTTGCTCTGTTGCCCAGGCTGGAGTGTGGTGGCGTGATCTCTGCTCACTGCAAGCTCCGCCTCCCGGGTTCACGCCATTCTCCTGCCTCAGCCTCCCGAGTAGCTGGGACTACAGGTGCCCACCAGCACACCTGGCTAATTTTTTGTATTTTTAGTAGAGACAGGGTTTCACCGTGTTAGCCAGGATGGTCTCGATCTTCTGACCTCGTGATCCACCCGCCTCGGCCTCCCAAAGTGCTGGGATTCCAGGCGTGAGCCACCGCGCTCAGCCAAGTTGTTTTGATAGAAAGGCAACAGGCCATGGTCCTGGCTCCTGTGTGAGGATTCCAGCAGCATGGCCTTGTATTTCAGCTGTGTGTAAGGAAAAAGGAAGGGACGAGTCAGGGAGTGCTAGTGTGGGAGCTCTCTCCAGGGCCTTTTTGAGAGAGCAAAAAGAAGAATGGGGCAAAGACTTAGGGTCTAAGGGATCAGTTAAGTTACCTTTTGTGAGCTTGTAAAGTGGTTTGGTTAGGATAGCAAAGCCTGGTGTCCAGAGTCAGAAATATCCAACAATGCCTAAGAAGGAAAGGAGTTGTTGTTTGGTGGTGGGGATTGGAGTCTGGGAGATCAACCGACCACGGTCTGCAGGAAGGGTGCATGTATGTTGATGGAGGATTAAACCGAGATAGGTAACACCAGGGGAAGAAATTTGTGCCTTGGAGGGGGATACTCAGTACCACTTTGAATAGAGATGTTGAAGAAGCAGGATAGTGTCCTGCTGGGAAGATTGGTAAGAGGGGCTGCAAAGAAGAACATCAAACTATCGAAAAGGTGGGAGGCAGATGAGTGAAAAGAAAGCAGACCATGAGAAAGGGGCTGGCCAAGGTAGTGTGGGCTGTCCCTGAAGCATTGGGGCAAAACAGTCCGGGTGAGTTGTTGGGATTGGTGGGTGTCAGGGTCAGTCCACATAAAGGCAAAAAGAGGCTGAGAGAAGGGATGCAACGGGGTAGTAAAGAAGGTGTCTTTGAAGTCAATAACAGAATAGTGAGTTGTGGAAGGGGGTATTGAAGATAGGAGGGTATAGGTGTTTGGCACTATAGGGTGGACGGGAAAGACAATTTGATTAATAAGGCAAATATCCTGAACCAACCTGTAAGATTTGTCCAGTTCCTGGATGGGTAGGATAGGGGAGTTGTATAAGAGGCCATGTTGTAACAGGTGGGTGATAAAACAGGCTCTAGTGGTAACAGTGATTAGGTTTTAATGGGATGGTAAGAGGTGCATGATCAGTCACCAGGGAGGGATAGAGGTATCCTATATTTGTGGATTAAGTCAGGGAGACACAAGGGGAAGATGGGAAGGTGGCTTAGAAGAGAAGAAAAGGGTGGCAATAAGGTGTGGCTCTAGCCCAGGAATAGTCAGGGAAGCGGATAGTTTTGTTAAAACGTCTCGACCTAATAAGGAAACTGGGCAGGTGCGGATAACTAAAAAGGAGTGCATAAAAGAATGTTGTCTGAGTTCACACGAGTTGGGGAGTTTTAAGAGGTGTAGAAGCCTGGCCATCAGTACCCACAACACTTATGGGGGCAAGGGAAATAGGTCCTTGAAAAGAAGGTAATGTGGAGTGGGTAGCCTCCACATTGATTAAGAAGGGGACGGACTTACCGTCCACTGTAAGAGTTACCCAGAGTGTCTGTGATGGTCCAGGAGGCTTCTGAGGCGATTAGGCAGCATCAGTCTTCAGCCGCTAAGCCGAGAAGATCTGGGAAGGAGTCAGTCAGAGAGCCTTGGGCCAGAGTTCCAGGAGCTCTGGGAGTGGCTGCCAGGCGAGTTGGACAGTCCAATTTCCAGTGGGGTCCCACACAGATGGGACACAGCTTAGCAGGAATCCCAGGCTGTGGGCATTCCTCGGCCCAGTGGCCAGATTTCCAGTACTTGAAGCAAGATCCTGGGGGAGGAGGCCCTGGAGGAATGCCAGGCTGCTGCGATTTAGGCATTTTTAAATTTTGTGACCCAATGTAAGCAAAACACTATCTGAGACAGGTCTCAATCAATTTACAGGTTTATTTTGTCAAATATATGGCTTATGGGCTGTGACAGAGCCTTAGGAGGTCCTGCAAACATGTGCACAGGGTGGTTGGATTACACATTGATTTTATGCACTTTAGGAGACACAGAAATTACAGGCAAAGACATAAATCAATACACATAAAATACACATTAGTTTTTCCTGGAAAGGTAGGATATCATGAAGAAGGGGCTTCCAGGTCATAGGTGCAGTCAAAGATTTCCTGACTGGCTACTGGTTGAAAAAGTTAAACTCTGCCTAAAGAGTTGAATTCACCATAAAGAAATGCTTGAGTCTAGAAAACGGGGGGTTCTTGTCATGTAGATGAATCCTATGGGTGGCAAATAAAGTAGACAGTGAATGTTGCTTATCAGACCTTTAAAAAATGTCAGACTCTTTGGAAAAGACTTAGTAAGTGGAGGAGATTCTCTATAGAATGCAAATTTTCCCCACAACAGGCAGCTTTGCAGGGCCATTTCAGAATATGTCAAATAAATATTTTTAGGGTAAAATATTTTTATTTTCTCCAGGGCCTATTATCTGTCATGTTGGAGTATGGTATCTTGTTGCTAAAAAGTATCTGTTTTGTCAGTCCAAAGGTCTCTGTTGTAATGACAATGCTGGTTAGTTTGTCCTAGAAAGGTAGGATATCTTGAAGCAGGGGCTCCAGATCATACATGGATTCAAAGGTTTTCTGACTGGCCACTGGTTGAAAGAGTTAAGCTCTGCCTAAAGAGTTGAATTCATCGTAAAGAAATACTTGAGTTTAGATAAGGGGGTGTGGAAGCCATGGTTCTTGTCATGTGGAAGAATGCTGTGGGTAGCAGACAAAGTAGATGGTGAATGGTGCCTATTAGATGTTTAAAAAAAAAAAGTCAGACTCTTTGGAAAAGACTTAGTAAGGGGAAGAGATTCTCTCAAGAATGAAAATTTCCCTCACTACAGGCAACTTTGCAGGGCCACTTCAGAATACGATGAAGAAATATTTTTAGGGTAAAATATTCAGATTTTCTTCAGAGCCTATTCTCTGTCATGTTGGAGTATGGTATCTTACTGCTACAAAGCATCTGTTTGGTCAGGAGAGTACAATGAAGCACATCTATACCCATCTGTCATCATGGCCTAACTTAGTTTTTCAAATTTCTTTGAGGTACTCTCTGCCAAAAGTGGAGTCCATTCAGCTGGTTTGTGGCCTACAACTTAATTTTTGATTTTAACACACAGAAAAAAAAAAATCACTGCAAAAATTCAATCTGAAATAGATTGGTAAAGAAAAATTAAGTGCTTCCTAAATATTCCTACATGTCAAAGAAAGAGAAATTATTAGAATTCAGATGAGAAATTCCCCTCATACAAAAGATTAATGATTTTCTTTTTACTATCTCAGTTTGGGTCCACCAGCAATGAGGATTCCTGTTTAGGCAGCAAATTTACACTGGGAGGAAGGGAAGAAAGTGAGAAAGGGAACAGAAGATGAATGGTAAAAGATACATCAACAACCCACCTGACTCAGGATAACTGAAGATCGACCACATGTGGAAACACAGACTAAAGTCCTTTGGGCTGTTCCACCTGAGAGATGACGAAGCTGGGGTATGTGTACACCTCATCATGTCCTCACTGATTGTGAGCTGTCTCTCTTGTTCTCTTTCAAGCTGCTATAACAGGTTCCTTGTAACTGTGTAATTCATAAAGAACACAAATTTGTTTTCTCACACAAGTGGAAAATGGGAAATTTAAGATCAAGGCATGGGCAGGTTAAGGTCTGTTTTCTTTGCTTTCAAGATGATGCCTGGAGTTTTGGGTCCTTCAAAGGAAGGAAGGCCATGTCTTAACATGACAGATGAGCAGGAGAGAGAGAGAGAGGGATCCCAGCACTACAATGCCTGTTTATATGTTTATAGTGACATTAGTGTATTCCACTAGAGGGCTCCACCCTGACAACCTAAGCACATCCCAATAGGCCCCATATGGCATTACCTCTACACTGAGAATTAACTTTTCAACAGATGGATTCTGGAGGACACTCTGAAACCATAGAACTTGCCTAAGAGATACTCATTCCAGGCCATTTGGTTAGCAATGTATGCAGGCAGAGTACTCTGCCCAAGACTGTAAAGAACATAAGACATGTATATTGCCATTGGAAATGAGCAGAGGTACAGCAAAGGGAAAGCCGTAGACTACAGAGGGGAACTCCTACATCCATCCTGGTACAGTTAACCCTTGAATAACTTGGGTCTGAAATTTGCAGATCCACTTAATTTTCTCACATGTGAGTTACCTGTGAGCAAGCAATTAATAAGTAGTAAATATATTTTCTCATTTTTATAGTTTTCTTAATAACATTTTTTCTTTAGCATGCTTTATTGGAATAATAGAGTATATGATATAAATAACTCTTAAAAAGTATTAATCAACTATTTATTTTATCACTAAGGCTAGCAGTCTAGCCTTTCTAACTTATATTAGAAATGCAAAAGTTCTACACAGGTTTTCATCTGATGCACCAGTGGTCAGTGCCCCAACCTCCACGTTGTTCAGGGGTCAACGGCCCTTTCAGTCTGTAGCTGCATCTCTCTAGAACAGCATCTTGGCAGGTGGGTTGCAAGTAAAGGAATCCAGAAAATAACATCTCAAAATATGCTGCATTGGTATGATGATTATGTAAAACCCACGTCATTTAGAAAGCAGCAAATGCACAAAAAGGCTATTCCTAAATATCCCTTATCTGCCTAAAACCAAATTTTTCAGAAGGAAACCAATTTTCAAGAAAATTCTTCCTGAGAATTTTTGTATCAGGATATGTTTATGTTTAACACAAAACAGGAATCAAAAATAGAAGAGACTGGGAATTGATACATTATACAGGCAGGCTGTTACCTGTCCTTTTGAGGATGCATTCTATTCTCATCTATTCTCTCCAGGTTGCCAACACTTCCCAATTCCCTCTTCCCTAGAAAGGAAATATGAACAACTGGATCTCACTGAGTTATCTGGGAATCACCCTGCTATGACATCCTGCTGCATTTCAGCTGAATTTTGTTTGCCTTTTCTCTTATTATTCTTCCTTTTGTCAGTTTATTTAGAGGACAAATGAAACTTTCTTCCTTTCTTGCAATATAACCAAGTCCTTTAAAATTCTGGTGGCTTACAAAGCAGCAGGAAAGTTTGTGCATGGGATTTGCAGGAAGGGAGGAAGCACTGTGATTTGGCTCATGAAGTCAGGCATCAGTAAAATTTTGCACAGCCCTAGGCTGCAGCCCACTGATGTTCATATAGTTAGATCCACTTCCCCTGCTACTGAGCCAGGTTGGGACATTTTTGGGTACATTAGAGATGTGCGATATAATGATTACAAATCATTTCCAGTTTCATTTGAATCAAACTGCTTTCTCCATGTACATAGGCAATTGTTTGATAAGAGATTCAGTGTCTCTTTCCTAAAAATGTTAACAGGGTTGTTGGTGTCTGGGTCATGGTGATGTCCCAATCACTGATAAAAAGTAAAAGAAGAAAGTGGCATTGATGGTGCATGGCAGGGACATGCTCCGTGCAGTGGCCACCCTCACTAAGAGAGATGAAATTTGGGAAATAACACTCAGTGGCAGAAAAGAAGGTAGACTATGAAGGTGCCCAACACAAGAATAAGCTGCAGTCCATTTAGTCTCTGGGTACTATAGAGACCTGCAGCTCTTGATAATGGTGGATCTGTGAGTGCTGCATGCATTGAGAAAACATGGTATCATCTCTGTGCATCTGTAGTAAATTGCTTGATCTTATAGTGGTAAGAACAATGGCATAACACCATTACCTAATACTTACAAATATACATAGCATCATGCCAATAAATTTTATTTTTAATTTTTTAATAAAGGAACAATGTTAAACTCACAGAAATGTTGCAAGTATAGGACAAAGTACACCCTTCCCTAACAAGAATCATTTAAGAGTCTTTTGAAGACCTGAGAATCATACCGTTTAACATTTTATTATGTATTTCCTACAAACAAGAATGTTCTCCTAAGTAATCCCCATACACCAATGAAATACATTACTCCATTGACTCCTGAGGAATATTTCAAACTGTCAAAAAAAAAAAATACCTAAAAATTGTCTCTCATAACAAAATAGTCCCCAGTAGAAACACATTCTCTGCCAACAAATTTGTGCTACCCTGCTCTTACCTGGAACACCTGGGGACACTGAGCTGGTACTAAGTTATTCTGATGAGCTAGCCCTGCAGCTGTGCCCCATCTGCCCCATCTTCTGCTCATTTGCATGTTCTCAGGGCACATCCTCCTGCCCTGAAGACTTCTTAATAGGCTGGTTACACTTCGTGCAGGAGTTAGACACAGTCCGGACGCAGCATGGACATCAGGGTCCCCGCTCAGCTTCTAGGGCTCCTGCTGCTCTGGCTCTCAGGTAAGGAAGGGGAATATTAGGAATTTACTTGGCCCAGTGTGCTCAGTACAGCCTGACTCTTCATGGAACTTCTCTTACAATTGTGTGGATATTTGTTTTTATGTTTCCAATCTCAGGTGCCAGATGTGACATTCAGTTGACCCAGTCTCCATCCTCCCTGTCTGCATCTGTAGGAGACAGAGTCACCATCACTTGTCGGGCGAGTCAGGGCATTAGCAGTTATTTAGCCTGGTATCAGCAAAAACCAGGGAAAGCCCCTAAGCTCCTGATCTATGATGCATCCAATTTGCAAAGTGGGGTTCCATCAAGGTTCAGCGGCAGTGGATCTGGGACAGAATTCACTCTCACCATCAGCAGCCTGCAGCCTGAAGATTTTGCAACTTATTACTGTCAACAGCGTAATAGTTTACCTCCCACAGTGTTACACACCCGAACATAAACCCCCAGGGAAGCAGATGTGTGAGGCTGGGCTGCCCCAGCTGCTCCTCCTGATGCCTCCATGGGCTGAGAGTGTTCCTCAGATGCAGCCATACTCTGATGGTGTCGGTAGAGGGGGACATGAAGTCACCTCTGCATCCCAATTTCTTTTCCTTTTCTCAGTCCCAGCTGCACAGACATAGCAATGCCTCTGCTGATTTAATGAAGACAGAGATCAGAACACCTGAGGAGTCTAGTTTATGGCTTCAGTTGGAATTCATATAACAGAGAAGAAGCCACTATAGATATTCTAAGCAGGAATTGTCTTAATACAGAGAATTAGAGTCTAAACTATTGAAGTCTAAATAAAATAGAGAGATGAATCTCTAAATGTAATGTTTACTTGCAAAGAAGTGTTTGCCAAATGAGACATACAGGAAAACCCAATGGTCTTCAATATGTTGGAAGAACAATGACAAGTAAGCATTTTATGGAAAAGGGAAAATGTTACCTATGACTCTTTGAGAAAGTTCGTTGGCACTAGCAAGTGTTGGGAGCTGGCAAGCTCAGGCTGGTCAGCAGTGGTGGACAAAGTGAATCCTAGAATTATGTCAAGTTATCTCAGAAGTTGTGGATCAATTTGATTTCAGGTTACAATGAGCCAAAGCAGTGAAGCTTGCAGAGAATTTTGTTACTGAAATATCGGGGATTCAGTGAAGATCCTGCTGCTCACCACACAGAAAGCCGATCACTAAGACAAGCATTGCCAAGGAACAGGTGTTAATCAGGTGCTGCAGCCGAGGAGATGGGGCACCATTCACAAATGTATCTCCCTGAACTACTAAAATTAGGGGTTTATATAGCAGGGAAGAAATGTGGGAAAACAGGAATGGGGGATAAGGAAGATAATTTGGTCAACAGGAAGCAGGAGGTCAGTTAGGCAATCATAATGGGCAAAGGGTCTGATGTCTCACTCTTCCAATTCAGTGATATATAACTTTCAGGTCCTTGATAGTACCTAGAGGCCTGATGGTTGGTTTCCTGAAAAAAGAACTCAGATAAGACAAATGTAACTATTTTGAGTTTTAAGACTGAGGGAGTCAGTTTCTATGTTTATTCATAAAAACATAAACATTAGTTCCATGGGATAATAGGGCCTATTTCAACTGAGTTCTAGCAACAGTATTTTGCACCCTGAGTGCCTTTCCCTCTTGGTTTCTTGGTTCTGTTGGGCATGGCAAGAATGACTGAATTCCTACGATTAACTTTTACACTACAACCTTTCAAAGCCAAGGATATAGTAGTCAGGAAAGTTGATAGTAGAAGCAGGATTCTCTAGTACTCCCTTGGAAAATAGAATTCATCTGTCCCTGAAGTATGGGCTATCTAACCATGTGGTCCTCAGTCCTGTCTGAAAGCTTAACGGTGGGGTGCTGCTGCTCTCTGCTTCCTACAGCATCTTTCTAGGTTTTTCTCCAAGCACAAGTGTTGACAAGGAAGAAGATGGTGGGAATCGCCATGTTTGGGTGAATTCGGTTTCTAATGGCTGGCATTTGCATAGGAAAGCTTCCAAGCCTGGCTCTAAGAGCCAGGGCTTTCCTGCTAGACAAGAAGCTTTTCTGGAGCTGCTTTAAAAGAAACAAAACCTTCCCAAGGACCCCCTTTCCTCTCTCTTTGCCTAAAATAATTTCTTAATAGCTCCTATAACACTTGGGTTCCAGAGACGAGGACATGGACATCTTTTGGGGTGGGACATTATTGATTCCACCAACAAGAAACATATTCCCCAGGGTTGTCCTTCTCTAAAGTAAAATTTAAAAAATCACGAAGTATTTTTATGAATCAAGAGAGCTGGACAAAATCTTAGACTCGGGTTCCTCTAACTTGTGATTTTTATCTGTTGGGGTGTGCTCACTCACTCCACTGTCACTAATGTAGATTAATATATTGATGTCTAGGTAGTTTTAGAGGATTTTCAAAGTTTGTGACCCAGTATAAACAAAACAGTATCTGAGACAGGACTCAATCAATTTACAAAGTTATATTGCCAAAAATATGACTTATGTCCTGTGACACAGCCTTAGGAAGTCCTGTAAATATGTGCCCAAGGTGATTGGATTACACATTGGTTTTTTGCACTTTAGGGAGACACAGAAATTACAGGCAAAGACATACATCAATACATATCAGATATACATTAGTTTGTCCTGGAAAGGTCGGAAAGTTTCAAGCAGGGGCTTCAAGGTCATAGGTGGATTCAAAGCTTTCCTGACTGGCTACTGGTTGAAAGAGTTAAGCTCTGTCTAAAGAGTTGAATTCATCATAAAAAAATGCTTGAGTCTAGAAAAGGGGGTGTGGAAGCAAAGATTCTTGTTACATAGATGAATCCTATGGGTAGCAAATAAAGTAGATGGTGAATGTTGCTTATCAGACCTTTAAAAAATGTCAGATTCTTTAAAAAAGACTTAGTAACGGGAAGAGATTCTCTATAGAATGCAAATTTTCCTGACAACAGGCAGCTTTGCAGGGCCACTTCCGAATAGGTCAAAGAAATACTTTTGGGGTAAAATATTTAGATTTTCTTCAGGGCCTATTATCTGTCATGTTGGAGTATGGTATCTTATTGCTACAAAGTATCTGTTTTATCAGTCCAAAGATCTCAGCTGTAATGATAATGCTGGTCAGTTTTGTCTGAACCCCAAAGGGAGGACACCATAATGAGGCACATCTAAATCCAACTGCCAGTCATGGCCTAACCTAGTTTTTCAGATTTCTTTGAAGTTCTCTCTGCCAAGAGAGGAGTCCATTCAGCTGGTTGGTGGCTTACAACTTAACTTTTGGTTTTAATACCCAGAAAAAGAAATCATTGCATAAATTCAATCTAGAATAGATTGGTAAAGACAAATTGTTTCCTGAATATTCTTACATGTCAAAGATAAAGAAATGATAAGACTTGAGATGATTAATACCCCTCATACAAAAGAATAACAATTTTTTTTTTTTTTCTTTTTTTTTTTACTATCTTAGTTTCAGTCCACCAGCAATGATGATTTCCATTTAAGCAGCAAATTTACACTGGAAAGAAAGGAGGAAAGTGAGGAAGGGAACAGAAGATGAATGGTAAAAGACACATCTACAACTCACCTGACTCAGGAGAACTGAAGATCAACCACATGTGGAAACATGGACTAAATTCCTCTGGACTGTTCCACCTGGGAGACTAGGAAGCTGTGGTATGTATACGCCTCATCCTGTCCTCACTGATTGTCAGGTGTCTCTCTTGTTCTATTTCAAGCTGCTATGACAGATTCCTTGTCACTGTGCAATTCATAAAGAACAGAAATTTATTTTCTCACACTTCTGGAGAATGAGAAATTTAAGATCAAGGCATGGGCAGGTTAAGGCCTGCTTTCTCCATTTTCAAGATGAGTCCAGGAGTTTTGGGTCCTTCAAAGGAAGGAAAGCCATAGTGCATCATGACAGAGGAACAGGAGAGAGAGAGAGAGAGATCCCAGCCTTTTAATCCCTGTTTATAGTGGCATTAATGTATTCCACTAGAGGGCTCCACCCTGACGACGACCTAAACACATCCCAATAGGCCCCACATGGCAATACCATTATACTGAGAATTAACTTTACAACAGATGGATTCTGGAGGACAGTGTCAAATCATAGCACTTTCTAAGTGATATACATTCCAGGCCGTTTGGCCAGCAATGCATGCAGGCAGAGTTCTCTGCCCAAGACCATAAAGAACATAAGACATGTATACTGCCATTCTAAGTGAGCAGAGGTACAGCAAAGTGAAAAGCCCTAGACTACAGATGGGGACTGCTATATTCATCCTGGCCCAATTAACCCTTGAATAAATTGGGTTTGAAATTTGCAGATCCACTTATATTTTCTTCTGTGTGTATCACCTGTGAGCAAGCAATTAATAAGTTGCAAATATATTTTCTCATTTTTATAGTTTTGTTAGTAACATTTTTTCTTTAGTATGCTTTATTGGAATAATAGAGCGTATCATATAAATAAACACAGTGTTAATCAACTATTTGTTTTATCACTAAGGCTGGCAGTCGAAAGTAAGCTATTAGTACTTAAGTTAGAAATGCAAAAGTTCTACACAGGTTTTCAACTGCACCAGTGCTCAGTGCCCCAACCTCCACATTGTTCAGGGGTCAACAGCTCTTTCAGTCTGTAGCTGCTCTCTCTGGAACAGCATCTTGGCAGGTGGGTTGTAAGTAAAGGAATCCAGTAAATAACATCTCAAACTATGCTGCATTGGTATGATGATTATGTAAAACCCACAGTATTTAGAAAGCAGCAAATGCACAAAAAGGCCTTTCCTAAATATCCCTTATCTGCCTAAAAGCAGATTCTCCAGAAGGAAACCAATTTTCAAGAAAATTCATCCTGAGAATTTTTATATCAGGGAAGATTAACACAAAACAGGAATCAAAAATAGAAGAGACTGGGAATTGATACTTTATCCAGGCAGGCTGTTACCTGTTCTTTTGAAGATGCACTTCTATTCTCATCTATTCTCTCTAGGTTGCCTGCACTTCCCAATTCCCTCTTCTCTAGAAAGAAAATAAAATCAACTGGATCTCACGGAATTATCTGGGTAATCACCCTGCTATGATATCCTGCTGCACTTCAAATGAATTTTGTTTGCCTTTTCTCTTATTATTCTTCATTTTGTCAATTTATTTTCAGCAAACATTTAGATGACAAATGGACCTTTTTTCCTTTCTCCCAATATCAGCAAATTCTCTTAAAATTTGGGCTGCTTACAAAGCAGCAGGAAGGTTTGTGCACAGGCTACAGCACTGTGATTTGGCTCCCCTACTCAGGCACCAGTAAAATTTTGTACAGCCCTAGGCCGCAGCCCACTAAAGCTGATGTAGTTGGATCCACTTCCCCTGCTATTGAGCCAGGCTGGGACATTTTTGGGTACATTAGAGAGATGAGATATAACGAGTGTAAACCCGTGTCCGGTTTCATCTGTATCCAGCTCATTTCTCCATGTACAAAAGGCAATTGCTTGATACAAGATTGAGTGTCTCTTTCCTAAAGATGTTAACAGGGAGGCTTGTGTCTGCATCAGGATGATATCACCAGTCACTGATAAAATGTAAAGGAGGAAAGTGGCATTGATGGTGCATGGCAGGGACATCCTCCGTGCACTAGTCACCCTCACTAAAAGAGGAGAACTTTGAGAAATAATACTCAATGGCAGAAAAGAGGGTAGACTATGGAGGAGCCCAAAACAAGAATAAGGTGCACTCCATTTAGTCTCCGGGTATTATAGAGACCTGTAGCTCCTGAAATGGTGGATCTGCGAGCACTGCCTGCGTTGAGGAAACACGGTATCAACTTAGTATATCTGAAGTAAATTGCTTGATCTTATACTGGTAAGAATAATGGCATAACACTAACCTAATACTTACAAATATATATATCATCATGTCAATAAATTTTATTTTTAACGTTTTTAGAGAACAACAATGTTAAACTCACAGAAATTTTGCAAGTATAGCTCACTTATCCCCTTCACTAACTGGAATCATACAAGAGTCTTTTGAAGACCTAAGAATCCTACCATCTAACTTTGTACTACGTGTTTCCTACAAACAAGAATATTCTCCTAAATAATCCCCACGCACTAATGAAATACATTACTCCATCGGCTCCTGAGGAATATTTCAAATATTCAAAAAAAAAAAAAAAAACCTGAAAAAAGGTTTCTCATAACAAAATAGTCCCCAGTAGAAACACATTCTCTTCAGACAAATTTGGGCTACCCTGGTCTTACCTGGGACACCTGGGGACACTGAGCTGGTGCTGAGTTACTCTGATGAGCCAGCCCTGCAGCTGTGCCCAGCCTGCCCTGTCCCCTGCTCATTTGCATGTTCTCAGAGCACATCCTCCTGCCCCGAAGACTTATTAATAGGCTGGGCACGCTTCATGCAGGAGTCAGACCCAGTCAGAACACAGCATGGACATGAGGGTCCCCGCTCAGCTCCTAGGACTCCTGCTGCTCTGGCTCCCAGGTAAGGAAGGGGAACATTAGAAGTTTACCTAAGCCAGTGAGCTCAGTACTGCCTGCCTTTTTAGGGAAGTTCTCTTACTACATGATTAATTATTTGGACATTTGTTTTTATGTTTCCAACCTCAGGTGCCAAAGGTGACATCCAGATGACCCAGTCTCCATCTTCCCTGTCTGCATCTGTAGGAGACAGAGTCACCATCACTTGTCGGGCGAGTCAGGGCATTAGCAGTTATTTAGCGTGGTATCAGCAGAAACCAGGGAAAGCCCCAAAGCCCCTGATCTATTACGCATCCAGTTTGCAAAGTGGGGTCCCATCAAGGTTCAGCGGCAGTGGATCTGGGACAGAATTCACTCTCACCATCAGCAGCCTGCAGCCTGAAGATTTTGCAACTTATTACTGTCAACAGTATAACAGTGCCCCTCCCACAGTGTTACACACCCGAACATAAACCCCCAGGGAAGCAGATGTGTGAGGCTGGGCTGTCCCAGCTGCTCCTCCTGATGCCTCCATGGGCTGAGAGTGTTCCTCAGATGCAGCCTCACTCTGATGGTGTCGGTAGAGGGAGACATGAAGTCACATCTGTACCCGAATTCTTTTCTCTTTCTCAGCCCCAGCTGCACAGATATAGCAATGCCTGTCCTGAGTTAATAGAGACAGAGATCATGACACCTGAGGAGTCTAGTTTATGGCTTCGTTTGGAATTCAAATAACACAGAAGAAACCACTATAGATATTCTAAGCAGGAATTGTCTTAATACAGAGAATTAGAGTCTAAACTACTGAAGTCTAAATAAAATGGAGAGATGAATCTCTAAATTTAATGTTTTGCTTGCAAAGAAATATTTGCCATATGGGACATACAGGAAAACTCAATGGTCTTCAGTATGTTCGAAGAACAAGAAAATGTTAGCGTTTTATGAAAAAGGGAAAATATTACCTATTGCTCTTTGAGAAAGTTCATTGGCACGAGGAAGGGTTGGCAGCTGGCAAGCTCAGGCTGATAAGCAGTGGTGGACAAAGTGAATCCTAGAATAATATCAAGTTATCTCAGAAGTTGTGGGTAAATTTGATTTCAGGTTACAATAAGCCAGAGCAGTGAAGCTTGCAGAAAACTTTGTTATTGAAATGCTAGGGATTTAGTGAAGATCCTGCTGCTCAGCACACAGAAAGCCAATTACTAAGACAACAAGTATTGCCAAGAACAGACTTTAATCAGGTGCTGCAGCCAAGGAGATGGGATACCATTCACAAATATATGTCCGAGAGAAACTAAAGTTAGAGGTTTATACAGCAGGGAAGAAATGTGGGAAAACAGGAAATAGGGAGGGATAAGGAAGATAATTTGATCAATAGGAAGCAGAAAGTCAGTTAGGCAATCATAATGGGTGAAGGATCTCACTGTCCTGTTTCAGTGATATGTAAGTTTCAGCTCCTTGATGGTAGCTGGAGGCCTGATGGTTGGCTTCTTGAAAAAAGAACTCAGATAAGACAAATGTAACTATCTTGAGTTTTAAGACTGGGGGAGGGGTCAATATCTATATTTATTCAAAAATCCATAAACATTGGTTCCATGGGATAGTAGGGCCTATTTCAATTGCATTCTAGAAACAATATTTTGCACCCTGAGTGCCTTTCCTCCTGGTTTCTTGGCTCTGTTGGCTATGACGAGAATTATCCAATTCCTATGATTAACTTTCCCACTACAACCTTTCAAAGCCAAGGATATAGTAGTCATGAAGAAGATATTAGAAGCAGGATTCTCTGGTGCTCCCTCAGAAAAGAGAATGCATGTGCCCTAATTATGGGCTTTCTAACCATGTGGTCCTCAATCCTGTGTGGAAGTGTAAGGGTGGGTGTTATGATGCTGACAGCTTCCTACAGCATCTTTCCAGATGTTTCTCCAGTCCTCACCTCTGTCCCTGTGTCTGTCTTAAGTACCAATGGAGAATATTGAGTCATTCTTTTCTGACTTCCACATCTCATGGGAGGACCTCTTATTAGACAACTCTACAGGACAAAAGAGAGACAAAAAGGAACATTTACATAAGTTAAAATGATTTCTTCCCCAATGAGGCCATTAAAAAACTATATTTAAAGCCACATATTGAAAACACATCCAGCTTTATTTTCTTCTTCATGCAAATTTATGTTTTCAAATATTTTCAAGGTTGTAAAGGTTGAAAGCACAATTATTTGTCCATGGAATGATCAAACACCTTTTTAATTAAATGGAGTTAACATTTTCTTGAAAATTTGTACTCACGGAAGTAAAGGAATATATTTAAAATGTGTGAAACTATGTTAGAAATTATTGGGCTTAAATTCAACTGTGCAGTTTGGTTTGGGATGTTGTTGACTCCTGAGACCTGCCACAAGAATCTTGTGTCATGTGTACTCACTGCTGTTCAGCCTTGTCCTCAGAAAATTGGTATCTATAGACTGAAGGCAAGCTCAGTGCCCTTCAGAGAAACCACTCAGCTGAGCCCTTCCTTGATCAGCCAGATGATTGTGAACATGAGCACCCATGAACATGAAAACAAATGTTTCCTGTTATCACCCACTGAGCTGTATATTTAACCAGTTACCAATCACTAATGCATGAAAGCTTCTTAATACAGTATTTACACCTTTACCTATATATACACAAATATATTTTTCTTAAATTGGTGGTATAAATGTGAACATTTAGTAATGAAATTATGCAGTTATTAAGGGAAAATAAAAGTCAAAATTAAAACTAATTAGTATTTTAGTATAAAAAATTAAAATTTACTTTATGGAAAAATGTGCATATATGTATATAAAATACATAGAAGTGAAAACACATTTATTTGATAAAATATTGGCTACAAATATATATAGTATTCATATACATTTAAATAATCTTTGTTACATTCCATACAAAAATGGCATTCTGCAGCACATATAGTTGATGCTCTTGCTAAGAAAATTTCTTTGTATTCTTTATTTTAAAACTCTACCAAATGCTTGTCCTTACCTATAATATTTTTCCAACTAAGTAGAGTTCCCAGGTTAGGACTAGAACAAATTTTGACTAATATTGAATATTAACCATGGCATCCTATGAAAGTCTCCATTATGTTCATGCCCACAACGATGATATGCCAAATAGAGTTCTCACAACAATGGATGCTGGATGGAGTCACATCAGTGCCATTGTCAGGGAAGCCCTGGAAATGTAAAAACCATAACAGCGGGTAAACTGCAAGGATTACATCTGATGATCACATTGCCAAGAGAACAGCAACTTAATCATATTGGCTGTTGGTTTTCACAGATCATCAGGCCTCAAAACAAATGCAACAGGATGATTGCAGACAAAGCCATTCTGGATGAGCTATGACTGGATGTTTCAAAAATGAGGCATAATCAAAGAAAATGCTTTCCAACTGAACATTAATTGAAATGCCATTAGTGAGCAGGGGCTTTTAATAATGAGGATGATTCAACACTTGGACTTCAGTCAGTCACCTTTCCCAGCTTTCTCAGGGAGTATCATGAACCAATGTTGTGGAGGTCCCAGTGGGGACTCAATAATATGAGTTGCAACTAACTGAGACTTACAGGGCTACTGGCTCTTATAAATACCTAATTTGCCAAGAAGAACCCTTAACATTGTATGACGCATTAGGGCTCAGACTAATAGCTGGTATCAGGTGATTCTAGTGGACCTCATGTAACATGAGGAGGGCAGTGGTTATTTTCCTACATATGAATTTGCCTTTCTTTTCAGTTATGTTTCTGTATAAAATATTACTTGAGGATTTCCCAAGTGCTTTTATCAGTGTCAGGAAATTCATCTATAATATGGATTTGGATCAAGCAAGCTGTTTACCTCAAAAAATAAGTGAAGCGAAGTGTAGCTCACGCTCTTGTCATGTGCACAGGTGCAGCTTTCCCTATAGACAGGGAAAAACTCATTATTAGTCAAGCGAAGTTGGCACACAAACCCTTGTGCTGTTGAATTGCTATGCTTTCAGAGGTGGTGGAGGCTCTGAAACACTCAGGGGGATTGGTGCTTTTACTCTCATAAACAGAATATTTTTATCTTGAAAATGAGCTGTAGACTCATCATTGTTATGCCAACTGAACACCTTGAAACACTCGATTTCTATTTTCTCAGGGCTGTGGTTTTCTGGTTGACGGTTCTTTTTTTTTTTTTAGATGGAGTCTTGCTCTGCTGCCAGCCTGGAGAGCATTAGCACCATCTCAGCTCATTTCAATCTTTGCCTCCCGGGTTCAAGCTTTTCTTCTGCCTCAGCCTACCAAGTAGCTGTCACTACATGTGTATGCTATCACACCCAGCTAATTTTTGTATTTTTAGTAGAGACATGGTTTTCCCATATGGACCAGGATGGTCTCGATCTCTTGACCTCATGATCTGCCCCCCTCTGCCTCCCAAAGAGCTGGGATTACACATGTGAGCCACAGCGCTGGCCTGGTTAATGGTTCTTAATCCAAAGAGTTGACATAACAATTATTCCATTAAATTGGAAGAAATGAGATGATAAACATGTGACCATTTAGACTTAATACAATACTGGACAAATTGTCAACAAAGGGTTTTAGAGTGTGTGCTTGGGCCATAGATCGAGTCCATATAAAGCAAGAGCAAACATAATTGATTTTACATATTTTAGAGAGGAAGTACAGAAAATATGGACCCTAGGGGACCTTCTGGAATATTTGTATTTATTGTAATTTCCACTGGTAAAACTCAGAGATGATTTCAACAGTCATCAGGATGAAGTTCTAGGGATCACAGACATATGAAGCATTATCTGCATTTGGATCCCCAGTGAGGCAAAGGGAAGATGAAACGCATAGTGGAATATGGAGGGGTAAACACCAGGGACAGCCTCCTGGTCAGCTTAAACATCGAAAAATGTATTTATTTTTCTCTATAGTTTTATCACTGAATCAGTTGGATCTGAGAAAAGCAGTTATGTCTGGTTAGGCAGAAAGGTGCTTATTATCATAAATTAAATGGATCGAAAACATTTGGAGAAACCAGTGTGGAAGCTCAGGCAACTCCAAGTATTCCTTTTGCTATTCCTTGACCCTGCCCACCCTGTGTTTTCACAGTGAAGGAAGACACGCTCATGTTTATAGAAATGTGGCAAGTGAAGATATTGTGATAGAAATGTGGCAAGTGCCCACAGGACTGTGCTGCCTGGCTGTGACCCAGTTCAGGAAAATGAGCACATTTGAGTGAGATCAGGCACTTTCTCTCCCTCATTTCAATCATAAACCACTGTGTAGTAACACAGCTAATGGGCATTCTTCACCACATCCGGGTTTTAGGAAGCCAAGGACATGAGGAGTAGCCTTTCCAGATGCTACCATAGAAAAAGTATTGCCAGAAACTAGAGAATAAAATAAATATGAAAGAAACTGTTGACAATAACGAAATGAGCCATTCATATATGTGTGTTAAATAATTTAATCTTTTCTATACACCCTTTCTTTAAAAAAAATCAAAGTGCTATTTTTAGCCACCTTTACAATTTAGACCACAAATTAAATAATAAATAAACAAATTAATGGCTCATGAGACAAGAACATTTTTTCCTAGATGGCATTGGGCTGAACAGATTGGAGTTTCCCCACATTTTGGGCAGGACAATGTTATGTGGGTACCATGATGTCCTTTGTAAAGAAATTCTTTATGTTAGGTTGTAGTGTGCTGCACTTGATACTAGTAATGCCTGGAAATTGAAGTGTAGAAAGATGTATATTTATGATAGAAAGCCACAGGAAGCACTTGGGCAGAAATAACCCCTGTACGCATGAAAACTGATGAATCTGCATGAGACTGAAATGTAGATGTAATCAATACAGGCAGGGCTGCAGAGAAAGGGGTCAGGTCTCTAGCAGTTGATAGCAGAGCTGCTGTCCTTCTGGCAGCAGTAGTGAGAAGAACTGCTCTCTTTTCTGCAGGAGACAGCTTGAATGTGGAGTTTCAGGCAGCAGGAACTCCTCCCCAGCCTGCGCTCCAAGTGCTGTTCTTGGAATTGTTCTAGTGTCTTTGCCTGGAGCCTGTTCCTTACAGCCTTTCAACAATTTGTAAGGAATTTAATATCTCTAGTAAATCCCTTTATGCATCATGGATTTGACATTTCCAACAGGGAATACACACAGTTCATAGGGCCATCATTCACTCCCTCCTTTTTTCTTGCTAAAGATAATGCTTTCCAGGTGGACCTGCCAGAGGAAGCCAACGTGAACAACAATCCATGTCATCAAAAATGCAAGACAAATAAGCTCGACAAAACCACTGGGTTCTCATGTATCTGCACTGTCCCCTGGTACAAAATGGGAGAGTGAAAAATTCTTAGCTCCACCATCAGAGAGATGGCCTAATGTGACCTCCTCAGTATAGTAAGTCAGTATTTATAGACATTTAAACACCGACACTTTTAACACCAACATACAGGCAAAAGTAGAAAAAAAAAATTGGACTACATAAAAATTTAAAATGTGCATCAAAATACATAATCAACCCAGTGAAATTGCAACATGTGGAATAGAAGAAAATATTTGTAAATCACATATCCGATGGGGGTTAATAATATCTACTGTACAAACATAGGTCCTACATGTCAGCAATAAAAATAAAATACCTGATTAAAAATGAGAAAAGTACATGAATAGACATTTCCCTAAAGAAGACTATTTAGAGATAATTAGATAACTAGCATAGAAAAAGATGCTCAATATTATTAATCCTCAGAAAAATAAAAAGAAAACCCCACTTGACACTTATTAGGAGATTTTTTTTTTCCCAACAGAGACTGACCAGCCTTGATAAGAATATAGTATTTGGAACTGCTGTGGACACTGTCATGGTGATGTAAATGGCCCACCTTCTATGGGAACATATGGTGATTCCTCAAAGAATTAAAAATAGAAATACTATATAACTCAGCCATTACACTTTTGGACATATACCCAATTGATTGAAGACATTAACTTGAGAAGATATTAGTCTACCCATATTCAGAACCGAATTATTCATAATAGCCAAAAGGTAGAAGCAACTCACATCTTCACAAAGGAGAGAACTGGTCATCCAAATGTGGTGTGTACATACAATAGCATATTATTGAGGGAAATTCTGAGACATGCTACAACATGCATGAAGCTAGAGGACATTACACTAAGTGAAATAACTCAGTCACAAAAATACTGGGTTATGATTTCACTTTGGTATTTGCAGAACAGTTTCCATTTAGTCATGAATCAACCCAGTCTCCTTCCCTTTCTTGCTTGTAATTTTCAGGAATAACTGTAGAATGTTCTGGAAATGTAACATTCTGAGATAGGGCAAGATTGGCCAATATAGCCTGGGCTCTGTGTCTGTCCCTACTGGAAACAGTAATTCCTTCAACACTAGCTCAGTGTGTCATGTGATTCCAAGACATAAAACCCAGGGTGGACTGCATTCCAGGGTCCCTCAGCTGCAGTCCTTGTGGGGTATGTGTGGTCTAGAGTCAATCAGGACCGGGCAGTTTTGTGTGCTCTCATGCTGACTCCCTGTAAGTAATAATTCACTTTATGTAACTGGTTGTGCACAGGTGTTCTGTCTCCCTAGATTTGGGTAAGTTGGTGACCTGTGCACAGCAAACTTTCTTGGCAAAATTGGTGCAGTGAGTACGTTTGATCTGAGAGAACCGTGGCTTATTGGTAAAGTTGGAGGAAAAATACTCTCCAGTATCTGGCCCAGGACAGAGACATCAGCCTGGGGCTGCAAAGGCTGGACATGCAGATGGATGTTTAATGAAGAGAGAGGATAAATGGGACATTTGTCCTCCTCCCATTAATAAGGATCAGCTGGCTTATGAACTGAGACAGAGAGAAAAGAATGTGGAAATAGGAATGGGGTACACAGTTCTCTATTTATTAGACAATTGTATGACTGCTCATTCCTAGGGCCAGAGAGCACAGGACATGGATAATCAGATGGACCCTGAGTCACTCAAAATGAAACAAGAAAGATACTCTCAGTGGTGCCTGAAGCATCTAGGAAGGAACTAAAATCAACAAAAAGGGCCTTCACAGAAAAGGAGGCTCACTCTCTATAAAAGAGACATGGAAAAAGGCCAGGGAAGTTTTGTGCCTCCCGGTTGGTGTAATTGTTTGGTTAAGTCACATTACAGAACAAATGTCTTTGTCTGAACGGCACAGTTAGGAATAGGGCCAAGGTCTCCACCAGAGGCTACTGGCCCTATTTTCCTCTCAAGGTGAAAGGTGAAAAAAAGGAATTCAGACTTCTCTGGGATTTTTATATGCTGTAATCCACCTGAAAATATTTCCAGGTCCTGTCAGAAAAAATTAAACTGATGACATCAGAAGGTGTCAGGACAAATGAGGACCCTGTGGTGAGTATGTGCTCATGTCCTGATCTGCTTGTGGACCATTCCCTTTGGGCCATGTTGGGAACTGGTGACCATGACTCTCACTGCAGAGTGCAACAGAGGTACTGATATTTTGCTGCTGTGCCACAGAACGTCACTGCTGCCTGAGGGGCTATCCCCACTCATAGCTAAGTATTCAAGGCATGACAGTGGGGCATATCCACTCCTGCCTGCCTCCTAAGCTTCCCAAGCCCCAGACCCTTATTCAGCAAAAGCAGGACTGCATATTCAACGGAGATTGGAACACTACCTAGTTAATTTAATAGTTGGTACAATACGATGAAAATGTCACAAAGCCTGGTGTCACAATGGAATGACCCACTTTGGCAGACCAACAATGGACTGTTGAAGGATGAATGCCAAGGCCACCTGAACAGGAAACCGAGGAGGTATCCAAGGTATACTTACGAGGAGGTATCCCAGGTATAATTAATTGTTGTTGGTCCTGGTGGCATCCACTAATAAGAAGGAGACCCACAAGCTAGTAGGTATTTTTGGGTACTGAGGATAGTAGAAAGCTTACCTGGGTGTTCTTTTGGTCACGTTAGTCAAAATCACGAAGAAAGTTGCCATCCTTGAACGAGGCTCTTTGCAACGGTACCCTTGGAATCTGTTCAACAAGGCATGACTGAGGCACTTCTTTAAAACCTTTAGAGCCTGCTTCCTTGATGGAAATCCAGGTGTTCACTATTTCTATGCATGCTGACTGAAGCCTGTGGCAACAGCAGACACCAGTTGTGCCTCTTTTGAAAGGCCACTCCTTGCTCGCTGTAGGACACTGATAGGGTCTGAGTGTCTCAGAGCTAGAGCATCAGGCATGACGCTGCTAACTTAACTACCCATTCTCACTTTGTTGCCTGCAAACACAATCAATAAAGCTGGACAGGTCCAACAGATCCAAATTATTAAATGGAAATGATGCAGTCAGAATTTGTCCTAATCCAGTTCCCACAGGATCCATGTGCAAATGAATGAATGCCCATAAACAAATGACAAGCTTCCTAGAAGGAAACAAATGACCCATAGGGGACAATTTAGCTTCTCCTTTGGCCACAATGAGCCAAAGATTCAGAGACATGCCTGTGTCAGTATGGCATGGGGCCCTGATGATTGTACAAAGCAGACACCAGTGGGTCTGCTGGGTGTGCCCACCATCCAGCCAGGGGATGGCGTCTCTTGACTGACACTGAACATGGACATTCTACCCAATGGGCCACACTACATGCAATGACAGTAGCCATGCAGGCTGCCCTTACACTATATTTTACTCCATTTCCAGTAAATCATGGGCCATTGTCAACAACCCAGTCACCTGGTCAGGAAAATAGCAACCGAGTGGCTGAACTATTAAAGGATCCCCTGTGCAGGGAAAAGGACTATGGCAATAGCTTGCTTCTTGGACACTTAAATATATGTCACACAATTAGATGCTGGGGCTACCATGGCCACTTTCGAGAGGAAATCATGTCATGTTTTTGGATATTCCATGAGACTTCACTTTGACCAAGAAACAACCTCACTGCACAATCAACATGACAATGGGCACGTTCTCATGAAACATAATGGATGTTCCATGTAATTACCAACACCCAACACTGCCTGCTGTACCTGGATAAGCACCTCTGGTATCCTAGAAATATAAGTAGAGGTGATCCTGACGCAGGTTCAATGGCTGCGGACAATGGGGCGTCTGAAAGATCCTCCTTTGACCTCTTTAGCTGCAGTGGTTCTCAGAGCTGCTCTGAAAGGGTTTCTTGCATGGGAGGAAGGAGACTGGGATGACAGTTCCAGAACAGCACCCTGTGCTTCCCATTCTCACCCCTGCCATTAGGTCCTGCAGGATTCCTCATGGCCCAACATCTCTTTTCCAAAACCTTTGGCATCTCACATGAGTCATAGAATCTAGCTCACAATATTTTTCAGACAAATAACTTTTCTGAATATCTTTTGTCCTCAACTATGTAACTAGTTTACTGACAAGAGAAATTATTTTATGAATGTGGCCTAGTGATGGATGAATCTGGCCTAGGATCCCCTTCATTAATATCCATGAAAAGACTCACAGTCAAGACTCATTGGGACTCAGCATCTGTAATCCTACATAAGATGCTAAGCCACAATCCTGACACTAGATGGTAGACAAACCCCCTAATAACCCTAAGACAGAAGCCTGATCATAGAAATACTGGGAGAGCTTAGGAATGATAATGTTTCATTATCAATAGCCCCTAAGGCTGGAACGTGGTCTCTGTGTTACCTAGAGTAGCTGGGAGGAGCTGCCAGCGTCCTGAGTTGTGGGAAGCACCTCTGTGCTCTGTGCTCTGAGACTAGAAGCCCAGCCTCGCCTTCATGCCTGCCTTGGCTGTGTCCCCAAAGCCCACCTGCTATGGACCAAATTGTGCTTCGTAAATTCTTGTCTTGAATCTCTAACCTCCAGTATAGCTGCATGTGAAGATAAAGCATATAAGGTGGTAATTAGGGTTAAAGGAGATGATAAGGGTGGGGCCCTGATTCAATAAGATTAGTGTCTTTATAAAAAGAGACCCCATTGAGCTCTCCTCCACCCCCAACCTCCATGCATGCAGTGAGGAAAGGCCATGTGAGGACATGGACTGAAGGTGGCATCTGAAAATCAGAGGGAGGATCCTCAGCAGAAAACAGATCTTTCTGGATCTTTATCTTGGACTTCCCAGCCTTCTAAACTGTTAGAAGTAAATGTCCTTCCTTTAAGTCATCCAGCCCAGGGAATTTTGATGTGGCAGTCCCAGCAGACAATCTATGGCCCCCACCTTCTCTGAGCAGGATCAGCCTCAGGAGGCACCTTGTGGACTCTGGGACCCATCTTTTCTTCTCTTCCACCTTCTGTTCTAACTGCCTGGTGAGGAAGGGGAACTGAGGCTTCATCCTCAGACAGTTTGTGTTAAACATGAACATTTCTTTGATGATGAAGTTGTTAGCCTGCTCTTTCATTTTCTGATCAGAATTGCATCAAATTGAATGAACTGCTTGCTTCGTATTAATATCTGGGGATCTGCATCTTTGTTCCCCACTTGGAGAATAGTCAGCATGTTGTGTGGATGCCATCTCCAGCCCCCACCCTGTGTCCCAAGTGAGAGGGTCACTGTCACCTGCAGGGCTGGCTGGAGTATTAACAGCATCCTAGTCTGGCACCAGCAAAAATCAGGCCTGGCTCTGAGCTCCTGCAGGCTCCTGCTGCCTCACTGGACATGATCCCTGCCTGGGTCAAGGGCAGTGGGCCTGAACAGATGTCACTCTGGCCATCAGCAACCAAGATGCCTTCAGAGGTAGGTGTTCCTTCCTCCTGTCCCTATCATGCACAAATCTTCCCTAGCAACGGCTCTGCACAGGAGCTGCTAAGGGTCTGAAATCTTCTGAGGGAAACAGGCTGGGGGACACCTCTGAATTCACATCCCCTCTTTGCCTCACATCCTCTTCCCACCTCCTTTATGGATACCTCTAGTGTATCTTGTGGGCCTCACTGCCTGGAGCATGTCAGGATGTTTCTCTCACCTCCTACTCTGAATTCATGATGGAAATTCATCCTCACTTCATACCTCGGCTGGCCACATCTTGTTTCTCTTGTGTACCTGGCCCAGCACATTGCTGAACTCATGGTTCTGGCCCTACTCCATCAATCTCTGTGGAAGGATCATGGTTGGCAGGTCATGGTTACTGGAGACCAGAAAGTAAAATTTCAAATATTTAGAAGCTTGTGCATGGAGTAGACATAGACCATTGTGCACAGAGTCCCAGCAGCTGGTGAGCCATGAAAGCTGGGCAGAAATATCCCACATCACCCCAGCCAGAGGGGAAGGTGGAAATGAGCCTTGGAGGGTCTTCATCCGTGACCATGCAGCCTGTGAACCCTATGTGCTGCTTTCTTTGATGGAAATGACCAGAAGAGGACTTGTCTATGCTGAGCTCTGGTGAAAAAACTTCCCTCCATTCAGAGCCCAGACTCACTATCCATCTCCTGGGCATCTGCTGCTCTGTGATTCCACACACCCTACATCAGGTCACTCATCATCCTCAGCAATGGGCAGCCCTCTGCTCTCAGCCCAGGGGAAAATGGAAGAGGGTCCTGAGCTTTATCACTCTCAGCGACTGTGGTAAGAAAGGGGCCATCAGGTGTTGCACCTGGTGTTCATTTTCAATGTTCACGTTCAATTTATTAATGTTTAAAACTGTACCTTATACTAGCAATCAGAGTTCTCTTTATATATAAACATATATCACATATTTTTTCATAAACAGATACATAGTATAAAGAAATACAGAAGTATGATGTATTCCCCAAAATTGTCCTTCTGGAAAGTAAAGTTTAAAAAAATCGCAAAGTATTTTTATGAAACAAGAGAGCTGGACCAAATCTGAGACTCAGATTCCTTTAAATTGTGAGCTTTAACTGTTAAAGTATGATCACTCCACTGTCTCTAATGTAGGTTTATTGATGTGTAGACAGTTTTAGAGGATTTTTAAGTTTGTGACCCAGTGTAAGCAAAACAGTATCAGAGACAGGTCTTAATCAATTTACAGATTTATTTTGCCAAAGATAAAGCTTATGGCCTGTGACACAGTCTTAGGATGTCCTGCAAATACGTGCCCAAGGTGATAGGATTACATGTTGGGTTTAAACACTTTGGAGAGACAGAGATTAAGAGGAAAGACATAAATTAGTACATATATGTTGGGGTCCGCGTGTTTCCTAAACAAAGGAATGAACACACAAGACAACACAAGACAAGACAAACATGGCGGCCGCCTCGAATGGCGCGCTCTGCTTTATTTTATACAGTCATTTGTGGAATGTTGCCAAGTCACAAGACACATTGTTGTTTTTCTGACCTTTCCCTGACTTTCTGGATTTTCAAGATATTTACATATAAACAGGCCCCCAACGCCCTGCTTCGTTTGCGAGAGCAGAACTTATCTGGAACACCCTGTTTGTGAGCACGTAGTCCTCTACATTTCCCCTTTCCTTATTTACAAGTTTGAATTTCTTTTAAAACCATCATTACATGTTGGGCTCACTGGGATTCGGTGTTTGCCTTTTGGCACCGTCTCCAGCAGACTGTGAAAAATGACAAAGGCAAGAACAACAATCAATACATTACTAGAAACAGAGGTCAGCAAAGTTTTTACAGGACTCATAGGGTTCAAAGACGTCAAACTTTGTGCAATACCAGTCATCAAATCTGCACCAGTCAGCAACGGTAACTGATTGCGAAATGTTTCAGAAATGTTCTGTGTTAATTCTTATATTTCTAGGGAAAGATTATTATGACCAATTAAAAGTCTCTTTATCTCAGTCCAGTTATGTACAGTGCTGTTTAAAGGAACAGGAGTAATACAAAATTGGGTAGTGTTTCAATCACATTTCAACAAAGCTCGGGTATTCAACACTGTTAGCTGATCTCCCAACCAAGAAACCACTTGTTCCAGATTATCTACTCATTCAGTCAAATGAGCATCTACGTCTCGTTGCTGCTGCCACAACAAATGTGATTGTTCATGCCATTGTTGCACAAATTCTGCATTTTGTATACTCTGGTGTAGAGCTAATCCAGCAACAGCGGCAGTGGAAGCAATTGCTAGAAGTCCTATCACCACGGTCACGACGATTTCAACCATCCTCTGACTGCGGTGGACAAGATCTTGCATAACCTTGTAAATTTGAGTAATCCCAGCAGATTCACTCCAAGTACGTGTTAAGTTTACAGGTAGCCAGGTTTCTTTTCTGGCTCTTAGTATATATAAATCGGAATGAGACTCATTCCAATTATTATTCCACCAAGTAGTATTTATACAACTTAAGAATGTACAATTGTTTGTACAGTTAACTACCCCCGTATTATTATCCTATTTAAAAATTCCTGTCAACAACAAGTAAGGCTTTCTTACACATGCAATAACATATCTAGAACTATTTCGATGCAAAGATATATGGAAAGGGTTAGCAATATTAGTAAGATTTAAGGACATGTTTCCCGTGAAAGTGAACATTGGTTTACCAGCAGCTAGCAACTTCCAAATATGACCTTGTATTTGTGAGGTATTAGCCAAATGTGGCAAGGGGGTGATAGACCACCATTATGCCAAATAATAGTTTCATTGCCATCTGCAGAAATGCTGTGATTACCTTTATGCCAACACAAGTTGACATGGCTGAATTTAGTCTGAAAATCTCTAAGTACACTCCAATCTGTAACAAGGTATTTATGACTCTTCCCTTTTACTTCTAACAACAATCGTGGCCCACTACTTTTACATCTAGTCCACTCTAGTTGGGAAACACCTCCGGACACATCAGGAATAGGGCATAAAGATAATGTACTTGGCAGAGTTTCATTAAGTACTGCAGTATGATTACACTTAAAACTTTGAGCAACAATAATCATATAAAGGCAGAGATATGACTATGGTTATAGCGAACAGCCTAAGCCTCATGAGAAAGATGCAGACAATGTGGATTACCCCCTCAAGACATATAGGTAACCCTTCAACCTCAAATTGATATGAACTATTTACTGTGCCAGTGTTTAATTCAGGATACCTTGATATAAGGGTGGAAAAGGAATATAAGCCCAGTATGTAAATTCTCCAGCTGTTACCTGACAATTTACTACGGCCAGCATAGCCAGGAATAAAGTCAGTGGGGTTTTGGGCTGACCAGCTTGTTGAACAACCCCTTCAGCTTCTTAACCTTTTCAGTTGTCCCCATGTCGGGGGCTCCGCACGAGTTCCGAAGGTGAATGTTCTCTGAGCGCTCAGATTTAGCTCCTGGAATTCCTTCAGGAACTCTTCGGATCGGCTTCTCTTCGCCATGGCACTGTTTCAACCCGGCACCTGTATGGACAAGAGCATAGCCTCAGCCCCATTGTAAAACTTTTCCTTTTAAATATTTTCCTTGTAATGAAGGATAATACACCCACAGATTACTGTTTTGCGGCTTTTCTAAAGGCTGTTGAAAATGTTTCACCGCTGCAGACTGCTGTAATTGGCACCAATGGTTGAGAAAATTTAAAGTAAAAAGGGCTTTCAGAATTTGATGTTTTGGGGAATCTCGCCCATCTCCCCCTTTTAGTTTTAAAAGTTGTAATTTTAAGGTAGCATTGGCTCTTTCAATAATTGCTTGACCTTGACTGTTAAATGGAATACCAGTGGAATGATGAATATGGTATAAAGAGAGGAAGGCAGCCAATTTGCGAGAGCAATAAGCAGGGGCATTATCAGTTTTTGATTCAGCAGGGACTCCCATAACTGCAAAGCAAGTAAGTAAATGAGTAATAACAGAGTCAGCCTTTGTAATGGCGTAGCCCACTGTAAATGTGACCACGTATCAATAGTATGATGAACATATTTTAAACGACCAAAGGAAGGAACATAAGTTACATCCATTTGCCAAATGTGATTTTGAATGCCTCGACGATTAATACCTGGACTTAAAAAAGGTGTAATAATAGGAGCACAAGATCAGCAGGCTCTGACAATAGCTCGGGCTTGACGGCGTGTTATAGAAAATCGCCGATGTAATCCTAAACTATTAGTATGAGGTAGGTAGTGTTCATCCTGAGCCCGCTGGACACTGCCAATAAGTAAAGAATCAATCTGACTATTGCCAAAAGATAAAGGTCCTGGCAAAGCTGAATGAGAATAATTTTTATAGGGTCAGCACCAAGCAACTGACGAGCTCGATGTCATCTTTTAATAATTAATTCAGCCAATTTATCAATATATGGGTGAATTTTCTTAATGGCTTTATTAGCCAAAAACAGCCAATCCAGAATATTATTATCTTGTTGTAAAACAGCCATTGGTGAATGGGGAGTATGCAAAAGACACAATGAAAGTGGAAGATTGGGTGCAATATAATCAAGGTGAGCTTCACTAATTCTATTTTCTACAAATGACAATTCTTCTTCTGCTACAGGGGATAAAGTCCCCATAGGTTGAATACAAGTATTTACAGCTCTAAGATCAGTTAATAAGTGCCATTTTCCTTTTTTCTTTTCTTTTCTTTTTTTTTCTTTTTCTTTTTTTTTTTTTTTTTTTGACAAGACAAACACAGGGGAATTCCATGCAGAAGTACTTGGTTCAATATGCCCCTCGGCCAATTGTACCTTAACTAAATTCTTTAAAGCCTTAAGTTTTTCTTTAGATAATGGCCACTGTTCCACCCAAACAGGAGTTGTAGTTTTCCACCTTAATTGTAAAGCTCGAGGCTTGTGGACAGTGGCTAAGAGTTTAAAGGATTGTAGCCCATTTTGAACATCATATTTTTGGCAGCAGAAGAAATATGAGGAATGCTTAAAAAGGCACCAAATTGTTGTAAAAGATCACGGCCCCAAAGGTTAATATTAATGGGAACAATATAAAAGAACACTTTTCCTTGTTGTCCTTCAGGTCCTACACAGCTCAGGGGCTCGACACTTTGGTAGACTATAGAAGCAGTACCTAGGCCAGATAGAGGAACCGATACTTGTTTCTTTTTCCAATGATAGGCCATTGAGCCAAACATTATCATATACATCCTCTCCTGTGTCGACTAATCCCTCAAAAAGTATCCCATTAATTTGCAATGAACATAAAGGTTTTTGATCAGAAACTAAAGTTTCCCAGAAAACAGTTTTCCCAGTACTACTGAAACCTCCTTGACGCCTACAGGAGGAAGAGGCACAGAGAAAACCTGACCTGACATAGGCAAAGAGGTTGGAGGTGGAGGCAAAGGGAAATCCTTTTTCAAAGGAGCAGAAGGGAAGGTAACAGGGAAGGCTCATGGCGGAGAGATAGGAGAAACAGGAGCAGCGGTACCTTGCAATTTTAACAACTGTTGTAACATCTCTAAAATGCGCTGCAAATCAGAATTTCTTTCAGATGAAGGAGGCATTAGCTCTTTTTCCAATTCCTTGTCCTCAACAACCGGGCCGTAAATATGTCCCTCTCTAGGATCATTCCTCTCTAAAGCTTCAGATGCCTCACCTCCTGTGGCAGTATCGCCATGCTTTGAGTCAGTTTCAAGTAACTCTAATCCTGAGTAATGGAACTACACAAAGCCCACAAAGTCAGAGGCATCGTTTGCCCCCGCTGATGAGCTCGACGCAGGGCTTTAACCACTTGTAACCATTCCTTTCTATTTAACTGCACTTTGGTTTGATATTGAAACCAATAACAATGTTGTTCAACATGGGCAAACAATCGCTTCAAAGTCTTATGTTCCTTAACTAACTTCTACTCCTATAGACATCAACAGTCCCTGGAGTAACCACAAATATTCAGAGGCCAGAGAGGTGGAATTCCCTATAATTTTCCCGTGGGTCCCCCTTTCTTTATTTACCTGCCCGGGGTGTTCCCCCTCCGGTTCTTCGCTCTCGTGGAGCCACGGACCCTGCTCGCTGCGCCAGATGTTGGGGTCCGCGTGTTTCCTAAACAAAGGAATGAACACACAAGACAACACAAGACAAGACAAACATGGCGGCCGCCTCGAATGGCGCGCTCTGCTTTATTTTATGCAGTCATTTGTGGAATGTTGCCAAGTCACAAGACACATTGTTGTTTTTCTGACCTTTCCCTGACTTTCTGGATTTTCAAGATATTTACATATAAACAGGCCCCCAACGCCCTGCTTCGTTTGCGAGAGCAGGACTTATGGGGAACGCCCTGCTTCCTTTTCGAGAGCGGGACTTATGGGGAACGCCCTGCTTCGTTTGCGAGAGCAGGACTTATCGGGAACACCCTGTTTGTGAGCACGTAGTCCTCTACACATATAAGATATGTATTAGTTTGTCCTGGAAAGGTGAGATGTCTTGAAGCACGGGCTTCCAGGTCATACATGGATTCAAAGGTCTCCTGACTGGCCATTGGTTGAAAGAGTTAAGCTCTGCCTAAAGACCTGAATTTATCGTAAAGAAATACTTGAGTTTAGATAAGGGAGTGTGGAAGCCATGGTTCTTGTCATGTGGAAGAATCCTGTGGGTAACAGGCAAAGTAGATGGTGAATGGTGCCTATCCAACGTTTTTTTTTTTAAAAAAAAAAAAAAGTCAGACTCTTTGGAAAAGACTTAGTAAGGGGAGGAGATTCTCTCAAGAATGAAAATTTCCCTCACTACAGGCAACTTTGCAGGACCACTTCAGAATATGATGAAGAAATATTTTTGGGGTAAAATATTTAGATTTTCGTCAGGGCCTATTCTCTGTAATGTTGGAGTATGCTACCTTATTGCTACAAAGCATCTGTTTTGTCAGTCTAAAGATCTGTTGTAATGATAATGCTGGTCAGTTGTGTCTGAACTCCAAACGGAAGAGAGTATAATGAGGTACATCTAAACCCACCTGCCAGTCATGGCCTAACCTAGTTTTTCTGTTTTCTTTGAAGCTATCTCTGCCACAAGAGGAGATCCTTCAGCTGGTTGGTGGCTTACAACTTATTTTTTTGTTTTAACAAACAGAGCAACAAAAAAAAAATCACTGCATAAATTTAATCTAAAATAGATTGGTTAAAAAAAATTAAGTGCTTCCTGAATATTCCTACATGTCAAAGAGAGAGAAGTGATAAGAATAAAGATGAGAACTACTTCTCATAGCAAAGATAAACAATTTTTGTTACTATCTTAGTTCGTGTCCACCAGCAATGACGATTCCTATTTAGGCAGCAAATTTACACTGGGAGGAAAGGAGGAAAGGAGGAAGGGAACAGAAAATGAAAGGTAAAAGACAAATCAAAAACTCACCTGACTCAGGAGAAATGAAGATCACCCACATGTGGAAACATGGACTAAATTCCTCTGGGCTGTTCCACCTGAGAGATGAGGAAGCTGGGGTATGTATACACCTCATCCTGTCCTCACTGATTGTGAACTGTCCCTCTTGTTCCATTTCAAGCTGCTATAACAGGTTTCTTGTCACCGTGTAATTTATAAAGAACAGAAATGAATTTTCTCACACTTCTGAGGAATGGGAAATTTAAGATCAAGGCATGGGCAGGTAAAAGTCTGCTTTCTCTGCTTTCAAGATGATGCCTGGAGCATTGACTCCTTCAAAGAAAGAAAGGCCTTGTCTTAACGTTACAGACAAACAGAAGAGAGAAAAAGATTCCAGCCCAGTAAGCTCTGTTTATTGTGTTATTAACGTATTCCTCTAGAGGGTTCCACCCTCATGATCTAAACACATCCCAATAGACCCCACCTGGTAATACCACTACACTGAGATTTAACTTTACAACAGATGGATTCTGGAGGACATAGTCAAACCATAGCACTTTTCTAAGAGATACACATTCGAGGCATCTGGCCAGCAAGGCATGCAGGCAGATCTCTCTGCCCAAGATCATAAGAACCTAAGACATATATATGGCCATTGGAAGTGAGCAGAGGTACAACAAACGGGAAAGCCCTAGATTACAGATGGGGACTGCTACGTTCATCATGGTACAGTCAACCCTAGAATAACTTGGGTTTTAAATTTGCAGATTCATGTATATTTTCTTCTGTGTGTGTCACCTGTGAGCAAGTACTTTATAAGTAGTAATATATTTTCTGATTTTTATGGTTGTCTTAACATTTTTTTCTTTAGCATACTTTATTGGAAAAATAGAGTATACAATATGTATAACGAAAAAAGCGATTAATCAACTATTTTATCACTAAGGTTTCCAGTCAAAAGTAATCTATTAGTACTTAAGTTAGGGATGCAAAAGTTTACACAGGTTTTCATCTGCACCAATGCTCAGTGCCCCAACCTCCACGTTGTTCAGGGGTCAACTGCCCTTTCAGTCTGTAGCTGTGTCTCTCTGGAACAGCATCTTGGCAGGTGGGTTGTAAGTAAAGGAATCCGGAAAATAACATCTCAAACTATGCTGCATTTGTATGATGATTATGAAAAACCAAAGGCATTTAGAAAGCAGCAAATTCACAAAAGAACTTTTCCTAAATATCCCTTATCTGCCTAAAAGCAGATTCTTCAGAAGGAAACCAATTGTCAAGAAAATTCTTCCTGAGAATTTTTATCAGTGAAGATTAACACAAAACAGGAATCAAAAATAGAAGAGACTGGAAGTTGATACTTTAACCAGGCAGCTGATTACCTGTTCTCTTGAGGATGCACCTCTATTCTCATCTATTCTCTCCAGGTTGCCTACACTTCCCAATTCCCTCTTCCCTAGAAAAGAAATATAAACACCTGGATCTCATTGAGTTATCAGGTCATTGCCCTGCGATGATGTCCCACTACACTTTAAGTGAATTTTGTTTGCCTTTTCTCTTACTAATCTTCCTTTTTTCAGTTTATTTTCAGCAAACATTTAGAGGACAAATGGAGCTTTCTTCCTTTCTCCCAATATAACCAAGTTCTCTTAAAATTTGGGCTGCTTACAAAGCAGCAGGAAGGTTTGTGCACAGACTACAGCATTGTGATTTGGCTCCACTAGTCAGGCATCAGTAAAATTTTGTGGAGCCCTAGGCTGTAGTCCACTGATGCTGACATTGTTGGATCCACCTCCTCTGCTACTGAGCCAGGCTGGGACATTTTTGGGCACATTAGAGATATTAGATATAATGACTGCAAATCCCTGTCCAGTTTCATCTGGATCCAACTGATTTCTCCTTGTACATGGGCAGTTGCGTGATGAAAGACTGTCTCTTTCCTAACGATGTTAACAGGGAGGCTGGTGTCTGGGTCAAGATGATGTCCCCAGTCACTGATAAAATGTAAAAGAGGAAAGTGTCATTGATGGTGCATGGCAGGGACATGCTCCGTACAGTGACCACCCGCATTAAGAGAGATGAACATTGGGAAATAATACTCAATGGCAGAAAAGAACGTAGACTATGAAGGTGCCCAAAACAAGAATAAGCTGCAGCCCATTTAGTCTCTGGATATTAAAGAGACCTGTCACTCTTGATAATAGTGAATCCGTGTGTGCTGCCTGCATTGAGAAAATTCGATGTCATCTTTGTGTATTTGTAGTAAATTGCTTGAACTTATACTGGTAAGAACAATGGAATAACATCATTACCTAATACTTAAAAATATATGTAGCATCACGACAATACATTTTATTTTTTATTTTTTTTTGAAAGGAACAAAGAAAAATTTACAGAAAAGTTCCAAGTATATGACAAATACCCCCTTCCCTAACCAGAATCAAAGGAGAGTCTTTAAAGACCTTAGAATTGTATCATCTAAAATTTTACTATGTGTTTCCTACAAAAAAGAATATCCTCCTAAATACTCCCCATACACCAATGAAATATGTTACTCCATCGACACTTGAGGAATATTTCAAATTGTGAAAAAAAAAATCTCAAAAATGTCTCTCATAACAAAGTAGTCCCCAGTAGAAACATATTCTCTGCAGACAAATTTCTGCTACCCTGATCTTACCTGGGACACCTGGGGACACTGAATCGGTGCTGAGTTACTGACATGAGCCAGCCCTGCAGCTGTGCCCAGCCTGCCCCATCCCCTGCTCATTTGCATGTTTCCAGAGCACATCCTCCTGCCCTGAAGACTTATTAATAGGCTGGTCACACTTCATGTAGGAGTCAGAACCACTCAGGACACAGCATGGACATGAGGGTCCCCGCTCAGCTCCTGGGGCTCCTTCTGCTCTGGCTCCCAGGTAAGGAAGGAGAACACTAGCAGTTTACACAGTCCAGGGTTCTGAGTACTGCTTTACTATTCAGAGAAATTCTCTAACAACATGATTAATTGTGTGGACATTTGTTTTTATGTTTCCAATCTCAGGTGCCAGATGTGACATCCAGATGACCCAGTCTCCATCCTCCCTGTCTGATTCTGTAGGAGACAGAGTCACCATCACTTGCAGGGCAAGTCAGGGCATTAGCAATTATTTAAGTTGGTATCAGCAGAAACCAGGAAAAGCTCCTAAGCTTCTGATCTATTCTGCATCCAGTTTGGAAAGTGGGGTCCCATCAAGGTTCAGCGGCAGTGGATCTGGGACAGATTACACTCTCACCATCAGCAGCCTGCAGCCTGAAGATTTTGCAGCTTATTACTGTCTACAGTATGATAGTACCCCTCCCACAGTGTTACACACCCGAACAAAAACCCCCAGGGAAGCAGATGTGTGAGGCTGGGCTGCCCCAGCTGCTCCTCCTGATGCCTCCATGGGCTGAGAGTGTTCCTCAAATGCAGCCACTCTCTGATGGTGTCGGTAGAGGGGGACATGAAGTCACCTCTGCACCCGAATTCTTTTCTCTTTCTCAGCCCCAACTATACGGACATAGCAATGCCTCTCCTGATTTACTGAAGACAGAGATCATGACACCTGAGGAGTCTAGTTTATGGCTTCAGTTGGACTTTATACAACACAGAAGAAGCCACTATAGATATTCTCAGCATGAATTGTCTTAATACAGAGAATTAAAGTAAACTAGTGAAGTCTAAATAAAATGTAGAGATGAATCTCTAAATTTAATGTTTTATTTGCATATAAATGTTTCCCAAATGGGGTATACAGGAAAACTCAGTGGTCTTCAATATATTGGAAGAACAAAGAGAAATTTAGCATTTTATGAAAAAAGGAAAATGTTACCTATGACTCTTCGAGAAAGTTCATTGGCACTAGGAAGGGTTGGGAGCTGGCAAGCTCAGACTGCTAAGCAGTGGTGGACAAAGTGAATCCTAGAATTATGTCAAGTTATCTCAGAAGTTGTGGATCAATTTGATTTCAGGTTACAAGAAGCCGAAGCAGTGAAGCTTGCAGAGAATTTTGTTACTGAAATACCAGGGATTCAGTGAAGATCCTGCTGCTCACCACACAGAAAGCCAATCACAAGACAACAAGGAACAGGCGTTAATCAGGTGCTGCAGTCGAGCAGATGGGACACTATTCGCAAATGTATCTCCCTGAACTACTAAAATTAGGGGTTTACATAGCAGGGAGGAAATGTGGGAAAACAGGAATTATGGAGGGGTAAGAAAGAGAATTTAGTCAACAGGAAGCAGGAGGTCAGTTAGGCAATCATAATGGGCGAAGGTTCTGACGTCTCACTGTCCGAATTCAGTGATACATAAATTTCAGCTCCTTGATAGTATCTGGGTGAGCTGATGGTTCGTTTACTGAAAAAAGAACTCAGGTAAGACAGATGTAACTATCTTGAGTTTTAAGACTGGGGAAGTCAATTTCTATGTTTATTCATAAAACCATAAACATTAGTTCTGTGGGATAATAGAGCCTATTTCAATTGCATTCTAGAAACAATATTTTTCACCCTGAGTGTCTTTCTCCTCTGATTTCTTGTCTTTGTTGGGTATGACAGAATGACCCAATTCCTATATTTAATGTTCACACTACAACCTTTCAAAGCCAAGGATATAGTATTCAGGAAAGTTGATATTAGAAACAGGATTCTTCTGGTGCTCCCTCAGAAAACAGAATGTGTCTGCCCCTGAAGTATGGGCTATTTAACCGTGTGGTCCTCAGGCCTGTCTGGAAGCTTAAGTCTGGGGTTGCTGAAGTTCTCCGCTTCCTAGAATATCTTTCCAGGTGTTTCTCCAGTCCTCACCTTTGTCTCTGTGCCTGTCTTAGGTACCAATGGATAATATTGAGTCTTCCTTTTCTGACTTCCAAATCTCATGGGGGACCTCTTATTGGCAACTCTATAGGACACAAGAGGTAAGGAGAGATATTTATTTAAGTTAAAATGATTTTCCCCCAAAAAGGCCATTGAAAAACATTATATTTCAAGCCACATGTTGAAAACATCCAGTTTTGTTTTCTTATTAATGCAAACTTACATTTGCAAATATTTTCAGGATTTTAAAGCTTGAAAACATAACTATTTGTCTATGGAATGATCAAACACCTCTATAATTAAGTGGAATAACATTTTCTTGAAAATTTGTACTCATTGAAATAAAGGAATATATTTAAAATGCGTGAAGCTGTTTTAGAAATTATTGGACTTAAATTCAACTGTGCGGTTTGGTTTGGGAGGGTGATCTCTCCTGTGACCTGTCACAAGAATCTTGTGTCATGTTTAGTCAATGCTGTTCAGCGATGTCCTTAAACGACTGTTATCTACAGGCTGAATACAAGCTCAGTGCCCTGCAGAGGAACCACTCAGCAGAGCCCTTCCTTGATCAGCCAGATGACTGTGAACATGAGCATCCATGAACATGAAAACAAATGTTTACTGTTATCAGACACTGAGTTGTGTATTTACCCAGTTACTGATAATTAATGCATAAATGCTTCCTGATACAGTATTTACACCTCTACCTATATAAACATATGTATTTTTTCTTAAATTGGTGGTATGAATGTGAATATTTAACAATCAAATTATGACCTTATTAAGAGAAAAAGACAAAATTAAAACTAATTAGTATTTCGATAAAAAATAAAAATTTACCTTATTTATGGAAAAATGTGTGTATATATTTAAGATACATAGAAGTGAATGTATATTTATTTGATAAAATGTTGGCTACAAATATGTAGAATATTCATATTTAAGTACATTCATTCTATTATATATGCAATATATACATATTTATAAAATATTATCTGAATTATATACATTTAAATAATTATTGTTATATTCCACAAAAAAAAATAGTGTTCTGGATGACATATAATTCATACTCTGCTACAGAAAATTTCATTGTAGCCTTTATTTTTAAAACTTTACCAAATGGTTGTCCTTACCTAAAATATTTTTCCAATCCAGTAGAGCTCCAAGGGTAGGACTAGAGAAAATTTTGACTAATGTTAAATATTAACCATTGCATCCTGTGAAAGTCTCCATTATGTTCATGCCCACAATGATGATATTCCAAATAGAGTTCTCACAGCAATGGATGCGGATGGAGTCACATCAGTGCCATTGTCAAGGAAGCCCTGGAAATGCAAAAACCTTAACAGTGGGTAAACTGCAAGGATTACATCTGATGATCACATTGCCAAGAGAACAGCTATTCAATAATATTGGCTGTTGGTTTTGACAGATCATCGGGCCTTAAAAGGAAGGCAACAGGATGATTTCAGACAAAGTCATTCTGCAAGAACTATGACTAGAAATTTCAAAAATGAGCCATAATCGAGAAAAAAAAAAAGTTTTCCAAGTGAGTATTAATTGAAATGCCATTAACGAGCAGAGGCTTCTAACAATGAGGATGATTCAACACATGGACTTCATTCAGTCACCTTTCCCAGCTTTCCCAGAGAGTCTCACGAACCAGTGTTATGGAGGTCCCCATGGGGACTCAACAATATGAGTTTCAACTAATTGAGATGTACAGGGCTACTGGCTCTTCTGAACACCTAATCTGCCGAGAAAATGGATCCCTCCAGAACCCTTAACTTTGTACCACACATCAGGGCTCAGACTAACAGCTGGTATCGGGTGATTCCAGTGGACCTCATGTAACATGAGGAGGGCAGTGGTTATTTTACTATATTTGAATTTGCCTTCCTTTTTGGTTATGTTTCTGCATAAAATAGTATTTGAGGATTTTCAAAGTGTTTTCATCAGAGTCAGGAAGTTCTTCCACAATATGGCTTTGGATCAAGCTACTTATTTAACTAAAAAAAGGTGAAGCAAACTATAGCTCAAGCCCTTGTCATGTGCACAGTTGCAGCTTTCCCTATAGACAGGGAAAAAAAATTATCCATCAAGCAAAGCTGGCACACAAACCCTTGTGCTAGTGAATTGCTATGCTGTCAGATGTGGTGGAGGCTCTGAAACACTAACTGTGATTGGTGCTTTTACTCCCATAAGCAGAATATTTACATCTGGAAAATGAGGTGTAGACTCATCATTGGTGTACCAACTGAACAGCTTGAAATACTTGATTTCTGTTTTCTCAGGGCTGTGGTTTTCTGGTTGATGGTTCTTAATCCAAAGAGTTGACATAACAATTGTTTCATTAAATTGGAAGAAACAATATGATAAGCATGTGACCATTTATACTTAATACAATACTGGATAAGTTGTCAACACAGGGCATTAGGGTGTATGCGGGGGCCATAGATCTAGCCCATATAAAGCAAGAGCAAATAGAATTGATTTTGCATATTTTAGAGAGGAAGTACAGAAAATGTGGACCCTAGGGGACCTTCCAGAATATTTCTATTTATTGCCATTTCCACTGGTAAAACTCAGAGAAAATTTCAACAGTCATCAGGATGAAGTTCTAGGGATCACAGTCATGTGAGGCATTCCCTGCACTTGGATCTCCAGTGAGGCAAAGGGAAGATGAAACGCATAGTGGGATATGGAGGTGCAAACAGCAGAGACAGCCTCCTGGTCAGCTGTCATAACATGAGTGAGACTAGGAGACAATGAGTGAGTGAGGGCGACATGAGTGAGACTGGGAGACAATTATGCTGCACGAAAGTCACCAGCCATGAAAGAGCATATGCTATATTCCATTTATGTGAAATTCTTAAAAAGAAAGTGGAATCTATACTAACAATAAGCCAACCAAGGATTTTCTGTTCTGTGAGGTAGAAAGCAAGTTGCTTCCTGAAGAGCAGGACAAAACTTTCTGGAGTTATAGAAATGTTGTGTGTACTGATTTTGCTTATAAGAGTGTATTTATTTATAAAACTTTGTTCAACAGTACACTTAAAATCAGTGTATTTGATTGGAATCATTTTTTTCAATAAAATTGGTTAACAGTGAAGAGTGAGTAATTGCAAATCCAGTTAAGTAACGTTGTCTTCACATCTTCTATTCTTGCAGTGTACTGGAAGCTACATGAGCCAAAAGTTATTTCTGGGAGATAATCGCAGCCTGACGCTAAAGAACTGTGTATCTTCTGGCAATAGCTCCTTTTTCCAGGTATTTTTGGATTTTTCCAAGAATTTAAAT